>NW_026975011.1:1760062-2360062 GCF_030014295.1 Loxodonta africana | reverse complement strand
GAAAGAATGGAAGAACACAGTGTCTGGGAAGCAGAGTGCAGCATAGAAAGAAAAAATGTGCCGGGGCTAGTGGAGTGTGTCTCTAGCCCGGGTACAAACCACGGCACTACTGAGGCAGAATGATCAATGTTCTGGTTAGCCCGACACTGTCTAGTTTTATCACCGAAAGATCAATGTCCTAGGAAATTGATCAGTCCCAGGAAAACTGGGAAGGTTGGTCTCCCCAGGGTTTGTCAAACAAATGCAACGTCTGGTTCTGAGAACCTCAGCCACTTATAACTCCCAAAACACTTTATTCTCGAACTTTGTGGAGAGATTATTGTCCAAGTTTAACTTTAAACCCACCACTCTCCTTATTCCAGAGTCTCTCAAAGTTAGAATATGCACATTAAATTAATTAGTAACTCAAATGTGTATACAAGCCAGGTGTTTGAAGCTGCTTAGAGCATCCCCTTACAATGAAAAACTTTGAAACTCATTTGAAATCATTTTGCTGATTAAACATTTAGGCTAATTGAATAAATTACATATTCTAAAATAATTTCCCAAACATATTAATCATCCTTATCACAATGGTAACACTGTTTAGCCTACATATAGTTGCTTGTGTTCTAAACTCCAATTTGTACATATTCAATATGAAAGAAATAACTTCAACAAAGCAGGGAGGCAATATAAATAAATGTAAAATCAAATAACTATTACTGTTTTCAGTGAATTGCAATCTAACTGTTGGTAGATGCATGATTTGATGGGTAATGTTTTCAGCTTCGGTAAATGACAGTATACGTCTTTTACACTATTTTGGTAAGTAGCTCCTGTAACCATTAGCACATCTGGATATATTTTCAGGATGGCTAACAGAGTTCTACAGTGCTTTTGGAACAGGGGTACAGAATAAATCAGACACATTTCCTGAATTTCCTTAGTAGCATTCCCTAAATATGAGAGCCATAGATGCATTACACCTCCTTAAAAGAAATTGTCAAATTCCACATAAGAAATTCTAATTACACAAACAGGATTAACAGAGATGCGGAATCTTATTCTCAAGAGGTATTGTAAATATATCTAACTTGATCAAGTCATATGAATTAAAAGAGAGTAACTGTTCTTTTTGTTGTTGAGTGTCGTGGAGTCAGTTAGTATTCATAGCGGCTCCATGGGACAGAGTAGAACTGCCCCATAGAATTTTCTCAGCTGAAACCGTTATGGTCTTTATGGAAGCAGATCAGCAGATCCTTACCTAAGGAGCGGCTTCGTGGATTCGAACCACTAAACTTTTTGTTAGAAGCCCAGCGCCATTTTCCCCACTAGGGCTCCTTACAGAATAACTAATGTTTAATAAAGACAGATATTTTATACATGCTGTTAATTTTTGTAATAAGTGTTATATCTCTTCAGAAATAAATCTTTTATTTCAGGTCCATATGTCCTGTGAGAAATATTTGCCTGGAAATATCATAGCCTAAGTACAAGCATATAGAGTTTTACAATAAGCAACATCTGGAGTGTTTCCAAAATTGATTAAAGGAAAGCTGTCAAATTTAAAACTATTTACCTTATGCAACAAGAAATAAAGTTTATGCATCCAGATTTCTATATGAAAAATCTTGTTTTTGTATCCCATACACATTTTTTAATAATTTTTATTGAGCTTTAAGTGAACGTTTACAAATCAAGTCAGTCTGTCACATATAAGCTTATATACACCTTACTCCATACTCCCACTTACTCTCCCCCAATGTGTCAGCCTGCTCCCTCCTTCCAGTCTCTCCTTTCATGACAATTTTGCCAGTTTCTAACCCTCTCTACCCTCCTATCTCCCCTCCAGACAGGAGATGTCAACACAGTCTCAAGTGTCCACCTGATACAAGTAGCTCCCTCTTCATCAGCATCTCTCTCCAACCCATTGTCCAGTCCCTTCCATGTCTGATGAGTTGTCTTCGGGAATGGTTCCTGTCCTGGGACAACAGAAGGTTTGGGGACCATGACCGCCGGGATTCCTCTAGTCTCAGTCAGACCATTAAGTCTGGTCTTTTTATGAGAATTTGGGGTCTGCATCCCACTGTTCTTCTGCTCCCTCAGGGGTTCTCTGTTGTGCTCCCTCTCAGGGCAGTCATCGGTTGTGGCCGGGCACCAACTAGTTCTTCTGGTCTCAGGATGATGTCTCTAGTTCATGTGCCCATTCTGTCTCTTGGACTCATAGTTATCGTGTGACCTTGGTGTTCTTCATTCTCCTTTGATCCAGGTGGGTTGAGACAAATTGATGCATCTTAGATGGCCGCTTGTTAGCATTTAAGACCCTAGACGCCATATTTCAAAGTGGGATGCAGAATGTTTTCATAATAGAATTGTTTTGCCAATTGACTTAGAAGTCCCCTTAAACCATGGTCCCCAAACCCCCGCCCTTGCTCCGCTGACCTTTGAAGAATTCAGTTTATCCCGGAAACTTCTTTGCTTTTGGTCCAGTCCAGTTGAGCTGACCTTCCCTGTATTGAGTATTGTACTTCCCTTCACCTAAAGTAGCTCTTATCTACTAACTAATCAGTAAATAACCCTCTCCCACCCTCCCTCCCTCCACCCCTCGTAACCAAAAAAGTATGTGGTCTTCTCAGTTTATACTATTTCTCAAGATCTTATAATAGTGGTCTTGTACAATATTTGTCCTTTTGCCTCTAATTTCACTAAGTATAATGCCTTCCAAGTTCCACCATGTTATGAGATGTTTCACAGATTCCTCAATGTTCCTTATTGATGTATAGTATTCCATTGTGTGAATATACCATAATTTATTTAACCATTCATCTGTTGATGGACGCCTTGGTTGCTTCCAGCTTTTTGCTATTGTAAACAGAGCTGCAATAAACATGGGTGTGCATATATCTGTTCATGTAAAGGCTCTTATTTCTCTAGGGTATATTTCGAGGAGTGGGATTTCTGGGTTGTTTTATGGTAGTTCTACTTCTAACTTTTCAAGAAAACACCAGATAGTTTTCCAAAGTGGTTGTACCATTTTACATTCCCACCAGCAGTGTATAAGAGTTCCAGTCTCTCCGCAGCCTTTCCAACATTTATAATTTTGTGTTTTTTGGATTAATGCCAGGCTTGTTGGAGTGAGATGGAATCTCATCGTAGTTTTAATTTGCGTTTCTCTAATAGCTAATGATCGAGAGCATTTTCTCATGTATCTGTTAGCTGCCTGAATATCTTCTTTAGTGAACTGCATGTTCATATCCTTTGCCCACTTCTTGATTGGGTTGTTTGTCTTTTCGTGGTTGAGTTTTAACAGAATCATATAGATTTTAGAGATCAGGCGCTGGTCGGAGGTGTCATAGCTGAAAATTCTTTCCCAATCTGTAGGTGGTCTTTTTACTCTTTTGGTGAAATCTTTAGATGAGCATAGGTGTTTGATTTTTAGGAGCTCCCAGTTATCTGGTTTCTCTTCGTCATTTTTGGTAATGTTTTGTATTCTGTTTATGCCTTGTATTAGAGCTCCTAAGGTTGTCCCTATTTTTTCTTCCATGATCTTTATCCTTTTTGTCTTTATGTTTAGGTCTTTGATCCACTTGGAGTTAGTTTTTGTGCATGGTGTGAGGTATGGGTCCTGTTTCATTCTTTTGCAAATGGATATCCAGTTATGCCAGCACCATTTGTTAAAAAGACTATCTTTTCCCCAATTAACTGACACTGGTCCTTTGTCAAATATCGGCTGCTCATATATGAATGGATTTTTTTCATACATGGATGGATTTATATCTGGGTTCTCAATTCTGTTCCATTGGTCTATGTGCCTGTTGTTGTAGCAGTACCAGACTGTTTTGACTACGTATAATAGGTTCTAAAATCAGGTAGAGTGAGGCCTCCCACTTTCTTCCTCTTTTTCAGGAATGCTTTACTTATCTGGGGCTCCTTTCCCTTCCATATGAAGTTGGTGATTTGTTTCTCCATCACATTAAAAAATGTCGTTGGAATTTGGATCGGAAGTGCATTGTATGTATAGATGGCTTTTGGTAGAATAGGCATTTTTACTATGTTAAGTCTTCCTATCAATGAGCAAGGTATGTTTTTCCACTTATGTAGGTCCTTTTTAGTTTCTTGCAGTAATACTTTGTAGTTTTCTTTGTATAGGTCTTTTAGATCTTTGGTAAGATTTATTCCTAAGTATTTTATCTTCTTGGGGGCTACTGTGAATGGTATTGATTTGGTGATTTCCTCTCCGATGTTCTTTTTGTTGGTGTAGAGGAATCCAAGTGATTTTTGTATGTTTATCTTATAACCTGAGACTCTGCCAAACTCTTCCATTAGTTTCAATAGTTTTCTGGAGGATTCCTTAGGGTTTTCTGTGTATAAGATCATGTCATCTGCAAACAGAGATAATTTTACTTCCTCCTTGCCAATCCAGATGCCCTTTATTTCTTTGTCTACCCTAATTGCTCTGGCTAGGACCTCTAGCAAAATATTGAATAAGAGCAGTGATAAAGGGCATCCTTGTCTGGTTCCTGTTCTCAAGGGAAATGCTTTCAGTCTCTCTCCATTTAGAATGATGTTGGCTGTTGGCTTTGTATAAAAAAAAAAAAAAAAAAAACTTTATTATGTTGAGGAATTTTCCTTCAATTCCTATTTTGGTAAGAGTTTTTATCATAAATGGGTGTTGGACTTTGTCAAATGCCTTTTCTGCATCAATTGATAAGATCATGTGGTTTTTGTCTTTTGTTTTATTTATCTGGTGGATTACCTTAATGGTTTTTCTAATATTAAACCAGCCTTGCATAAATTTTTTTTTTTTTTTTGCATGGCTGGTATAAATCCCACGTGGTCGTGGTGGATTATTTTATTGATAGGTTGTTGAATTCTATTGGCTAGAATTTTGTTGAGGATTTTTGCATCTATGTTCATGAGGGATATAGGTCTGTAATTTTCTTTTTTTGTGATGTCTTTACCTGGTTTTGGTATCAGGGATATGGTGGCTTCATAGAATGAGTTAGGTAGTATTCCATCATTTTCTATGCTTTGAAATACCTTTAGTAGTAGTGGTGTTAACTCTTCTCTGAATGTTTGGTAGAACTCTGCAGTAAAGCCAACCGGGCCAGAGCTTTTTTTTTTGTTGGGAGTTTTTTGATTACCGTTTCAATCTCTTTTTTTTGTTATGGGTCTATTTAGTTGTTCTACTTCTGATTGTGTTAGTTTAGGTAGGTCGTGTTTTTCTAGGAATTCATCCATTTCTCCTAGGTGTACAATTTTTCGTAATAATCTGATATGATTCTTTTAATTTCAATTGGGTCTGTTGTGATGTGGCCCATCTCGGTTCTTATTCAGGTTGTTTCCTTTCCTGTATTTCTTTAGTCAGTCTAGCCAATGGTTTATCAATTTTGTTAATTTTTTCAAAGAACCAGCTTTGGCTTTGTTAATTCTTTCAATTGTTTTTCTGTTCTCTAATTCATTTAGTTCAGCTCTAATTTTTATTATTTGTTTTCTTCTGGTGCCTGATGGATTCTTTTGTTGCTCACTTTCTATTTGTTCAAGTTGTAGGGACAGTTCTCTGATTTTGACTCTTTCTTCTTTTTGTACGTGTGCATTTATTATCGATATAAATTGACCTCTGAGCACTGCTTTTGCCGTGTCCCAGAGGTTTTGATAGGAAGTGTTTTCATTCTCGTTGCATTCTATGAATTTCTTTATTCCCTCCTTAATGTCTTCCACAACCCAGTGTTTTTTGAGCAGGGTATTGTTCATTTTCCAAGTATTTCATTTCTTTTCCCTAATTTTTCTGTTATAGATTTCCACTTTTATGGCCTTGTGGTCTGAGAAGATGGTTTGTAATATTTCGATGTTTTGGATTCTGCAAAGGTTTGTTTTATGACCTAATATGTGGTCTATTCTAGAGAATGTTCCATGTGCGCTAGAAAAAAAGGTATACTTTGCAGCAGTTGGGTGTAGTGTTCTGTATTAGTCTATGAGGTCAAGTTTGTTGATTGTAGCAATGAGGTCTTCCCTGTCTCTATTGAGCTTCTTACTGGAGGTCCTGTCCTTCCATGAAAGTGGTGTGTTGAAGTCTCCTACTATAATTGTGGAGATGTCTATCTCAGTTTTCAGTTCTGTTAAAGTTTGTTTTATATATCTTGCAATCCTGACATTGGGTGCATAAATATTTATGTCTTCCTGGTCAATTGTCCCTTTAATCGTTACATAGTGTCCTTCTTTACCCTTTGTGGTGGATTTAACTTTAAAGTCTATTTTTCAGAAATTAATATTTCTACTCCTGCTTTTTTTTGCTTGTTGTTTGCTTGGTACATTTTTTTCCATCCTTTGAGTTTTAGTTTGTGTCTCTAAGTCTAAGGTGTGTCTCTTGTAGGCAGCATATAGACCGATCGTGTTTCTTTATCCAGTCTGAGATTGTCTGTCTCTTTTTTGGTGCATTTAGTCCATTTACATTCAGCGTAATTATAGATAAGTATTTTTTTTATGTGTTTAATGCTCTCATTTTGATGCCTTTTTATGTGTGTTGTTGACCATTTCATTTTTCCACTTACTTTTTTGTGCTGAGACGTTTTTCTTTGTAAATTGTGTATTCCTCATTTTCATAGTATTTGACTTTATGTTTTCTGAGTCATTATGTTTTTCTTGGTTTTTATTTTGAGTTATGGAGTTGTTATACCTCTTTGTGGTTACCTTAATATTTACCCCTATTTTTGTAAGTAAAAACCTAACTTGTATTGTTCTATATAGCCTTGTTTCCCTGTCCGTATGTCGTTCTATGCCTCCTGTATTTAGTCCCTCTTTTTGATTATTGTCATCTTTTACATATTGACTTCAATGATTCCCTGTTTTGAGCATTTTTTTCTTTTTAAAATTAATCTTAATTTGTTTTTGTGATTTGGGTTGGTATCAGGATGCTCTGTTCTGTGACCTTGTGTGGTGCTGGTATCTGATATTATTGGTTTTCTGACCAAACAATTTCCTTTAGTATTTCTTGTAGCTTTGGATTGGTTTTTGCAATTTCTCTAAGCTTATGTTTATCTCTAAATGTTTTAATTTCTCCTTCATATTTTAGAGAGAGTTTTGCTGGATATATGACCCTTGGCTAGCAGTTTTTCTCCTTCAGTGCTCTCTATATGTCATCCCATTGCCTTCTTGACTGCATAGTTTCTGCTGAGTGGTCTGAACTTATTCTTATTGATTCTCCTTTGTAGGAGACCTTTCTTTTATCCCTGGTTGCTTTTAAAATTTTCTCTTTATTTTTGGTTTTGGCAAGTTTGATGATAATATGTCTTGGTGATTTTCTTTTTGGATCAATCTTAAATGGGGTTCAATGAGAATCTTGGATAGATATCCTTTAGTTTTTCATGATGTCAGGGAAGTTTTCTGCCAACAGACCTTCAACTATTCTCTCTGTGTTTTCTGTTATCCCTCCCTGTTCTGGGACTCCAATCACACACAAGTTATCCTTCTTGATAGAGTCCCACATGATTCTTAGGGTTTATTTTTTTTAATTCTTTTATCTTATTTTTTTCCAGGTATATTGGTGTCAATTCCCTGGTCCTCCTGATCCCCAACCCTGCATTCCAATTGCTCTAGTCTGCTCGTCTGACTTCCTATTGAGTTGTCTAATTCTGTAATTTTACTGTTATTCTTTTGGATTTCTGAATGCTGTCTCTCTATGGATTCTTGCAGCTTATTAATTTTTCTGCTATGTTCTTGAATAATCTTTTTTATTTCTTGAACTGCTTTATCGTGTGTTCCTTGGTTTTTTCTGTAAATTACCTTATTTCATTTCTGAGGTCATCCCGGATGTCTTGAAGCATTCTGTAAATTAGTTTTTTATATACTGCATCTGACAATTCCAGGAACGTACCTTCTTTTGGGAAAGATTTTCATTCTTTAGTTTGGGAAGTTGTAGAAGCAATCATGGCCTGCTTCTTTATGTGGTTTGATATCGACTGCTGTCTCCAAGCCACCTCTAAGATATTGTAGTGATTTATTCTATATTTGCTTACTGAGTCTTATCTTGTTTTGTTTTCTCTCAATTTATGTAGATGGGCTACTAGATTGTGCTGTCTTGATTGTTGTAGCCCTTGAATCACTTGTGTCCTATTACCAGCTGGTTTGGGCTGTTACCAGATATATAAGCCTAAGAGTCCATTCACTATTCTTGAGTAGAATCTGATTTTGGATCATCAAGTGCGTGGTGCAGACTGTCACCTATCCACCTAGAGCAGTAGTGGTGATAGCTGTGTGCACCAGATTCTAGTAGCAGCAGGAGTTCACACTCCGGGGGGGGGGCAGGATGCTGACAGGCTTCCCCCAAGTGCCAGTGAGGTAGGTGTGTCTCTATTCCTAAAGCACTTTGGTGGGTGGGCTCTGCAGCTGTACCTTAGGCCCCCAATGCAAGTACCTCTACAGATTGGTAGGTTTCACCCTCCTTAGACCCCTAAGACTGGAGGCTAGGTGGTCTGGGGGGGAGCTTCAGCCCTCAGTTCCCCATTGTGGGTCAGCAAGGGCTCTGTTTAATAGGAGAGATATCATACCTGGGAAACTTGTCTTTCCAGTAATCTGCTAAAACATTTACAGTCAGATTCCTATCAGAATTGCCTTTGCATTATAATAGCCAGCTCATTCCCTGTAGGGATGAAAGCCTGACTGTGGATCACATATATTTGGCTGGAGCTGGTTCTGTGTTTTTAGTGCAATTAGGGAAGGATTTTTGGTCCCTGAGTTTTTTGTAGCTGCTTCTCTCAGGCCAGGAGAATGGGTTAGGAAAAGACAAAAAAAAGAAAGAAAGAAAGAAAGAAAAACCACAGTGCACTTCCCTCTCTGGCTCAGGAAATTCCAATGTTAAAGAAGCCTGGGAAGGGGAGGGGAGGATTCAGAAAAATAGAAGAGAGTAGCACCCCGGAATATAGACAAAGTTACTTATCTTGCTTGGGATGACTGTTTTATCTGAGATTCCTGAGGGGTGTGTTGACTGTGTGTGCTGGCTGGGTAGAGATTGCCCCCAAGGGTCAGGCCTGCGTCCTGTGCTTGTGCTGTCTCATAAGTCGTGGTCAGTTCCTCCACTCCCAGTCCAAAGCCCAGCGCCAAGGTTCCCCGGCTGGGACACCACACTCCCGGCTCAAAAACCAGTCGCTGCCTCCCAGTTACTTCTCTTCCTGTCAGCCGCGTTGCTGCTCTGCCTGCGTGCCCTGACTGGGCTTTCCCCGAGGTCACTTCTGAGGGCTAGGGCTGCGTCCTGTGTTTGTGCCCTCTCAGGATGCCGTGCTCAGCTCTCCTGTGCCCAGTTCAAAGCCTGGTGCCAAGGTTTCCTGACTGGGATGCTGGCTCCAGGCTCCGAAAGCAGTCACTGCTTCCCCGTGGTTCTTCGTTCTCAGTCTCTTTCACTCAGGTCAACTCTTTAGATCTGTGTTTGATGGTCAGAGTTCGTAGATTGTCATGTATGTGATTGATTCACTTGTTTTTCCGAGTCTTTGTTGCAAGAGCGATCTGAGGTAGCTTCAACCTAGTCAGCCATCTTGGCCCCACCTCTCAGGAATCACCTTTTATCCCATACACATTTTTAAAATAGAAAAGGAAAAACTATTATAATGGTTAATCTGTTCTGGATTGAATTAAAATCATCTGATGTAATTTCTCTTGTCATGTTCCTAAAAACAGAAATAAAAAGGTTACTTCATTTCTATATATCTTGGCTGAGGTCATGATTTCAGGGCAACCATGAAAATTAGACACTGTGTCCACAAATACTCACTTTAGTTCCCTGTATCATCATGCTCACATGGTAGTAAGAGTTAAATCACTAACAAAAACTTAAAATCAAGATGATAGCTCCTTTTGGATTGTTGTCAACAGGCCCGTTTCACGCTTGTTTAAAGTGCTGGTTTCTTCATATTTAAGATCAGTCAAAAACATGTTTCCTGACTCAAGTATAAAGGACACCAGGGAACAGTATCTTGGACTGAGTTTCCGACACCTAAGTTAAAATGGACCTCAGAGGAACAATTAAAACCACCCTACACTAACTGCTAAAGAATGATGTGGACTGACTTTGAGCATCATCATTTATTTATGAAGGCCAGAAGCCATCCCATGATAATACCTCTGTGGGGTGTAAGAGTGGGGTAGGATATGATTAATGAGAGACACTGGGAATCCTGGAGGGAATTCAAAGAATGGATGAACATTTTTATAAATAACAATTACAACTGCTTGGGAGACACCCTCTACTCCAATGGAAACAGTGGAAAACCAAAAAAAAAAAAAAAAAACTGAACCCATTGCCATTGAGTCCATTCCGACTCATAGTGACCCTATAAAAAAAAAAGCCAAGCCTGTCGCCTTCCAGTCAGTTCCTACCATAGTGACCCTAAAGGACAGAGTAGAACTGCCTGCATGGGGTTTCCAAGGAGCACCTGGTGGGTTCGAACTGCTGACCTTCTGGTTAACAGCTGTAGCTCTTAGCCAGTGTGCCACTAGGGTTTCCGAATAGGGCAGAGTAAAACTCCCCCATAGAGTTTGCAAGGAACACCTGGTGAATTTGAACTGCTGACCTTTGGGTTAGCAGCCGTATTTCTTAACCACTATGCCACCACGGTTTCTAAACAGTGGAAAGGATAGTAGGAAATGAATTCAAACACTAGGATTACAGCAAAGGTGAAACACGTTCATTTAGTTCTCTAGCCTGGGGCAGAGGGTGGGGGCAGCTACAAATACAGTATGGTATGATACATAGTTTCCAGTTATTGAATATGACAAAATTAACTTTTCAGCTAAATTTCTTTTGAAATTGAATAGAATCATTTGAAAATTGATTTCATTCATCATTCTAGAACTAAGTATATACAAAAAGAAAAAAAGACCATTGGCATTGGGTCGATTCCGACTCATAGCGACCCTATAGGACAGGGTAGAACCTCCCCATAGGATAATCAAAGGAGGCATGGTGGATTCAAACTGCTGAGCTATTGCATAGCAGCTGTAGCTCTTAACCACTACACCACCTGAGAATGACCTGAACTGAGAATGAACTGAGAATGACCATACACAAATGCAATTAATCGGTGTGATAGACTCACAATCAAAGAACATTGACTCTGGTCCTCTTGCTAAATAGTATTATAGTTTAAAATATCCGTGATAACCCAAACCTGCATTTTAATGTTTACCATACGGACTTCTTTCCTCTGCTTATCTTAGAGAAAAGGCAAATAAGTGGATATTAGACCATTTAATCAACTTCTTAAGCTTTCATTCAGTGACCTTTTTTCTTTTGTTGAAGTTTTCTCTATTGAAAAACTTTTTTTTTTTCCTTGTATCATAGGGCAAAAGGCTGTCTTGGTTCTTCTTCTAATTTACTCTTCACTCTCAGCTTTCTTTCCTGGAGCTTCCTCCTATCTCTGATTTTTATATTTTTAATTTTATTCTGGTAAAAATAAGTATAACATAAAATTTGCCATTTTAACCATTTTTACATGTACAAGTCAGTGACATTAATTACATTCATAATGTTGGGCAACCATTATCAACATTTATTTCCAAAACTTTTTCATCACTCCAAAAGAAACGCAGCATCCATTGAGCGATAACTCCCCACTTTCCTTTCCTCTCTACCTCTGATAACCACTAATCTACTTTAGTCTCTATGCGATCGCCTATTCTAGAGCATTGAAAATGTGTCCTTTCTTGCCTGACTTCTTTCAGTGAGCCTAATGTTTGTAAGGTTCATCCATGACGTAGATGTATCAGAACTTCATTTATCTTTATGGTTGAATAATGTTTCATTCTACATAAGTACAACATTTTGTTTATCCACCCACCAGTTGGCTACTGTGAATAGTTCTGCAGTGAACATTAGTGTACAAATATCTGTTTGAATCCATGCTTTCCGTTATTTTGGGTATATACCCATGAGAGGAGTTGCTGGGTCAAATGTAATTTTTTGTTTAACTTTTTGAGGAATCACCAAACTGTTCTCCACAGTGGCTGTACCATTTTACATTCCCACCAGAAATGCCCAAAATTTCCAATTTCTTCACATCATCATTAGCAATTGATATTTTCCTCTCTCTCTCTTTATAATAGCCATATTGTTGGGTACAGACTGTTATCTCATTGTGGTTTTAATGTGCATTTGCCTAAAGAATAATGATGCTGAGCATCTTTTCATGTGCATGACGGCCATTTGTAGTCTTCTTTGGAAAAATGTCTATATCCATTGTCCATTTTTTTATTGGGTTATTTATATTTTTGTTGTTGTCAGAGTTCTTTATATATTATGAATATCAAACTCTTTTTTTAATGTGCTTTAAGTGAAAGTTTGCAATTCAAGTCAGTTTCTCATACAAAAAACTTACACACACATTGTTATGTGACCCTAGTTGCTCTCACCACAATGCAAAAACACACTCCTTCTCTCCACCCTGTATTTCCGTGCCTATTCAACCAGCTCCTGTCTCCCTCTAACTTTTCATCTCGCCTCCAGACAGGAGCTGCCCACATAGTTTCATGTGTCTACTTGAGCTAAGAAGCACACTCCTCACTAGAATCATTTTATGTCTTAAAGTCCAGTCTAATATTTTAATCTTTGTCTGAAGAGTTGGCTTTGGAAATGTTTTTAGTTTTAGGCTAACAGAGAGTCCAGGGACCATGACCTCTGCGGTCCCTCTTGTCTCAGTCAGACCATTAAGTCTGGTCTTCTGGTAGAATGTGAAGTCTGCATCCCACTTTTCTCCTGCTCCATCAGGGATTATCTGCTGTGTTTCCTGTCAGGCCAGTCATTGATTGTAGCCAGGCACTATCCAGCTCTTCTGGTCTCAGGCTGATGGAGTCTCTGGTTTATGTGGCCCTTTCTTTCTCTTGTGCTCATATTTCTCTCTCATATTTTCCTTGTGTCTTTGGTGTTTGTCATTCTCCTTTGCTCCAGGTGCATTGAGACCAATCGATGCATCTTAAATGGCCACTTGCTTTTACAATCCCAGATGCCACTCACCAAAATGGGATACAGAACGTTTTCTTAATACACTTCGTTATGCCAGTTGATCTGGATGTCCCCTGAAATCATGGTCCCCAGACTCCCCTCCCCCCCCCGCTACCCTGTCTCTCAAAGTATTTGGTTGCTTTTAGGAAACTTCTTAGCTTTTAGATTAGTCCACCTGTTCTGACTTCCCCTAAATATCAAACTCTTATTGGATATGTAATTTCCAACTACTTTGTTCTATTACATAGGTTATTTTAACTTTCTTGATAGTGTCCTTTGATGTACAAATAGCTTCATATTTGTTTGTTGGTAATGTTCATTTTATCTATATTTACCTTAATTGCATAGGCTTTTGATGTCATATATGAGAATCCATTGCCATGTATGAGGTACTGAATATTTAACTTTATTTTTCTTCTAAAAATTTTACAGATTTAGCTCTTATATTTAGGTACTTGATCCATTTTGAATTAATTTTCATATATTTTGTGAGGTAGGGATCCAAATTCATTATTTTGCCACATGTGATCATTAAGGTTGTGTGCCAGCTTGACTGGGCCATGATTCTCAGTGGTTTGGCAGTAATGATGTAGTTTGGTGTTCAAATAATAATGTAATCACCTCCATGATGAGATCTGATATAATGTGATCACCTCTACAATGTGAGTAACCAAGTAGTTGAAAGGGCGTTTCCTTGGGGGTGTGGCCTGCATCCAATATAGATGGACATTCTGGCAAGGCCCACTGGCTTTTGACCACTCTGGATCCTGCACCTGGAGCCTGTTCATCTGACCTCCAGTTCTTGGGACTTGAGCTAGCAGCTTACCTTCCTTTCTTGGGATACGTCAGCCTCTGCAGTCTGTAAACCAGTGGCTTGCCATTTTACCTGCCAATATTGGGTTTGTGAGCCCCTGCAGCTATGCGAGTCAGGAGAGGCTTCCAGTCTGGCTCACAGACTTGGGACTTTCCAGCCTCCACAACTGTGTGAGGGGACATTACAGGAGAAGTCAGCACAACTGTACTAAATCAAAAGCTAGGATGTTTTCTGAATACTACCAAAGACTTCGAGGGACAGAGTAGCAGGGGCAGGGGCCCGGGGACCATGGTTCCAGGGGACATCTAGGTCAACTGACATTACAAATTTTATAAGAAAATGTTCTGCAACCCACTTTGCTGAGTGGCATCTGGGGTCTTAAAAGCCAACAAGAGGCAATCTAAGATCCATGGATTGATCCCAACCCACCTGGAGCAAAGGAGAATGAAGAACCCCAAAGTCAAAAGGAAAATATGAGCCCAAGAGACCCTGATGGAGCAGGAGAAAAGGGGGTGCAGAACTCAAATTCTAGTAAAAAGACTAGACTTAATGGTCTGGCTGCAACTAGAGGGACGGACCCCGGAAGACATGGCCCCCAGACTGTCTGTTAGCCCAAAACTAAAACCATTCCCTGAAGTCAACTCTTCAGACGAAGATTAGACTGGGCTATATATAAGTCACAAAATGATACTTGTGAAGAGTGTGCTTCCAGTCTAATCTTTGTCTGCAGGTGAGATGAGAAGGCAGAGAGGGACAAGAGTTGGTTGAATGGACACGGGAAATACAGGGTAGAAAGGAGGAGTGTGCTGTCACATTATAGGGAGAGCAACTAGGGTCACATAACAACGTGTGTATAAATTTTTATATGGGAAGCTAACTTGAACTGTAAACTTTCACTTTAACCACACACAAATAAAACCTAAAAACTTGTTTTGTTTTTATGAATGAGCACTTTATGTGTTTTACTTTAATGTAAATTGTTCATAATAAACCAGTTTAAAGACAAAAATTATTTTAATTGCCAAAAAAAAAAAAATCTAAGTCGAAAGTATATCACATATGTACTGCAAAATTACATTTAGGTAGAGCTCATTAACATAGAAAGGAAATACCTGATTTAGTAAATTTTATTCTGTATATTCCTAATGATTTTCTTCACTTAACATTAAATCTTGGATACAATTCCACGTCAAACTGACTTATCCACTTTAAAACTAAAACTGCTCTCTCCTTGTTTTTACTGTAGGGAGATGAAGAGCAGATGTGGGAAAATGTGTTGAAGGTAACTTTTATTGAGAGTGATACTAGACATTGCTTTTGTGGTCTTGAGAGTCGGTGACTCACCTTTGGAAATATAAATGCTATTTGTCTTCAAGGGAAGTGAGCAAGTTTACACCAGTAGTTTTAGTTATTTAGAAGTTCCCATTAAATAAGCTTAGAAATATTGAATATTTAGTCATGAATTTGAACCTTGTCCTCACAGTGAATAAAGTAGGGAAGCGGACCATGTATAATTTGATTCATTTTTATACCACAAGAGGTAGATCTTCAACATAGACATGCTTTTTGAATAATACTATTCATCACTGATACAACGAAATATTTTTTCGTATTTCCCTCAAACCCCTCTTCCACTCCATTTTTAATTGGGGACTTGGAAGGAGTTTCAAATAATGAAAACAAGGTTAAGTGAATAGCTGCTATTCAGCATAAAGGCTTTTCTCCTACGAGAAAGCACCCTCATTGCATAGGTGTAAACCAAAGAAGAATGGGACATGTAGAATAGAGCTGCAGCCTGGTTCAGACTATAGATCCCTGGTCTGCTTCTTCTAACCCAGAGCCGTAGAAAAGTGTTCAGATGGAGGGAAACGAACCCTTCATGTGTTGATGATTAAAAAGGGTCATACCTTGGTTCCCTAAGGAATGATCCCCTTTGGAGAAAAATCAGTTAACTACTATAATTAGCAGTACATTGTTTTTCCTCTGAAGCCACAGGATGCCATGCCCTTGGTGACTTGCGTGGACTAACAATCAGAAGCTCATCACTCTTTTGGTCTCTATGAGTCAAAAATAGACTCCATGGCACACAACAAACAAGGACAAAACTTTTATGCAAAGGGCTTCTACTGTCATAGCCAAACCTTCCCCCATCCTGATTATCTACTTTTTACTATTCATCACCCACATTTTGGATAGCTTAGTAAACTTGTTAAACAAATGCGGCACATTATACTTGCAGTTCCTAATTTCATATGTATCTATTTTATTATATTTTATCCAAAAAAATTATGCTGAAATAACTGTATGTTTCAATTTCATTTATCATTTTGTTTAAACTTTTCCTATTTCTCACACCTCATCATTCATAAATATCATTATTCTTAAATTGTTCACTTTTGTGATAAAAAGAAAAACTTTAAAAAGGACAAGAATGTATAATCTGTTTCGTAAAATATCCTTCTCACTGCATGTGCTCCTAATTTTATAAATGGAACTCAAGGACAAAATTCTCCTTAAAAAACAAAGTCTGCTTACATCAAAAACAGTAGCACCAATTTACTCAGTTTTTTGTTGTTTTTCACCTTTTTTTCCCCCTTCCCTGTACGTAGGGTCCCCCATGAGCCTTAATCAACTCTATGACAATGGGTTGGCTATCATGGATGGTTTACTTTGTTTTCTCATATTCTTACTTGAGACCTCTATACATCTGGACACAATTTACAGGAGATTTGTTATGTTACAGGCAATTTATTTTCTCTTCCATTTCTTTAGCACTGTTTCTCTTACTTTCTTGTTACAGAGCATATAGATGAACGGGTTTAGAACTGGAGTCACCACAGTGTTCAGGACAGTGACGGCCTTGGTCAGATCTAAGGTGTCCTTGATTGAGGTTCGGACATGAAGGAACATGGTAGATCCATACCACATGAGCACCACGGCTAGATGAGAGGAGCATGTGGAGAAGGCTTTGCTCCAGCCGCTGGCTGAGGGGATCCTGAGGATGGTGCTAATGATGAAGACATAGGACACCAGGGTGATGAGGCAGGAACTTAAAATGACCACAAAAACAATCACAAAGGCCATGAGCTCCACTACCTGTGTGCTGGTACAGGCCAGGGCAATCTAGGGGGCAATGTCACAGAAGAAGTGATTGATGGCATGTGGGCCACAGAAAGAGAGGTCACTGATGAGGGCTGTGGGCACTGTAATGGCCAGGAATCCACAGACCCAGCAACCTAGGGCCAGCTGCACTGAAAGCAAGCTGCTCATGATGGCACCATAGTGTAGAGGATAGCAGATGGCAAGAGAGCAGTGGTAAGCCTGGCTGCCAGGAGGAAGTATTCTGTGCAGCCTAATGAGAAAACAAGGTACATCTGCAAAAGGCAGCCAGTGAACAATATGGTCTGGCTTTTCCCCAGGAGGATGGCCAGGGTCTTGGGGACTGCAGCTGTGGTATACCAAATCTCCAGGAAAGAGAGTTTACTCAGAAAGAAGTACACGGGGCTGTGGAGCTGGTGAGAGGGACTCACCGACGTTAAGATAGCAACATTACCACCGACTGGGAGGATGTACATCACTAGAAAAAACATGAAGAGAGAGAGCTGAAGGGTCTTGGGAGCCTGGAAAGCCCAACAGAAGAAATTCCTGGAAGACAGTTCCATTGTCTGTGCCCATTGTGGTACTGAAATAAAGCAGGAAACAGAGACTCAAGACTGAAAGACTTTGAAACAAATTACACACTCCTAGAAAAATGAAAATAAATGAATTCTTGAAAGAGAGTGAACTGAATGTAGATATTCAGACATTTTCTTACATTTATGAATGCCTCTTCTGTACCCAGAGGAGTGAATGGTTAGTATCTGTTAATTTAATGCAGCAGTAAGTCATTTGTTACTATAACCAAGTATCAGTTTAGGACACTAATCTGCAAATAATTTTATCTTTTTTGCAAAGATTGTAAATTTAAGATACAAGATTCAAATCCAGCCTCTCTGCTCCTATCAGCCTGTTCTAGGCATCACCATGCATTTGTTTCAGCCGTAAATTAAATCTAAACCCACAAGGACTGACTGCATTTCATTTGGACTCAGTATTTTCTAAGGCGACTTTTTGTGCATGGTCCTTGAATAAAAATGTATAATTTTGTCTTTGTTCAAAAATCTGCCTTCCAAACATAGGTTCCTTTCACATGCATATTTGACAGTAATAGCTTCCCAATTGTTCCTCTAATTCCTAGGCTTTGTGCTCAAAAGTACCCAAGTGTCTGTTAACAGATGAATAGATGAATAAAATGTGATACATACATACAATGGGATATTATCCATTCATAAAGAGAAATAAAGTTAAGATACCTGCTAAGACACGAATAGACCTCGAAAATGTAACAGTGAGTGAAATAAGTCACACGAAAGGACAGATATTGTATGATCCTACTTATATGAAATATTTAAAATAGGCAAGTGCAATAGTGGATACTGAATTTCTCTTAAAGATTGCATGCATTTGGAAATGAATAGTTTTTATAGTTTCACCATATGACTGACAATTGATGTCACTGAATTGCATGTGCAAATTGTTGAAATGATAAATGATTTGTTATATACATTTCACCGCAATATTTTTTAAAATAGTCTTCAGAAATAAACTATAAGAATTTGAAAAAAAAAATGGTTTCAAATTTTTTTTTCCTCTTTTCACAATTTTACTGTGGGTCTTGATTTTTCATGTTTAAACTCATTAATGTGATATTCAAAGTTCTCCATTACATGAATACATAGTTCACACCCAGAAATATTTCTATATCCAGCAATGCACTTAGGCAAACTGCTTCCTTTATCTAAGACACATGAAGCTTCCTTCCACTTTAGTAACTTCACTCAGCATTACCTTTTTCTCCCTTTCTTCACCACGAATCACACTCTTAAACTCAACAAATGTCCTATACTCCATCAATCTCAGTTTTCACTGTGTATTCAGTATCAGAGAGTATATATGGACTGAAAATGTGTCTATAAAGTAAAGTGGTCTATACCTCGGCCATACTTCATTTACAGAGAAAAGGGTTTTAAGGTCATCTAGATAAGGTTTTTTTTTTTTTTTTTTTAGATCTCAGGGTCTCAAGTACTACTCAGCATGTCAATTACCTAGGGTTGTTGTCAAAACGCACCTTCCAATCCAGTCACTTGGGGTGGGGCCTGTGAGTCTGCATTTCACACAAGTTTCCAGAAGATATCCCTGGTCAGAGCAGCAATGATTTAGTATTCTTCTAATTTTTAAACAAAGAACCTACAGATCAGAGAAATTGCATTAGTTTTCCAAGATGTGCTAGGTTAATCCATTTCTGTCCAGCCTATTCTGACTCAGAGCGACCCAGTGGGACAGAGTAGAATTAAAACCAACTGAGTAGAAACCAACTGCCACTTCCTTCTTCCCTGGTTTGGTTGGTGGATTCGAAAAGCCCATTTTGATTATCAGCTGAGAGCTTAACCACTGTGCCACCAGGGCTTCCCTAGGTAGTGCAAGAACCTAAATCAATAGTTAATTATAAAGATAGAGAAAAAACATTTCAGCTGTTTTAACCTAAAATTTTTTATACATGTCTGTGGAATCTAATTACAAGGTTCAAGGAAATGATAATTTATATTCAAATATGAGTCACTGCTCAAAGTTATTTCCAAAATCTACTGATATGAACAGCTTCTATTTTAAATCACAAGATGTATGAATAAAATAATAAGATTTATCATATTCCATTTTCAAAATTGAAAAATCAATTTGCAATGATGGTAAATAAGAGGATCAATAGAGTATTTATTATTATATTATGAGATGGTATTTTTCAAATTTTACTTTCAATTACTCTGTTGAATTTGTCAGATCATGAACTCATCACATTTCCTTGAAGTACGTGATAATAATGCCACATATTTTAATACATATGTACACTATTTTTATTTGATTATTTTTAGTATTAGTTGTAAGAGACTATATACGGAACTCTATGCATACATTTTAACAAGTGTTAAAGAAAAGCAGAAAGAGAAATAATTTGATTTACTATTTTTAAGTAAATTACCTTTCAATTTTTCAAATTAATTCATAGCTTGATCTATTTTATATAGAGCATATCCAGTTCCTGAACAAGGGCAATAACTAATTACTAATTTTGCTGTCTTGTATTTGGGGAGTGTTTGATTTTGAGTATACAAAATAACATGTCTTTTTCATACAAACATGCAATATTTTAGCAAAAATAACTACATGTAGACTGTTTTTAAATTATAGCATTTTTGATGTATTGTTTGTCATGATGGATCTATCAGTATAAATTTGTGATTATATATGTTCCCATTGATCAATCATTGGATAGAACATGTCAGATATGTAATAACCCCCATTCACTCATGCAGTTACAACTCTTTCTACCATAAATGTAAGTTCCATAGACTCTGTATTTTGATTCCACCTTTTCTCACTTCTTACATGATTTTCTTCTTTTATAAGTTATTTTTTGTTTCCATCATTCTCTCTGTCTCTTTTTTCTTTTTATCTTATTATTTTATTAATATTAACACTTATTACCCTTCAATTAGCTCAATCTTTCATAGTCTTTGAACATTGTTAGTAGTGTTCTCTTGTTTCCTTTTGTCTTGTCTCTCTGACTCTGTCCAGTCCGGTTTCTGTCTAACTTCTCTCCCGATCTCTTACATTTTCTTTGCCTCACACTGCCTCATAATGAGTTCCCTATTGACAACAATTTGCTATTAAATTATGGCTTAAATATTTACGGATAAATATTCTGGGAGAAGGTAAAATATTACATCTCTCTCTTGGGTATTTAGGGCTAGTGCAAGGAGACATGGCCTTATTGATAGATTTTTGTTAGATCATTCTGAATGAGCGGTTTCGAAAACTTATCAATAAAATGATTTAAAGAACTAAACTATAAAGTTACTGGTACAGGAAAGAAGCATTTCCTTTGGGTTTTAAATATGTTAACCTAGTTCTTTTGTCTTGCCTAAAGCTCTTTAAAACTAATTAAGCATAATCCAATTAAACAAGTGAACTAATTAAAACATGATAATTTAGTATGAAAAGTGATGGAATTGAAAATTAAATAAAATTTATTTTCAGGATAAGAAAATTAAAAAAAAAAAAAAAACCCGGTTATCTATTAGACTAAAAAATAGCAAGCTGAGAGAAAAATAGCTTTAAATGGAAATAATTTCAAACAAGGACCTTTTGCTATTGTAAAGTATCATACAACTCCCTTCTTTGAGTAATCACTGTTTTATTGCTGTGATAAGCTTTCTTCTTTAAAATTTTTTAACTTTTAGAAACTTTGCCATTTGAAATTATATGAGTTAGAATGAAATATTCAACCCTTGTTGTTGTTGTTAGGTGTCGTCAAGTCCCTTGCTAGGAAGCACTATATCACTTCTGTACAACCTTAGTTTCTAACTCAGATGAAGAGCTTTAGACAAGGAGTTCCTGTGAAAAAAAATTGCAGATATATCTCTACATTGTATTTTCTAAAGAAACAATCTTTCGGTCCAGTTTATAGTTCAGATCTGATTTTGACCACTTTAACCATAGCCTTGCTTTTCTTTCAGGCTATCAGAATGCTCCTTCTATTAAATTTCACCTAAACTCCACCTTTCTGCAAAACCTATAGTGATTATTTTACTTTACTGGTTCCTTTTTTTTACTGCAGTGAGTTGGTAAATCTGACTTTGTTGGACCAGTGCTCTGTCCCTAGTGGTCTTAGGCTGATTGGGCTGGGATGGAACAAAAGGAAGAGTGCAAACACATGCCAGAAATCATATACAGGATATTTTTTTTAACTCTAACTAGTTCTTCATATGCACTCACTTGCAAGCTTACATATTGTGCTGCTTAATTAACTTTTATCTTCAAGCTATTTGTTGATAAGCATTCTTTTGATAACCACTGAGAACTAAACCACTGTACAATGAAATTTAAGGGATAGAAGAGTTTCTATTTCTCCTTTGTTTTTTTTCACATCTAATAGATTTCATTCATTTGTGAAGTGATCTGAAAATATTTTAAACAGTATCACCACTAATGCTTAATAGAAGTAGATTTATTTCATAACAGCCAAAAACATATGATGAAAATCAGAAATCAGATTACAGATTGAATGTTTTGAGTTTTAAGAGGATCTTCAAGTCCACAGAAGGTTTAAAAAAAGAGGTAGAAGGTATTTTAAGGAAAAAAATGCTCTTAGAAAAATGAGGCAGTAGGTTATTATTTTTTACATATTCATTTATTATTTTTTGCCTTAGTGAATGATTCCAGTTGGAGAGCCATAGGTATAAGAATTTTAAAAAGTCTTGAAATCTAAGACTAAGGTATAATATTCAGACACTGAATTTAATACATTAGTTGATAAGATATGCGTGTACCTGGCTAAAGTGTGAAAAAGAAGGTATATGTATCTTAAATTTTTTTTTTGCGTCATGTCTTTGAGATGTCCTATTCCTGAAATAGAGTTGAGTTTTTAAAAATGAAATAAATTATATCTTTAAACTACAAAACTGTGTATTGATACTGAAAAATAAAAAAATACACAAAGTTTTATTTTATTTTTTTACATAGCTGTTTTGCAAGGCGATTTGGTGCATGCATAGAAGCCTTCTCTCCATTGAGCAATGACTGACTGTGATGGTACGTTTGTGTGTCAAGTTGGCTGGGCCATGATTCTCAGTGGTGAGGTAGTTATGACGTACCTTTGCAGTCGTAGATGGAGGTAATCACCTCCATGATGAGATCTGATATAGTGTGATCACCTCTGTGAAGGACAGTAGTGAAGGGAAATCCTCCCAATGAGATGAACTTTGAGCAATGCATGTGATTAGTCACTTTGCTTGGAAGGAGAAATGGTCAGATGTGCAATTGTATACTGTTTCATGGGCTGTGGCCAGTGGTTTGGAGGAATGGTCAGGGACTTGGAAAGAATATGATTGAAAAATTGGAGACAAGGAGGATACACCTCTCTGAACGGGCCAAATAGGTGAAGATATTTGTGTCTCATGCGAATACTCACCAAAGAGTTTCTGTTCCTGGAACTCTATGTTTTGCAGGTCTAGGGGTATCAGTTCCAAAGGGAGGAATGCTCCCACCTAGACACACATCACTGATTCATTGAACTGGAAGTTAAGAATGGCACCTGGCCACTTTGGGCTCCTTATGTCTCTGCATCAACAGGCAAAGACAGAAGTTACCGTATTGGCTGGTGTGATTGATCCTGATGACTAAGAGGAAATTGGATTGATACTGCATAATGGAGGTAAAAAAGAGAATGTCTGGAAAGCAGGAGATCCCTTAGGGCATCTCTTAGTACTACCATACCCTGTGATTAAAGTCAATGGAAAACCATATGAACCCAATTCTGATATGACTACTAATGGCCCAGACCCTTCAGGTCACCCCACCAGGTAAAGAACCACAACCAGCTGAGGTGCTTGCTGAGGGCAAAGAGAATACGGAAAGGGTGGTAGAAGAAAATAGTTCTAAATATCAGTTATGACCATGTGACCAGTTGCAGAAATGAGGGCTGTAACTGTAATGAGTATTTCTTTGTGTGCATCAAATATATTTGTTTTCTTTACCTATAAAATATAAGATATAAACAGGGCTGGTGTATTTAGTTCTATGTGTGTTAGTTGTATCATGTTAGGCACAAGTATGACTTTATAAGTGTCTTTATTCAGAGACTATGTATGCCAAGTTGACAAGGGGTGGACTGTGATGGTTATGTGTCACCTGGGCTGGGCCATGATTCTCAGGGATTTGGCAGTTATGATGTAGTTTGGCAGTCATATAATGATGTAATCACTTCCATAATGAGATCTAATATAGTATGATCACCTTCATGATGTGATCTGCTGTGTGTAGCCAGTTAGGGAGGGCTTCATTGGGGGGTGTGGCCTGCATCCAATGTGGGTGGACATTCCATAAAGGCTCTCTGGAGATTGCTAGCTCTGGATCCTTCAACTGGGCTCTGTTCATCTAACCTCTTGTTTTTGGGATTTGAGCATGTAGCTTCACTTGTTTTGCTTCTCTACAGAACCTACCCTAAGACACTGACAGTACATAACTTCTGGTACAATTGCTAACATTTTATTTACTGTAGTTTATTCTTCACGTTTGTATTCACAGTAATTATCTATATTAAGAATGGCAAAAAAAAATGATTCTTTCAAGTGTTCCAAGAAGAACTGTATGAGTGACTTACAAGGGGAGGAGGAGTGGGGCACTTTGATCTCCTATCAGATGTTGGCATAATGACTGTCATGGTGTAAGCTGAAGGGGAGGGTGGCACTGAGATGTGATGGGTGGCTAAGATGGTCTGCAACTGTTCTCTCCGGCTCCACATCAACTCACCCATGAGAAGGAATGTGTATATCATACCTACTAGTTTTCCATCGCAATTTATTTTTGATATTTTTGTTTTACTCTAACATACATTCTACCAATCATCTATCAGTTTGTTGTAATGTGATGGCTTGCACGGTGCTGTGATGCTGAAAGCAACGCCATCAGTATTTTAAATTCCAGCAGGGTCACTGATGGTGGAAAGGTTTCAGCATTTTCCAGCCAATAAAGAACAGGAAGAAAGTCCTGGTGATCTGCTTCTGAAAATTAGGCAATGAAAACATTATGATCACAACAGAACATTTTCCAACATGCTTGCTTTCTACACGTCCTCAGGAGGGATCAGTCACTAAAAGAAGGGATTGTGTTTGGTGAAATGAAGACCCTACGTGGATGAAGGAGACAATCGTGGGATTGATTGGCACAGTAGCCTCAACAATCAACTCCAACATGCTGACCATGACTTGGAGTTGATTAGGCAGCAGCTATCTATCTCTAATATACCTTAATTAAAAAAAAAATTCAAAATCACAGAAAAGTTAAAATGATGTCACAAAGAATTCTAAAAAACTTTACCCCAATTCCTATTTTTAATGCTTTGTCACAGCTTGGGCAATAAAAACAGAAAACTGAATATTGATATAGAACTTTTGTCTAGATTTTGTCCATATCCCATTTTTAATACATTTTTTAGAACAGTTTTAGGCTTACAGGAAAATTGTGCAAAAAGTGCAGAAAATCCTCATATATGTCCACTTACTCTTGCACCTTCGGCATTAGTGTGGTGCATTTTTTTTGCAATTGATGAATCAATACTTAACATACTGTTATTAAATAAAGTCCATAGGTAATATTAGGGTTCACTCTTTGTTTTATATTCAAGGCATTTTTTGGCTGTCACGGACTTTCTCTAATTTCTTCAGCTTCAACTTGAACTTCCATATGAGCAGTCAATGGTCTGTTCCACAGTCAGCCCCTGGTCTTGCTCTGACTGATGATATTGAGCTTCTTCTTCTTCTCTTTCCACAGAAGTAGTTGATTTGTTTCCTGTATATTCCATCTGGTGAGATCCATGTGTATAGTCACCATTTATGTCGTTGAAAAAAGGTATTTGCAATGAAAAAGTCAAATTGTATTGTGGGATATCCCGCATCGTTTTTATTACCAAGGCCATACTTCCCGACTACAGATTCTTCTTCTTTGTTTCTGTCTTTTGGGTTACAATCACCAATAATTATCAATGCATCTTGATTGCATATTTGATCAATTTCAGACTGTAGACGTTGGTAAAAAATTTTAATTTCTTCATTTTTGGCCTTAGTGATTGGTGTGTAAATTTGAATAACAGTTGTATTAACTGGTCTTTCTTGTAGGCATATAGACGTTATCCTATCACTGATAGTGCTGTACTTCAGGGTAGATCTTGAAATGTTCTTTCTGGTGATGAATGCGATGCCATTTCTCTTCAATTTGTTATTTCAGGCATAATAGACCATATGATTATCTGCTTCAAAATGGCCAGTCCCGGTTCATTTCAGCTCACTAATGCCTAGGATATCAATCTTTATGCACTCCATTTCACCTTTAATGACTCCCAACTTTCCTAGATTCATACTTTGTACATTCCACATTTCATCAGAATTTACAGACCATTTCAAGAATAGATTTGACACCGTGATCACAAATGATCTAAGACCAGACAAATTCTGGAATCACATCACGGACATCATACGTGAAGAAAGCAAGAGATCAGTAAAAAATGGAAAAGTAGAAAAGACCAAAGTGGATGTCAAAAGAGACTCTGAAACTTGCTCTCAAATGGAGAATAGCTAAAGCAAACAAAAGAAATGATGAAGTAAGGAGCTGAACATAAGATTTCAAATGACAGCTCAAGAAGACAAAGTAAGGTATTGTAATGGAATGTGCAAAGACCTAGAATTATAAAACCAAAAGAGAAGAACATGCTTAGCATTTCTCAAGCTGAAAGAATTGAAGAAAAATTTCAAGGCATGTGTTGCAATTTTGAAGGATTCTACAGGGAAAATATGGTATTTTCTGTCACCTCATATGCATGCAGAAATCCTGGTAGCACAGTGGGTAAGGGCTACAGCTGCTAACCAAAAGGTCAGCAGTTCGAATCCACTAGGTGCTCCTTGGAAACCCAATGGGGCCGTTCTACTCTATCTTATAGGTTTGCTATGAGTCGGAATTGACTGTTTCATATGCAAGTGAAAGCTGGACAATGAATAAAGAAGACCAAAGAAGATTCGACGCCTTTGAATTGTGGCATTGGCAAAGAATATTGAATATACCATGGACTGCCAGAAGAATGAACAAATCTGTCTTGCTAGAAGTATAGCAACAGTGCTCCTTGAAAGCCAGGACAGCGAGACTCCTTCTCACATATTTTGGACACGTTGTCAGGAGGGACCAGTCCCTGAAGAAGGACATCATGCTTGGTTAAGTAGAGGGTATTGAAAAAAGAGGAAGACCCTCAATGAAATGGAATGACATACTGGGTGCCACAATGGGCTCAGGCTAACAAAAATTGTGAGGATGGGGCGAGACCGGGCACTATTTCATTCTTTTGTACACGGGGCTGCTTAGTCGGAACTGACTCGTGACACCTAACTACACCAACTTTACATTATACAGTTCTATAAGTTTTGACAAATACATAATACCATGTATTTTGCAAATAATAATATCATGCAGAATAATTTCACTGGCTTTTACAATGTTCCGTGATCCACATATTCCTCTCTTTCCTTTTCCCCTGTGAACCTCTGGCAACCATTGATCTTAATACTCTCTATATTTTTGTCTTTTCTGAAATGTCATAGAGATAGAATCACACAGTATGTAGCTTTTTCACAAAAACTTCTTTCACTAAGTAAATGCATTTAAGGTCTCTCTATGTCTTTTCATAAAGAGCCCTGGTCGCACAATGGTTAAGCACTCAGCTGGTAACTGAAAGGTATGAACTGATCAAATGGGAAAATAGTCCACGTTGCAAGATAGCAAGTCTCATCCAGTTCTAAGTTAGATTGTTCATATAATACAATACCAATAAAAATTCAATGAACTTTTCTTGTTGAGCTAGACAAATAATCCTAAATATCACTTGGAAAAATACATACACGAGATTAGCTAGGAAAACACTGAACAGGAAGATTTATGAGGGAGGGCTTACTGTACCAAATAATGAAAATAATTCAATGACTGTAATAAAACAGTGAACTATAGGTGCATGTGTAAAAGTAGAAGAAAAGAACAGAACAAATGAAAGGAGAGAAGACAGTGGAGTAGCAAAGAAACTTAGATCCTACTTCAGGTAGAAATCTAACATATGGTTCAAATGGTGTTGCAAATCACTGGGGCAAAGATAATCTTTGATATGAATGATGTTAGAACAATTCTGTAGTCATTTGCCAAAAGTAAAATTGGATCTATTACTCATGCCACTTACAAGAAGACAAGAACAACAAATGAATCAGAGTTCTCAGTGTAAAAATTGAAATGATACAAATAATGCAATAAAAAATGGAAGAATTTCTCTATAAGCTAGGGAAAGGCCTTCTGACCAAGACCCAAAAGGCACATGCAGTAGAAGAATAGTTTGGTAAATATGCCTACATAAAAATAAATGCATGAAGAAAAAAATCGTAGGCAAAGTCAAAGACAAATATCAAGCCAAGAGAATATGTCTGTAACGTGCATCACTCATAAATGGGCTAACATTTTAACGGAAGCAGATCAGCAGACCTTTCTTCTGAACCAGTGCTGAGTGGGTTTGAAGCCAAACCATCTTTAGGTTAGTAATGGGGCGTAAATCACTTGCATCACCCAGTGATCTTTTGATTAAAGATCACACAGGTAGAATTCCAGATGAACTATCTGTATACATATATATACTCTTCTGTGTGTGTATTCAAAATTTTAGATTATATATAAACATACACGTATGTGTGTTTTCACACCTTCAGTTTCTGTTTTTATGCAGTTGGTAATCTATTTCTGAAATTTAGTATACACAAGATAATGTGTATAATGATATATTCTGTGTTTTACTTTTTCCTCCCTGCAATGTGTGTTTGTAGAATCCTCACCATAGATATGTAGTAAATTGCAATGTTCACCAAAGCTGGAACATATTATGAGCCAGAGCTTGGTTTTCCTGGTTTGATGCACAGCTGTCTGCACGCTGTTAGCAGATTATCTAACCAAACAAAGTTTAAACAGGCTCTGAAAATTTGCTTCAGCCCATCTGAATTCCCCTGTGCTGGCTTCCATTTTTGATGTGCAAAAGATACTTTTTACCTCTTCTTATGAAGGTGAAGGATGATGACAGGGTGACCAATACCAGAGTGGGAGTAACTGTGGTGAAATCAGTCCTTCACATATGTATAATTATCATACCTTTGCAAATCTGTCTTAGAATTCTATTGAATAGGAGGAGAATTAAGAATAGGGTGCTTTTTTCTTTATTACAGTGGATATTTGAAATCATACACATAGGAAAGTAAAGGGATCTATTTTCTTGCACTATTCATTAAACAAATAAAAACAGAATCGCAACATAACCATTTAGCCAATCCTAATCAACACATAGATTATTATCCACTATATTGCTGGAGGATGAGCCTCCTAGGTTGGAAGACATTGAATATAGACATGGCTTCAACAATGGACTCACGCATACCAACCATCGTGAAGATGGCGCAGGATCAGAGCTTTGTTCTGTTGTGCATATGGTCACATAGAGCCAGAGCGACTCAGTGCAACTAACAACAAATCAACAAATAGCCAGTACATTGAGTAATCTAATATGTTCCAGTTTCTTGCTTAAGAATATGGACTCAGGAGTCAAATTGTTTGGTATGACCATGGGCTTTGCAAATTACTAGTTTGATTTTCTCATTCTTTTTATTTATTTGACCATCTTGGGTATTCACTCTCTCTGTCTACATTTCTATCTCCCCTTTGCTTCAAATTCAGACAACCGAAATAATGCTTTATATTTAGAGTCATCATTGAAATCATATTTCAATCATTCTCTAATGGAAGGTGGGGCCAAGATGGAGGAATAGACAGATGCTTCTGGCGAGCCCTCTTACAACAAACACCTGAAAAAACAAGTGAAACAAACATTAAAGGCAAAGTTAGAAAATGAACTGAGTGGCAGGGGGAGGAAGAAGCAGTTCAGAAGCAGACAGGAATTACCAGACCTGAATCGCTGGGAGCCCTCAGGCACCATTCCCAGGAGCGGGTGTGTTGGGCTGGTACTAGCATTAAGCTGCAGTTTCTGCAGGGAAAAGCATCCAGCCACACAGCCTGCTCATACCCCTGGAACCAGAGAAGAACGGTGCTCTCGGCAAAAGCTAAGTATTTGCATACATTTTACTGTGCCCCCAGCCCCCAAGCCAGCTTCAGTGGCTGTCGATTCCCCTGGGCCTAAGATGGGCCCTGTTGAGTGCCTAGACCCATCCTTCAGCCTTGGAGATGGAGTAAATTTGCAACTGGGGGAAAAGAAAATTTGCCAGCTCCACTAAGAGGGGGAGCTCAGGACAGAAGTGGCTCCTGTCCAGGCATAAACAATCCATGGACTTTGAGTACCTTTCCCCCTGCATGGACCTGTGTGAGTGCCTATTTCAGGAAAATAGGCCCTTGTTGGCAGACTACAACTGTTTCAGCTGTGCTGTAAAGAGGTGGGTATTTGATGTTTGACACCACTTTGCCTATTAAACAGGGTCCTCACCTACCCACATCAGGGGCCTAAGGACTCGTGGCTCCACTCAGGTCACCCAGCCACCTGCAACAGAGGTCCAAGGATAACTGGTCCTTCCCAGTCCTTACAACCAAAACTTCGGGTGCCATGGTCCATCTGCAGAACCCACCCACCTGTATGCTCTAGGGAAGGGGGGACACGCTTTCCTCAGAGACACGTGTGGGATGATTCTCAGCCTTCTGCCTTGTTCAGAGTGTGACCTCCTGCTGCAACCAGATATTGGTACCTAGACCAATCACCCCTGCTAAGACTGTAGGACATCGCCTGTACCACACACTTGATGGTCAGCTACCGGGACACCTAAGCTGAATCTATACAAGAAAAGTGAATAGACTCCTAGACTGATATACCTGATAACAGCTCTAGCCATCTGGGGACAGGACGTCAGAGCTCCAAAGGCAAAAATAATCTAGCTGGCTCAGTTAAGGAACCCATTTGGGCGTATCAAAACAAACAAAGCAAGAAGCTACGACAGAGTAAGCAAACATAAAATAAACTAATACAATAACTTCTAGATGGCTCAAAGACAACAGTCACTATCAAGTCACTTAAAGAAACATACCATGATCACCTCAACAAGCTCTCAAAACAAAGAATCAAGGAATCTTCTAGATAAAAGTGCCTTCCTGGAATTACCAGATGCAAAATACAAAAGATTAGTATACAGGGCCCTTCAATCATTCTCCAATGTAAAAATAAAGCTGATAATCTGTGACAAGCACAGCTATTGTGGCTTTTTTAAGGAAAAATGCATATAAGTTCTTATAGGGATGTCTAGTGCATAATTACTTACGGTTGTTATTATTGTTATTAATAACAGTTCTTATGCATGACAGTCTCTAAAGAGCTGTGTGGTGCACTTCAAAAGTCAACAAAACTGGCATATACATATCTATTCCAGATCAGGATTGTCCAATAGGAATACATGCAAGAAATATACATGTGTGATTTTAAATTTTAGTATTTTTTTGTTTTTTATATTAAAAAAATTTAAAAGAAACAATATGAAATTATTTTAATAATATATTTTAACTCAGTGTATGTAAAATATAATTTAAATAATATTTATAAACAATTATTATTGAGAAACTTTGCACTCTTATTTATAAAAATTCTTAGAAACCCATTTAGAGAAACTCATTTTGACCGCTAAACTTTCACTGGAAGCACTTAACTTGTCTTTAGATTTAATGAAGTTTTCAGTTAAAAAGTATATTCACATAGCCAAGTTGTTCCAAACATACTTTAAAATTTTCCAATAACTGAGTCGAGTATCAGTTTTTAAATTAAAATTAGTCAATTTCTTTGTCATATTATCCACATTTAAAGTACTCAATGACAACATGTGTTTAGTGATACCACATTTGCTAGCACAGTTCTAAAGATAGCTCTGGTTTTACAGTTTACTTCTAATTATAGAATTTCTACCCCTAATTAAACTATTTTTATTCTCAAATGAATGTTTTCTGAGAGCTTGTGTTTTTATGCCCCTTTTGTGTGTTTTTCCATGTCCTTTCTGCTTGAATGTTTTGACGTTATGATGTACCAAATCATTATTTCAATAAAAATGTTTTTTAATTTGTAAAAGAAAATATTTGTAATCTTCTTAATCATCTTTTTGCATTATCATATTGCTCATCCTCTGAAATGCAGTCAATGTCATTTGAAGACCACTTTTCTTGAATAAGTAGTCAAATGACTAGAATTAGACATTTTATTCAATTATCTACTGGTGGAGTCTTTTAAATAAAAATTTTAATATGTTAAATCATTTTGTAAAATCCTGAACAGTCTTCACTCAGTAATTTATTAAAAAAAATATGTGTATGTATATATATAGTCACGTATCTATGATATACAGAGATAAAAAACCATATCACATGTCACATGGTTAAAGATAGCATTTGAAATAAAATAATAAATAAATCTGTTTTACTCCACACCTAAGTATGCATCTTTAGGGTATTGCCAATGTTACATGTTGACAGTCTGGGAAAAGTAGAAAGAGGGATTTATCACAATGGCAGAAGCAGTGCAGAGGATGCTTTCAGAAATTCCAATGAATTATAAAAGCAAGTAACTCAAAGTCAGGACTCAACACATTAGATGAAAGGAAGTTTCAATAAAAATATGATTTACTTCAAAAGAAACAAAGATGCAAAATCATTTTCTGAAATCTCAGGAATGGGTAAGCAATTGTAGTAAATGTATAATTTTCATCTTCAAACATATATTAATCAAATAAGTGAAGCTTGTGATATAATTAATAGTACATTTTTTAAAACGGCAAAATTATGTTAAAATTAAAATTAACAAATAGAGAAATTGAGAAGCTAGGAAGAAAGTTGAATCAATAAAATTAACAGATGGAAAAATCAAGGATATTAAAGCATTAAATAAAGAGAATGCTAGGGAAGATGAAAGTTTTGGACAAACTAGAAACACATACAGACCTCACGTATGGGGAGCTTCAGAATAAGAGTCAAACGCATCAATAGGAAATGGGAATAACAGGAAAAACTTCATAATTTCTGCACATATAAGAAATGTAAAGTACATGATTATAGGAGAAGGCTTACTTCCTGTTAAAACTGATAACCTGGGCTTATCATCAACAAGAATCCATGATATATTGATCTCTAAACAGAAACAATTGCAAACAGCTAGTTGGTGACAGAACAAGAAAGGTGACTTTACTTCCTAACTTCCACTTTGGTTACCTTTCCATTACTCAGGTGCTTCTAACATTCCACAGGACTTTATATAGAGCTGATTTAATGTCCCTGTTCCTCAGACAGTAGATAATGGGGTTCAAGATTGATGGCGCCACAGAATAGAACTCCAGTAGGTTTAGAAGAGAAGATGCATCAGAGACTGGCTTTAAATAAGCAACAGCACCTGTTACAAGGAACACACCACAATGAGATGAGGCGAGCAGATGGAAAAGGCTTTTGATTGGTTCTGTCTGGATGGAATCATTAACACAGTGGAGAAAATATACACATATGAGACCACAATGCAAACTAAACGTGAAAATGCATAACAGACTCCAATGGACACACTGATGTCAATGGTGGCATGTTCTTCAGAACAAGTGAGCTGTAGGAGTGCAGGAACATCACAGAAGAACTGATGGATCTTCTTGGAGCCACAGAAGTTGAGAGAGAATGCCCCACCTGAGTAGAAGATTCCCAAGGCCCCACCGTTGAACCAAGACACACCCATCATCTGAACACAGACCCTCTTGCCCAAGACAGCCTCATAGTGCAGAGGGCAGCAAATGGCAATATAGCAGTCATAGGACATTGCAGTGAGAATGCTAATCTCCGACTCTGCCAAGAGCACCAACAAGAAGAGCTGCAACGCACACCCAAGGAAAGAGTTGAAGTCAATGAAGGTGATGGAGTTGAGGATGGATTTGAGCACAGTGGCAGAAATGAGACACAGATCTAAGAAGGACAAATGCCTGAAAAAAGTACATTGGAGTGTGGAGGCATTGATCAGGAATTGTGAGAAGCATGATGAGAACATTTTCCATTGTGGGCACTAACTAGGTAGATCAGTGAGAAGAATGCAGCATGTAGCCTCAGCAGCATCCAACTTTCAGTGAAAATGATGAGCAAGAATTCCATGATTAGTGTATGATTGGTCATGTTTTGAAATTATAAGTCACCTATTGAGTAAAGCAAATAAACTTATGTTAATATATTTTTATTAATTATTTAAGGTCCACCAAAAACATATATTATTATCAATTATTTAAGGTCCTCAGATAATGCAAAGGAGTCCTTGAATGGCAAAAATGATTACGTGCTCCATTCCTACCCCAAAGATTGGCATTTTTAACCCACCCAGAGGCACCTTGGAAGACAGTCCTGGTGGTCTGCTTCCAAAAGGTTACAGCTTTAAAAACCCTGTAGAGCAGTTCTACTCTGCACAAATGGAGTCGTTGTGAGTAGGAATAGGCAGTACGAACAATTTGAGCTTGACTGCCAACCTAATCATTGACTGTTCGAGGCCATTCAGCACGACTGCAGGAGAAAAGGTCATCAATCTGCTTCCATTATGATTACAAAAAGAAAACCTTATGGAGCAGTTCTACTCTGTAACAGGTTGTGTCTTCATGAATGGGAATCAACTTGATGGCAACTAACAACAACAAAATTAATTGTTTGGTCTAGACAAAAAAGCTTAAAAGTACCAAGATAGTCATATTTTTAGTCTTCTCAGGTATAAAACAGCTATGGGTATAATAATCCAATTTACTTGGCCTTAAATTAATGTGAAAGAAGAAATGAACTCTACACCCTTCTCTAATTACTTAAAATGATCTCTATTGTTGTTGTTAGGTGCCGTCGAGTTGTTCCGACTCATAGCGACCTTATGCACAACAGAACAAAACACTGCCCTGTCCTGAGCCATCCTTATAATCGTTCTTATACTTGAGCTCATTGTTGCAGGCACTGTGTCAATCCACCTCAGTGAGGGCCTCCCTCTTTTCCGCTGACCCTGTACTCTACCAAGCGTGATGTCCTTCTCCAGGGACTCATCCTTCCTGACAACATGTCTAAAGTACGTAAGACACAGTCTAGCCATCCTTGCTTCTAAGGAACATTCTGGTTGTACTTCTTCCAAGAGAGGTCTGTTCGTTCTTTTGGCAGTACGTGGTATATTCAATATTTTCACCAACAACACAATTCAAAGGCATTAATTCTTCTTCGGTCTTCCTTGTTCATTTTCCAGCTTTTGCATGCATATGATATGATTGAAAATACCATGGTTTGGGTCAGGAACACCTTAGTCTTCAGGGTGACATCTTTGCTCTTCAACACTTTAAAGAGGTCCTTTGCAGCAGATTTACCCAATGCAATGCGTCTTTTGATTTCTTGACTGCTGCTTCCATGGCTGTTGATTGTGGTTGCAAGTAAAATGAAATCCTTGACAACTTCTATCTTTTCTCCATTTATCATGATGTTGCTCATTGTTCCAGTTGTGAGGATTTTTGTTTTCTTTATGTTGAGGTGGAATCCATACTGAAGGCTGTGGTCTTAGATCTTCATTAGTAAGTGCTTCAAGTTCTCCTCACTTTCGGCAAGCAAGGTTGGGTCAGCATAACACAGGTTGTTAATGAGTCTTCCTCCAATCCTGATGCCCCATTTCTTCATATAGTCCAGCCTCTTGTATTATTTGCTCAGCATACAGATTGAATAGGTATGGTGAAAGAATACAACTCTGACGCACACCTTTCCTGACTTTAAAACAATCAGTATCCCCTTGTTCTGTCCAAACAACTGCCTCTTCATCTGTGTAAAGGTTCCTCATGAGCACAATTAAGTGTTCTGGAATTCCCATTCTTTGCAATGTTATACATAGTTTGTTATGGTCCACACTGTCGCATGCCTTTGCATAGTCAATAAAACGCAGATAAACATCCTTCTGGTATTCTCTGTTTCAGCCAGGATTCATCTGATATCAGCAATATCCCTGGTTCCATGTCCTCTTCTAAAACCGGCATGAATTTCTGGCAGTTCCCTGTCAATATACTGCTGCAGCCATTTTTGAATGATCTTCAGCAAAATTTTGCTTGCGTATGATATCAATGATATTGTTCTATAATTTCCACATTCGGTTGGATCACCTTTCTTGGGAATAGGCATAAATACGGATCTCTTCCAGTCAGTTGGCCAGGAAGCTGTCTTCCATATTTCTTGGCATAGACAAGTGAGCAACTCCAGGGCTGCACCTGTTTGTTGAAACATCTCAATTGATATTCCATCAATTCCTGGAGCCTTGTTTCTCACCAATGCTTTCAGAGCAGCTTGGACTTCTTCCTTCAGCACCATCGGTTCCTGATCATATGCCACCTCTTGAAATGGTTGAACATTGACTAATTCTTTTTAGTACAATAACTCTGTGTATTCCTTCTATCTTCTTCTGATGCTTCCTGCGTCTTTTAATGTTTTCCCCATAAAATCCTTCACTATTGCAACTCGAAGCTTGAATTTTTCCTTCAGTTCTTTCAACTTGAGAAATGCTGAGCATGTTCTTCCTTTTTGGTTTTCCATCTCCAGCTCTTTGCACACGTCACTATAATACTTTACTTTGTCTTCTCGAGCTGCCCTTTGAAATCTTCTGTTCAGTTCTTTTACTTCATCAATTCTTCCTTTTGCTTTGTCTGCTCAATGTTCGAGAGCAAGTTTCAGAGTCTCCTCTGTCATCCATCTTGGTCTTTCCTTCTTTCTTGTCTTTTCAATGACATCTTGCTTTCTTCATGGATGATGTCCTTGATGTCATTCCACAACTCATCTGGTCTTTGGTCGCTAGTGTTCAATGAGTCAAATCTGTTCTTGAGATGGTCTCTAAATCCAGGTGGGATATAGTCAATGTCATATTTTGGCTATCGTGGACTTGCTCGGATTTTCTTCAGTTTCAGGTTGAACTTGCATATGAGCAATTGATGGTCTGTTCCACAGTCCACCCCTGGCCTTGTTCTGACTGAAGATATCGAGCTTTTCCATCATCTCTTTCCACAGATGTAGTCAATTTGATTTCTGCATGTTCCATCTGGGGAGGCCCGTGTGTATAGTCTCTGTTTACGTTGGTGAAAGAAGGTATTTGCAATGAAGAAGTCGTTGGTCTTGCAAAATTCTATCATTCGATCTCCAGCATTGTTTCTATCACCAAGGCCATATTTTCCAACTACTGATCCTTCTTCTTTGTTTCCAACTTTTGCATTTCAATCACCAGTAATTATCAACGCACCTTGATTGCATGTTCGATACATTTCAAACTGCAGCAGCTGATAAAAATCTATTTCTTCATCTTTGGCCCTAGTGGTTGGTGCGTAAATTTGAATAATAGTCATATTAACTGGTCTTCCCTGCAGGTGTATGGATATTTTCCTATCACTGACAGCGTTGTACTTCAGGGTAGATCTTGAAATGTTCTTTTGACAATGAATGCAACACCACTCCTCTTCAAGTTGTCATTCCCAGCGTAGTAGACTACATGACTGTCTGATTCAAAATGGTCAATACCAGTCCATTTCAGCTCACTAATGCCTAGGATACCGATGTTTATGTGTTCCATTTCATTTTTGACGATTTCCAACTTTCCTAGATTCATACTTTGTACATTCCAGGTTCCAGTTATTAATGGATGTTTGTAGCTGTTTCTTCTCATTTTGAGTCATGCCGTATCAGCAAATGAGGGTTGGGTTCTGAAAGCTTTACTCCATTCTATTCATTAAGGTCGACTCTACTTTGAGGAGGCAGCTCCTCCCCAGTCATCTTTTGAGTGCCTTCCAGCCTGGGGGGCTCATTTTCCCACACTGTATCAGACAATGTTCCATTGCTTTTCAGAAGTAGACTGCCGGGTCCTTCTTCCTAGTCTGTCTTAGTCTGGAAGCCCAGCTGAAATCTGTCCTCCATGGGTGACCCTGTTGGTATCTGAATACTAGTGGCATAGCTTCCAGCATCACAGCAACATCCCAGTCCCTACAGCATGACAAACTGACAGACACGTGGGGGAAAATGATCTCTAGGTAAGTTTATCTCTATTTGGATTCACAGTGTTAGCTATGTAATTACAATTGTAATAAGGTGTAACTTTAGCCTACTTGATGGAAGTTTTGGTGAGTTAGAAGTCATGGATAGATTTTCTGCTTCCTGCACAGTGCAATCTTTTAAAATAGTAGCTTATGAGGAGATGCTATAATTGATTATTTCCCATTTTTCCTTAAATACATGAATGTTTTGCTAAAAATTTCATTATAGTGTGTTTTTTTTCCATTTTGTGTAATTATCTAGTAAAACACACACCACTCATTGTCATCAAGTTCGTTACAACACATAGCCACCTTATAAGACAGAGTAGAACTGCCCCATAGGGTTTCCAAGACTGTAATTTCTATGGAAGCAAACTATCACATCTTTCCTTCTCAGAGAAACTGTTGAGTTCAAACTGCTAAGTGCTTTAACCACTGCACTACCAGGGTTCATTAGATACCTAGATATCTAGTATAACACACACACACACATACACAAAATAGAAAGCTACTCTAGTTATTTGACAAATTGGTTTTCAAATGTATTGTGAACTTTTTCATGAAAAGAGCGCAACCTGAGACTACAAGCCAGATGTTTAACATAATATTCTAGGTAGGATTTAATTAACCGTGAGAACAAACAAACATAGCTGGGGAGTGCATCTGAGGGGAGAGGCTGAGTATCCTCCTAACTTAAAGATTCACAGATCAGATCATTTGAGGTCACTGCTGTTGTTAGGTGCCATCGAGATGGCTCCAGCTAATAGTGACCCCTATGTACAACTAAACAAAACACTGCCAGGTCCTGCACCATCCTCACAGTCATTATGTTTGAACCCATTGTTACAGCCACTGTGTCAATTCATCTCACTGAAGGTCTTCGTCTTTTTTGCTGACCCTCTACTTTACGAAGCATGATGTCCTTTTCCAGGGTTAAAAAAAAAAAAAAGATAGAAAAAACTCTTTTTTTTTTTTTGCCCAAAGTATGTGAGATGAAGCCTTGCTATCCTTGCTTCAATCCAAAATTGGTTTGGGGTCATGTTTCCCTCCTCAGAACACTCTTAAGAGTCTATCTTTGATTTTACTTCAGCATCTCTTGGATGACATTTTCTCCACTTGCCCATGCAGTCTTACTTCTGCTCCAATACTTGTGGCTTTTTCAGAAAACACTCTAAAATCAGAAAAAATAATCTGGCTTAACCTCTTTAAATGAAACTTGTCTCTGATACACATGGCTTTAATTATGCACTGACTACAAAAAGTTGGGGGAACTCCCTCCCTCACCCCTGCAGCCTCTTTTCATCCATCTGTTCTCAGTCAGGCTTCTGAGAAGTTCCTGACCTGGGCCCATCACTGCTACATTATCCTCCTTCTCTATAACAGTTGTATTTATGGGTGATGTCAACATGGCAAAATTTCTTCTGAAAGCTAAAGGTACTGGGACTCACAGTAATTTTCCTAGTTAGACTCTTCCACCTGTACAAAACCTTGCATTTAGTTTAAGGTTAGTGCCTTCATTATCTTAGTTCCCCAGGACCTAACACAGTGATTGTACAACCAAAATGAGGGCAGCCATTTTTCATTCTCCTTATGACAGTGACAGTCCCTCCGTGTCCCTACTTTAATGTTCCTCCTCTACACCCGGAAAAATGGGCTTTGGATTTCCATAGGCTCTTTATGTAGTTTCTGCAGCTTTCATGTAATGGTTTCTTAACTATTGACAAGTTCCATTTTGTTCATCTATTTCTTAAACTATAATTCCAAGAAGTGGAAGTCAGAATATGCATATGTGATCTGATCTGATTTCAAGAATAGTAACACTTTTACATAACTTTTCTGTAAAACATTCAGTTATTTTCTAAGAATGATTTCTAATCTTCAGCACTTTAAGAATAATGATGTATGTAATTTTCACGCTATATGACTGACTTGAAGAGAATCCAGTGAAATCTTGGACAAAATAAGGGTGACGAGAGGAGGAAGAAGAGGGTGGTTTAAGAAAAGAAAATAGAAAGATAACTGAAGTAATTGTAAGAAGGAAGAGAACCACATAGCAAAGTTTAGAGACATCAATTAAAAATGAGAGAGAGTTTCAAGGAAAAGGGAAACAGCATCATGTGCTGCAAAGCTTATCATGAAGTAACAAAAAATTAATCCTACCTGTTTATGACAGTAAAAAAAAAAACATTGGTCAATTACAAGGGAGCTAATTGACAGAGTAGCAGGATATGAACTGGGTCAGATGAGATGAAGGGGCAACCAAACACATTATATACACTCTTTATATATGCTGGCAATTGAAACCCAGGATAAATATAAAGTTAATTATTATGTGATCAGTGATGTAGTACAATTTTTTTTTTAATCTTGAGCATTGAACACGCAATTCCTTAAATTCAAAGACACAGGAAGAAAGAATGGACAAAAGGAAAAGAGAGTGAGAGAAATGGGGAAAGGGAAAGAAAGGAAACAGAAAGTGAAAAAGAAGAATGAGGATGATGAGGGAGCCAAATAGAGCAGTACACATTAATGGAACTATGTTTTGGGAGAATGACGAGCTGTAGGAACAAGAACATTTGAGGGAATAGAAGATATGATACAGAAAAAGAACGACTTTTCCTCTGGAAAAGGAAGAGAAGAATATAACCATAATCTCTTGAATGTAAGGGGACCATTTCAATAGGCCTTCATTTTGTTTTCTCTCCCATCCACATACCAACAGGGTTAGCAAGAGTAGACACTGTTTCCAGGATGAGCACTCATATCCCTACCTTCAGAAAACCCATCCCTTCCAGCACAGATGATTTTCTGAGGAGTAAATTAACTGGTGCTTTGAGGTTCAAAACTTACCAGCAATTGGCAATTTCATGGTATTTAACAAACTTTGAATAAATTTACTGGAGAAAGACGGCCCTGGTAAAACCTTCAGAGCAATGAAGGAGAGCCAACATATAACTCCCGATGAACTAGATCAGGCATTTGTAATTATGCTGTTTCACTGCTGGGGATAAAACCTGGAGCAGGGTCTACATGTCTACATACAATTCCACATAATTAAATAAGGGTTTAAAAGGCATGTCCCCATCAGCCTTCTAACACTGTGAAATGTTTATAATATATGCAACGTTCCTAAAATCAAGGACTGCTTAAGGGGGCTCTAAATATTGGGTACAACTAGAATACTCCTTAGAAGCAAGGATGGCGAGAGTGCATCTTATATATTTTGGACAAACTTTGGACAGGTTGTCGGGAGGAATCAGTTCCTGGAGAAGGACATCATGCTTGGTAAACTATAGAGTCAGCAGAAAAGAGGAAGAACCTCAATGAGGTGGACTGACACAGTTGCTGCAACAATGAGCTCAAGCATAACAACAATTATAAGGATGGTGTAGGACTGGGCAGTGTTTCGTTCTATTGTGCATAGGGTCACCATGAGTCGGAACCTTCTTGACGGCACCTAACAAAAACAACAACAAATATTGGGTAGAGCCAGGTACATATCTTTCTCCACAATTTATATATCAAATTGAAAATAGGCACAGAGTTTCTGTTTGAGGTGATTAAAAAAAATTGGGGAAATAATAGTGGTGATGGTTAAAAACAAACAAACTTTGTCACAATGGGAAGGAGAGGAATGGTGTCTAAGGCTGGGTTCTCAAGAGAAGCAAAACCATAAACACACACTTCTCTTCTATACATATATATATTTACATATGAATATATAGAGAGAGAAGAAGAGAGAGACGTAGAGTTTTATATCAAAGAAATGGCTCACACAGTTGTAGAGGCTGGAAAGTCCCAAGTACATGGATGAGGGTGGAGGCTTCTCCTGACTCTTGTAGTTACAGGGGCTGGGGAACCCAAGATTGGCAGGTAAAATGGCAGGTCACTGTTTTACAGACTGTAGAGGCTGATGAATCCCAAGATAGGTAGTAAGCTACTAGCTCAAGTCCTATGAACCAGAGGTCTGATGAACAGGAGCCACTACAGGATACAGAGTGAGCAAAATCCAGAGAGCTTTGCCAGAGAGTCTACATATATTGGATGCAGGTGGCATCACCCCCCTTCCCCCCAGAAACTCCCTTTCAACTGGTTGGCTTCTTATAGCAGATCTTGTCAAGGCGGTGATTATAGTATATCAGATCTCGTTATGGAAGTGATTATGTCATACATAGCTGCCAAACTACATCATAACTGCAAAACCACTGAGAATTATGGTCCAGCCAAATTGACACACAACCGTAACTATAACCAAATTCCTCAGGTTCTTGTCCTGTCCTATTAGTCTATTGAAACAAAATGGACACTGATGGCAAGGGAACCAGAAAGTGGCAATTTATTGTCTGCGCAGACAAGAGGCAAGTTGGGGCCTAGCATGAAGGTTTGGCACCAAATACAAACCATGGTTAGAGGCTGAGGTTTGCAAGGATGGCAAATAATGTTACAATTATCAAGCAAAGTCAGTAGAAGCAGCATTTATAGAATAAGACTGAAAAGAATGCTCTCTCAAAAACTTCTAGATTTCAAAATAGTTTAAAAGGAAAAGGGGGTAAAAGATAAATAAGCAATTTGGAACTTCTCTTCTCTCCAAAGTTTTTGTAAAAAAAAAAAAACAAAAAACAAAAAAAAACTCTTGTTTTTAAGTTACAGGAATAGCCAGAGAGCAATGCAATTATTTTCCTATGTGCTTTCAGGCTTCTGTTTCAGATTTACCCATTCAAACTCATGATGATTTTGATTGAGCACCTCTGTCCTCTGCATCTCAATCTGTGTGTTGTTGTTGTTGTTAGGTGCTGTCGAGTTGGTTGGTTCCAACTCATATCGACCTCTTTTCTGCTGACCCTGTACTTTGCCAAGCATGGTGTCCTTCTCCAGGGACTGATCCCTCCTGACAACATGTCCAAAGTATTAAGACGCAGTCTCACCATCCTTGCTTCTAAGGAACATTCTGGTTGTACTTCTAAGACAGGTTTGTTTGTTCTTTTGGCAGTCCATGGTATATTTAATATTCTTTGCCAACGCCACAATTCAAAGGGGTCAATTCTTCTTCGGTCTTCTTTATTCATTGTCCAGCTTTCACATGCATATGATGTGACTGAAAATATCATGGCTTGGGTCAGGCACACCTTAGTCTTCAAGGGGACATCTTTACTTTTTGACACCTTAAAGAGGTCCTTTCCATCAGATATGCCCAATGCAACGCGTCTTTTGATTTCTTGACTGCTGCTTCCATGCATGTTGATTGTGGATGCAAGTAAAATGAAATCCTTGACAACTTCTATCTTTTCTCCATTTATCATGATGTTGCTCATTGTTCCAGGTGTGAGGATTTTTGTTTTCTTTATGTTGAGGTGGAATCCATACTGAAGGCTGTGGTCTTAGATCTTCGTCAGTAAGTGCTTCAAGTCCCCTTCACTTTCAGCAAGCAAGGTTGTGTCATCTGCATAACACAGGTTGTTAATGAGTCTTCCTCCAACCCTGATGCCCCGTTCTTCTTCATACAGTCCAGCTTCTCGTATTATTTACTCAGCATACAGATTGAATAGGTATGGTGAAAGAATACAACCCTGACGCACACGTTTTCTGACTTTAAACCAATCAGTATCCCCTTGTTCTGTCTGAACAACTGTCTCTATGTAATGGATCCTCATGAGCACAATTAAGTGTTCTGTAATTCCCATTTTTCACAACGTTATGCATAATTTGTTATGATCCACACAGTCAATAAAACACCGGTAAACATCCTTCTGGTACTCTCTTCTTTCAATCAGTCTATGTAGTCAGTCTCCAAGTTCTAAAATACAAAGGAAATGTGCCACTGATGTCCTATGTCTCAGGCAAATCTTGCTCCAGTGAGGACCAAGGATTTTAAAACAGTTACAAATGGACCTTTCTAGACTACATAGAATTCTCCTGGGAGGTCAGACTTTCAGATACGCTTAAATTTCACTTTCTAGACTCTAAAGCTTAGGAGACTCTGTCCTTCTTGTCTCCCATCTCAGATGTGAGAGCTGAGGGCATTGTCCTTTCCTCCAGTGAGACAAAAGAGTTGATCTCTGGAACTCATTAGAAAGAATCCTTCCAGCAATCCTTTACTCCTTCTATGTATGTGATTACTGAATCCTAAGACATTCATTTGCTTCTAAATCATGTAACAATTTAAATTTAGGTCTGCATCTACATAATCTTTTTCTTTCTTTTTTTGATTGTGCTTTAAGTGAAAGTTTACAAATCAAGTCAGTCTCTCATACTAAAACTTATACACACCTTGCTACGTATGCCTAGTTGCTGTGTCCCTAATGAGACAGCACACTCCCACTCTCCACCTTGTATTCCACATGTCAATTCAGCCAGCTCCTTTCCCCCTCTGCCTTCTCATCTCCCCTCTAGACAGGAGCTGCCCACACGGTCTCATGTGTCTACTTGATCCAAGAAGCTCACCCCTCACCAGTATCATTTTCTGTCTTATAGTCCAGTCCAATCCCTATCTAATGAGTTGGCTTTGGAAATGGTTTCAGTGTTGGGCTAACAGAAAGTCCAGGGACCATGACTTCTGGGATCCCTCCAGCCTCAGTCAGACCATTGAATCTGTTTTTTTTTTTTTTTTTTCAAACGAAATTGAGGTCTGCATCCCACTGTTCTCCTCCATCAGGGATTCTCTGTTATATTCCCTGTCAGGGCAGTCATCGGTTGTAGCCGGGCACTATCTAGTTCTTCTGGTCCCAGGCTGTTGAAGTCTCTCCTTTGTGTGGCCCTTTCTGTCTCTTGGGCTCAAAATTACCTTGTGCCTTTGGTGTTCTTCATTCTCCCTTACTCCAAGTGGGTTGAGACCAATTGATCATCTTCGATGACTGCTTGCTAGCATTTAAGACCCCAGACACCACTCACCAAGGTGGGATGCAGAATGTTTTCTTAACACTTTTTCTTATGCCAATTGACCTAGATATCCCCTGAAACCATGGTCCCCAAATCCCTGCCCCTGCTACTCTGGCCTTCGAAGTGTTTGGTAGTATTCAGGAAACTTCTTTGCTTTTGTTTTAGTGCAGTCGTGCTGAACTCTCCTGTATTGCGTGTTGTCTTTCCCTTCACCTAAAATAGTTCTTGTCTACTATCTAATTAGTGAATACCCCCTCCCTCCCTCCCCACCCTGTAACCATCAAAGAATATTTTTTCTGTGTTTAAACTATTTCTTGAGTGCTTATAATGGTGGTCTCATATAATATTTGTCCTTTTGCAACTAACGCCTTCCAGATTCCTCCATGTTATGAGATGTTTTGCTGATTCATCATTGTTCTGTATCATTGCATAGCATTCCATTGTGTGAATATACCATAATTTATTTATCCATTCATCCATTGATGAGCACCTTGGTTGCTTCCTTCTTTTTGCTATTGTAAACAGTACTGCAGTGAACATGATTGTGCATATATCTGTTCATGTGAAAGCTCTTATTTCTCTATGAATTATTAAGAGAAGTAGGATTTCTGGATCATATGCAAGTTCTATTTCTAGCCTTTTAAGGAAGCCCCAAATCGATTCCCAAAGTGGTTGTACCATTTTACATTCCCACCAGCAGTGTGTAAGAGTTCAAGTCTCTTCACAGCCTTTCCAACATTTATTATTTTGTGTTTTTTGGATTAATGCCAGCCTTGTCAGAGTGAGATGAAATCTCATTGTAGTTTTGATTTGCATTTCTGTAATGGCTAATGATCTTGAGTATTTTCTCATGTATCTGTTAGCTGTCTGAATGTCTCCTTTGGTGAAGTGTCTGTTCATATCCGTTGCCCATTTTTTAATTGGTTTGTCTTTTTGTTGTTGAGTTTTTGGAGAATCATATAGATTTTTTTAGAGATCAGACTCTAATCGGAATAGTCATAGCTAAATTTTTTTTCCCCCTGTCTGTAGGTAATTTTTTTACTCTTTTTGTGAAGTCTTTCAATGAGCATAAGTGTTTGATTTTTAGGTGCTCCCAATTATTTAGTTTCTCTTCTGATGTTTGTGCATTGTTAGTAATGTTTTGTATACTGTTTATACCATGTATTAGCCCTTCTAGTGTTGCCTCTATTTTTTTTCTCCCATAATCTTTATTGTTTTAGATTTTATATTTAGGTCTTCGATCCATTTTGAATTATTTTTTGTGCATGGTGTGAGGTATGAGTCTTGTCTCATTTTTTTTTTTTTTGCAGATGAATATCCAGTTATGCCATCACCATTTGTTAAAAAGACTGTCTTTCCTCATTTAACTGACTTTGGGCCTTTGTCAAATATCAGCTGCTCATATGTGGATGGATTTATGTCTGGATTCTCAATTCTGTCCCATTGGTCTATGTGTCTGTTGTACCAGTACCAGGCTGTTTCAACCACTGTGGCAGTATAATATGTTCTAAAATCAGGTAGTTTGAGGCCTCCCACTTTGCTCTTCTTTTTCAGTAATGCTTTACTTTTCCAGGGCCTCTTTCCCTTCCATATGAAGTTGATGATTTGTTTCTCTATCTCATTAAAAAGTATCATTGGAATTTGGATCGGAATTGCATTGTATCTATAGATCGCTTCTGGTGGAATTAATATTTTTACAATGTTGAGTCTTCCTATCCATGAGCACGGTATGTTTTTCTACTTATGTGGGTTTCTTGGAGTAGTGCCTTGTAGTTTTCTTGGTATAGGTGTTTTACGTCTCTGGTTAGATTTATTCCTAAGTATTTTATCTTCTTGGGGGCTATTGTAAATGGTATTGATTTACTGATTTCCTCTCTGAAGTTCCTTTTTGTTGGTGTAGAGGAATCCAACTGATTTTTTGTGTTTATCTTGTATCCTGATACTCTGCTGAACTCTTCTATTAGTTTCAGTAGTTTTCTTGAGGATTCTTTATGGTGTCTGTGTATAACTTCATGTCATCTGCAAATACAGATACTTTTGCATCTACATAATCTTTACTTTGGCTGTAATAATCTTGGTCTGATATTGGGAAGGACACTAAGAAATATAGATTTTGGGAGTCTGTAACGTGGATTTTGTTTAAGTCCTTGAATCACAAACACATTTCTCGCTGATTTGACTGGAGGCTTGATCTAAGCCAGTGCCCAGTGAGGATAACTTACTTTCAGATTGCCACTAATGACCAGAGATATCTGGGTAGAAAATTCCCAAGAGACTTAATTTGCAAGACCTGTAGCAGTTCTCAAGGAATGTCCATGGGGTACTTATGAGCATCCCGAGAATCACTGTTCTTCTTGGAAGCAACGTCATAACAAAACTCCAAAAACTAGTTGTCATCGAGTCAACCCCAACTCATGGTGACCCCATATGTGCCAGAGTAGAATTGTGCTCCATAGGATTTTTAATGGCTGATTTTTCAGAAGAAAATCACCAGGATTTTCTTCCAAGGTACCTCTGGGTGGGTTTAAACTTCCAGCCTTTCAGTTAGCAGTCAAGCACATTAACCAGAAGCTCAGCAGGACTTTCCTATGTTGGAATAAGGTGGACGTATTTTCAAAGCCCGACCTTGTAATGTTTTCTTTGTCTTCTAGAGAAGACACGAATCTCCCCTCATTTGTCCACTGGTTTCCTCTGAATTACTTCTTCTGAGGTTTTTGTCCTCCAGATGCTGTGGACGATACACCGTCCATGTTGTTTATGCCTTGTTTCTGCCATCTCCAACCCCTTGTTCACACGCACGCATTCATCATGGAGTTGATGTTTAGATTATATCTTCCTCCTCATCTATTTCTGATATCATCATGGTATTTTAAAAACACTTGTCTTAAGAACCATATTACAGTTGGCCCCATGGACCATCATCATGTTTAAACTCTCCCTTTGTCCATCTAAGCAACTGCCATGCAAATTCTTAACCCTTGGACACTTGTTATTTATTGTTTATACATCCTAGTTTTTGAACACTGGAGTAAAACACATAACCGTAAATGAACTTGATACAATTTCTTATAGGACCATTGTAGGTAATGGGTCTTTCCTCTATTTTAAATTTCCCCCATTCTCTTACATGCTCCTTCAGAAACTCTTATGATATGTATGTATACACTGTCTCTGTTTTGTAAGCTTCTTTAAAATCCCTTTGTTACTATTGGGTTAATGACATATCAGCCACTTTTTATGCCTCTGGACCTCAAAGGTAAGGGGTGGCATAGTGGTTAAGAATTCAGCTGCTAACCGAAAGGTTGGCAGTTTGAATCCACCAACCACTCCTTGGAAATGCTGTGGGGCAGTTCTACACTGTCCTAAAGGGTCACTCTGAATTGGAACCGACTCCACTGACACCTAACAACAACAACAGATACATTTAGAGTAAAGGTGCGTCCCTTCTTGAAATGCGTGTAGCTCAGCAGCCCAGAGTTAGAGCCTCATTGTTGTGTAGTATGAGCACTCTAATTAGGTGATACTTCCTGGATGTGTTAGTTTTGTAAACTTTTGCCTTTTTTGCCTTCATTTCTGAGATATAAGGTTAGCAAGCATAATTAGGGCTTCCCTGTGTGGTAGTTAGGGAGCCCTAATGTTTTTTTAAAATTTTTTTCCATGTTGTATTTGGAAAGCCAGAGATTCCTCATGTAACCTAATGGAAAAGCTTTTACAATAAATTATTTATAAAACTTTCATTGGTGTATTGTCATACAACAGATCAGTGGTACCAGTGGTACCAGAGTGCCACTTGCCTCATTTGTGTCTTGTATAACCAGGTGATATTTCTCAAAATCCATGTTACCAACCAAAAATTTGAACATAGTTAGTAGGCATGCGTTCCAATAGTGAAAACACATGCCAAAAAAAATTAATGAGAAAAAAATGTAATTACAAAAGTTAATTGTCTTTAGTATTTCCCATCTCTTTGTATCTCAGTGCTCCATTCTTGATGGAGATGCTTTCTACAGGACCATCTCCTAGTTTCTCTCTCTCTCTCTCTTTTCTTCTTCTTCTTAATTTGTGCTGTATCTGCTCTTTAATACATGGATTGAATTTTTATTTTCAGTTGTCATTTCTTTATTTCTAGAAATTCTGTTTCTTTTTCAACTCTTACCAACTATAATGTTTTTATCTGTATTAATACTTTATACTTTATTTTCTTTTTTAAACGTTGAAATATTTATCCTTGTTATGTAATAATTCTAAAATATAAAATGTTTATGTGTCTTTTTTTTTTACTTTTCTTTGGCAGCTTGTCTTCTCATATGTTATGTGTACGTGTGTGTGTGTTTTGTTTGTCTGTTTTTAATTGTGATCTTATATTCCCTTGAATTTTTTCTGTTACTGAGTACTATATTTAAAGTGAGTTACATTGAGACATATGAATATGTTTCTGTGGAGTGCCCCAGGGTAATACCAATCCAGAAATCCTCTAAACAAAGCTAAAATTTTCATATATTACAGATTATATGAACTCTTGTCCCAATCTCTCAGAAGAGCAAATTGATTCCAAAAAATGACAAGAAAGGGAGAAATTCTGAAATGTTTTTCTTCATATATTTACTGTTTAAAGATGTATGTGTCCCCACCATAACTTTTTGCTGAAGGATTTATTTTCTAATCATACAAAGAATTCTAGGTTTACCCAAATGGTGACCTTGTTCCAGGTTATATACTCTGTTCTCTGGGCACTTTCATCTAAAGTCTAGGTACCCAAGAAATGAGATTTCTCCATGCTTTTGTGTATCTGTAGTTCTTTATTTTAATACTGAGTAAAAAAATTATATGGGTATAACTCAATTTGTTAATCCATTCACCGGTCTAGGGACATTTACATGCAAGTAGTTGTGTAGACATATATTTTTATTACTTGTGTGTAAATATTTAGGACTGGAATTGTTGAATATTCTCTAGTTCTAATATAGTGCCACACTATTTTTCAAAAGTGGTGGAGCAATTTTGCATTCTTGCTAGCAATGTATGAAAATTATACTCATTCCACAACCTCATCAACACCTGGTGTTACCAGTCTTTTTAATTGTACTCTTCTAGAGTGTGTACAAAGGAGTGCTGGTGGAGAGATGATTAAGCACCCAACTGTTAACCAAAAGGTTGGCAGTTTGAACTTATCCAGTAGCTCCATGGGAGAAAGACCTGGCAATCTGATTCCATAAGGATTACAGCCAAGAAAACCCTATGGGACAGTTCTACTCTGTCACATGTGAGTCAGAATTGACTGAACAGTACCAAACAACAACAGTGTGTGTATAGCAGTATTTTGTAGCTTTTATTTGCATTTCCCTGATGAATAGTAATGTTGAGCATCATTTCATGTGCTTATTTGCCAACTGTTAATCTTTTTTAATGAAACTCCTCCTTAAATCTCATGACCTTTTTTTAAAAAAAATAGAATTAATAATAGAACCTATCTCATAACATTGTTGTGACGATTAACTGAGTTAATGCATGTAAAACTCTTTAGGACACTACTGGCACATCTTAAATGTCCAAGAAGAATTAGTTCTTTTTTTGTACTCCACTAAGATTTTATATAAACATACCTGGAGCAGGGCAGTGGCCCTCTTATAAGAGGGATGTGTAAAAGTCTGCTACCAAGAAGAGGAGCATATGCAGTATAAAACATCCAGATATGTGACTGTGACCCCACAGTCAAATATTCTCTAGGCAGGAAGTAATCTCTGCCATAATGTATAAGGTCAAAGCGCTTTTCCTTGTGGCAGAGCCTTCCTTCCCCCATTCAGCTGGGTAAGGATCAAATTGCCTATTGCCTCCCTTGGTGATCAACTTGCCTATCCCCTGTGGTCTCTTTCATTTTTTTCATACTTTTTTTGTGGAGATATAATTCACATAGCATAAAATTTACCTTTTTAAACTGTACAATTCAGTGTTTTTTAATATATTAAAAAGGTTATCCAACCATTATCACTATTGTATATCCTGAATAAAAGTTCCTTAGCACATACATTTATGCTGTAAATATTTTCTCTCAGACAGTGGCTTCCATTTTAATTTTCCCCAATTTATACACTGACTTATTTTTTGGTTGATGCAATCTATGTCCTATCAAGGAAAATCTTTACCTAACTCAAAATCATGAAGATTTTCTCTTAGGTTTTATTATATAAGTTTCATAGTTTTAGCTCTTGTCTATAGGACTATGATCTATTTGAGTTTATCTTTAATTATGATATGAGGTAAGAGCCAAGGTTCCCTTTGTTTCTTATGGCCAATGAATTGTTATGGGACTACATGTTAAAATAATTACTCTTTCCCCTTAAATTACTCTGGCAGCTTTCTTGAAAATAAATTGACCAAAGATATGTGTGTCTATTTCCAGATGCACTTTTGTTTCATTTACCTACATTTATTTTCTTATACCAGGGCCGCACTGTCATGATTATAGTCAGTGACAAAAAGAAAGGAACTAACATATATGGAAAGACAGAAGAGGCAGAGCCAAGAAGGTGGAACAGAAGACGCTTCCGGCAAGCCCTCTTTACAACAGATACAAAAAAACAGGTGAAACAAGTATATTTATGACAACCTAGGAGCCCTGAACATCAAAGGCAAGCTTAGAATATGAACTGAGGGAAAGGGGGAGGAAGAGACAGTTCAGAAACGGAGAGGAATTACAGGACCTGAATCATGGGGAGCCCTCAAGCATCATTCCTTGGAGTGGAGGCAGCGGGCTGGTACTAGCATTCGGCCTCAGTTTCCTCAGGGAGAAGCAGCCAGCCACACAGCGTACTCACACCTCCAGAGCCAGAGAAGAACGGTGCTTTAGGCAAAAGCTAAGTACTTGCGTATATTTTACCATGCTCCCACACTCTTCCCCCTCCCCCACTCAAGCCAGCTTCAGCGGCTGCCTTCCCTGGTCATGAGATAGGCCTTGTGAACACCTAGAGCCATCCTCACGGCCCTGGAGAAGGAATAAATTTGCAATTGGGGATAGGATAAAGAAAATTTGCCAGCTCCACTAACCAGGAGAGTTCAGGACAGAAGCAGCTCTTATCCAGGCATAAATGGTCTGTGGGCTTTGAGTACCTTTCCCCTCTGCATGGACCTGTGTGGACCTGGTTCAGGAGAATAGGCCCTTGTGGGCAGACTCCAACCATTTCAGCTGTGCTGCAGAGAGGTGGGTGTTTGATGTTTGACATTGCTTTGCCTTATAAACAGGATCCTCACCTACCCACATCAGGGGACTAAGGACTGGTAGCTCCACTCAGGTCACCCAGCCACCCGTGATGGGGTCCAAGGATAAGTGGCACCTCCCAGTCCTTACAACCAAAAAGATTGGGTGCCCATGATCTGTCTCCAAAACCCACCAAACTGTACACTCTAGGGAACAGGGACATGCTTTCCTCAGAGACACGTGGGGGACAATTCTCAGCCCCCTGCCTTGTTCAGAATGTGACCCCCTTATGCAACCAGATACCGGTACCTGCACCAATCACCCCTGCCCTCTAAGACTGTAGGACAGAGCCTATACCACACATTTGATGATCAGCTACCTGGATCTGAGCTAAATTGATATAAGAAAAGTGAATGGACCCTCAGACTGATATGCTTGTTAACAGCTCTAGCCATCTGGGGACAAGACGTCAGCACTCCAAAGGCAAAAATAATCAAGCTAGCTCACTCAAGCAACCCATTTGGGCGTATCAACACAAAACAAAGCAAGAAGTTACAACACACTAAGCAAACATAAAATAAACTACTATAATAATTATAGATGGCTCAGAGAAAACAGTCAATATCAAGTCACATAAAGAAACATACCAAGATTGCCTCGACAAGCTCTCCAAACAATCAAGGGATCTTCTAGATAAAAGTGCCTTTCTGGAATTACCAGAGGCAGAATACAGAAGATTAATATACAGACCCTTTAAGGCATCAGGGAGGAAATGAAGCAATATGCAGAACAAGCCCAGGAACACACAGATAAAGCAATTGAAGAAATTAAAAAGACTATTCAGGAACATAATGAAAAATTTAATAAGCTGGAAAAAGATATAGACAGGCAGCAATCAGAAATTCAGAAGATTGACAATAAAATTACAGAAATAGACAATTCAGTAAAAAGTCAGAGAAGCAGAATTGAGCAAGTGAAAGTCAGAATTTCTGAACTTGAAGTTAAAGCACTTGGCACCAATATATTTGAAGAAAAATCAGACAAAGGAATTTAAAAAAGCAAAGAAACCTTAAGAATCAAGTGGAACTCTATCAAGAGAAATAACCTACGATTGATTGGAGTACCAGAAGAGGGAGGGATAACAGAAAATACAGGGAGAATTGTTGAAGATTTGTTGGCAGAAAACTTCCCTGATATCATGAAAGATGAGAAGATATCTATCCAAGATGCTCATTGAGCTCCACATAAGGTAGATCTTACAAGAAAGTCACCAAGACATTATAATCAAGCTTGCCAAAACCAAAGACAAACAGTCACCTACAAAGGAGAACCAAGAAGAATAAGCTCAGACTACTCAGCAGAAACCATGCAGGCAGGAAGGCAATGGGATCGTTTTTATAAAAAATTGAAGGAAAAAAACTGCCAGCCAAGAATCATATATCCAGCAATAGTGTCTCTCCAATATGAAGGTGAAATTAGGACATTTCCAGATAAACAGAAATTTTGGGAGTTCATAAAAACCAAACCAAAACTACAAGAAATACTAAAGGGAGTTCTTTCATTAGAAAATCAATAATATTAGGTATCAACCCAAGACCAGAACACTGGGCAGAGCAATCAGAAGTCAACACAAACAGGGAAATAAAAATAAATAAATAAATCAAGATTAAAAAAATGCTCAGAACAGGGTAACAGCAATGTTATTATGTAAAAGAAGACAACATTACAATAATAAAGAGGGACTAAGAATTGTAGTCATAGATATTCTATATAGGGATACAAAGAAATAAAATTAGGTTTAAATTTAGAAAAATAGGGGTAAACAATAAGGGAACCACAAAGGAGACAAACTATCCTACACATCAAAATAAAATACAAGAAAAAAAGAGACTCACCAGAAACAAAATCAACAATAACGAATATGAGGAAAGGACTATATATAAAGATAATCTACTCAGCACATAAAATTAAGAAGGAAAAAGAAACTGCCAACAACACACAAAAAAAAAGACATCAAAATGATAGCACTAAATTCATACCTATCCATAATTATTCTGAATCTAAATGGACTAAATGCACCAATAAAGAGACAGAGAATGTCAGAATGGATTAAAAAACATGATCCATCTATATGCTGCCTGCAAGGGACACACCTTAGATTTAGAGACAAAAACAAAAACTCAAAGGATGGAAAAAAATATATGAAGCAAACAACAATCAAAAAAGAGCAGGAGTGGCAATACTAATTTCTGACAAAATAGACTTTAAAGTTAAGTCCACCACAAAGGATAAGGAAGGACACTATATAATGATTAAAGGGACAATATACCAAGAAGATATAACCGTATTAAATATTTATGCACCCAATGACAGGGCTGCGAGAGACATAAAACAAACTCTACCAGCATTGAAAAGTGAGATAGCTCCACAATAATAGTAGGAGACTTCAACACACCACTTTTGTGGAAGGACAGGATCCAGAAAGAAGCTCAATAAAGACATGGAAGATCTAAATGCCACAATCAACCAACTTGACCTCATAGACATATACAGAACACTCCACCCAACAGCAACCAAGTAGACATTCTTTTCTAGTGCACATGGAACATCCTCTAGAATAGACCACATATTAGGTCATAAAGCAAGTCTTAGCAGAATCTGAAACATTGTAATATTACAAAGCATCTTCTCTGACCATAAGGCCATAAAAGTGGCAATCAATAACAGAAAAAGCAGGGAAAAGAAATCAAACACTTGGAAACTGAACAATACCCTGCTCAAATAAGACTGGATTATAGAAGACATTAAGGATAAAATAAAGAAATGCATAGACTCCAATGAGAATGAAAACACTTCCTATCAGAACCTTTGGGACACAGCGAAAGTAATTCTCAGAGGTCAATTTATATCAATAAATGCACACATCCAAAAAGAATAAAGGGCCAAAATCAAAGAATTATCCCTACAACTTGAACGAATAGAAAGAGAGCAACAAAAGAACCCATCAGGCACCAAAAGAAAGCAAATAATAAAAATTAGAGCAGAACTGGATGAAATAGAAAACAGAAAAACAATTGAAAGAATTAAGCAGACCAAAAGCCGGTTCTTTGAAAAAATCTACAAAATTGATAAACCATTGGCCAAACTGACAAACAGAAAACGGGAGAGAAGAAAATAACCCGAATAAGACATGAGTTGGGTGATATTACAACAGACCCAACCAAAATTAAAAGAATCATATCAGATTACTACGAAAAATTGTACTCTAACAAATTTGAAAACCTAGCAGAAATGGATGAATTTCTAGAAACACACTACCTACTTAAACTAACACAAACAGAGGTAGAACAACTAAATAGACCCATAACAAAAGAAGAGATTGAAAAGGTAATCAAAAAACTTCTAACAAAAAAAAAAGTCCTGGTCCGGATGGCTTCACTACAGAGTTCTACCAAACTTTCAGAGAAGAGTTAACACCACTACTACTAAAGGTATTTCAGAGTGTAGAAAAGGACGGAATACTCTCAAACTCATTTTACGAAGCCAGCATATCCCTGATAGCAAAACCAGGGAAAGACACCACAGAAAAAGAAAATATAGACCTATATTCCTCATGAACACAGATGCAAAAATCCTCAACAAAATTCTAGCCAATAGAGTTCAACAACATATCCAAATAATACTACTAATAATAATTCACCAGTCAGCCCATGTCCATTGAGAGGTTTAAATTGTCTCATAAGGATGACAAAATTAGTTTGAACATTTGACTCTTTTCCACTAAATTTTTTCATTGTGAGTGATTGAAGCCTTGTTGTCTGAAGCAAAAAAAAAAAAAAAAAAAAAAGCAATCTTGCAAACTCATAGATTGGTAATGTTTCCTAAAATGCATTTCAAATTAAAGACTTCACAGTTTTGGATTTCTTTGTGAATTTATTTTTATGCCACCTTGTAGAAGTGTTAAGTAGATTGATTTTCATAATATAAACAGCTTTGTCTGTGACTTTTTAATACATATGACAAACAAATTTAATTTAACGTAAAGTTTTTTGGAAGACAGGCTCGATGTGTCTCTCTGATACTATGCCCAAGTGGGGTGACAGGAAGATCTTCCATGTAATTTTGAAGATCCATTTCCCAACTCCCTGTTTAATGTTTTATTTAAAAAAAAAAAAATTCTAGGAGAATGAAATGCATCTCTATATGAAAGATGATATCTCTCAATTGAAAAAAAAAATTTGAACTATTTTATATATGTAAAATAGTCTATATATCTACATATCCAGTGAAAAAAAAAGGAATATGCTTTTAAACCTAGTGGCTTATTTTTCAGCTTCAAAACCATGGCCTGCTGGAGGTAAACCAGTCTCATTCATAGTAATAACCATTAAGATTTCAAACAGCTCTTTCAGGCCACTAATTACTCCAAATTAAACCTAAAATATTATAATACCTTGAAGACTTTACTACAATCTAGGTAAAAAAAATGAATATACAACTAATCTCAGAAACACTATTTAAAGGAATTTGTTTTATTTGATATATTATGTAGAGTGAATTGTATTATTTTTCTTGCATGCCCATTTTCTTTGATTTGGGCAATTTCTGGGCTGGCTAGATTATCCACATTACATTTGAATGATTTCTACAAAAATGAATATCTTTTACCTGAGATTGATTTGGCCATATATTGATTTTAAATTTTCTCAGGACAGCAATCACAAAGGAGCAAGGTGAGTGATGTATCTTTGTAAAGTGAGAAAAAGGTAGGATTTGAAAGTCCAGTGCAACCCCTACTGGGCAGCATGGCCCTGGATGCATCACTTGTAGTCTTGATTGGAGTAGAGAAAAAGGTTCTTATTTTTGCCTTACCACTTTGCTTTATGCTTAGGGCATAGTCATATTCCACAAAATTATTGGAATGGTGAAAGGTTGCAAACCATGTAAAATATTTCAAGGAATACAAATTCGTAGTGAGAACCTTAAGCAGTTGCATTAAAATATTTTTTAAATTAAAATTTTATTTTAAGTGAAACATACACACATGCATAAAACCCAAAACCCACTGCCGTCGATTCTGACTCATAGTGACTCTATAGGACAGAGTAGAACTGCCTGACAGAGTTTCCAAAGAGGGCCTGGTAGATTCGAACTGCCGACCTCTTGGTCAGCAGCCGTAGCACTTAACCACTACGCCACCAGGGTTACCTACACATACATACATATGCATATATATTTCTCTATATAATGTGTAACTGTCTAGTTTTCATAACTGATTTTGAATACACGCATATTATCTCACCAAGTTAATATTTTTTAGTTCCCTTCTCCATTTTTATCATGGCCTCACCATTCCAAATTCCTCTTGTAGATTATATCACGTTTACTATATTTCTTTTTTTTTTACTATATTTCTATAAATTTTTTACACAATGAAAATTCCTAATGTGAAACTGTTCAAAAAAAAAAAAATCCCTTAGTTTATACCAACTTGGCTGACTATACCACTACCCATTGCCCTTGGCTGACTATAGATAACGTAAAAAATAAAATTTCTACTAGATTAAATTTGCATATGAACTCATAAGATTTATTTGCAACTCATGAATAGAAAGTTTCAGACAATAGCTTCCCAATTCATGAATAGAAAATATAGCTTATGAGCTCATATACAAATTAGATTAATCTTGTAGAAATATCATTTTCAACAGATCTAGTGATGGGGGTGGGATTAATGGTACATTTTGAGCTAGGTTAAGCCCAGCAGGCAAGTCCTAACTGATTAACTCATATTTTGGCTTCTGAGGTCAGGCATTTACAGAAAGAAGACTTTGTTAGATTTTGGTTTGCTGATCTGGGGCTTAGCATAAGTGACTGGATCTTGGACCAAGTATGAAAAAAAAAAAAAAAACCCACTGCCTTCAAGTGGATTCCGACTCACAGAGTAGAGCTGCCCCACAGAGTTTCCAAGGAGCGCCTGGCGGATTGGAACTGCCCACGCTTTGGTTAGCAGCGGTAGCACTTAACCACTCTACCGCCAGGGTTTCCTCTACACTTACAGATGTTATACAGAACCACCAATTTAATTCATTTATAAGAGCTAAAATATTTCTGACCCACAAATGTTAACATAACTTTTATTAAAATGTATAAGAAAAACAAAAAACAAACCCATTGCCGTTGAGTCGATTCCGATTCATAGCGACCCTAAAAGACAGAGTAAAACTGCCCCATAGAGTTTCCAAGGAGTGCCTGGCGGATTTGAACTGCAAACCTCTTTGTTAACAGCTGTTGCACTTAACCACTATGCCACCAGGGTTTCCATTACAATGTATAGCCAATACAAATTCAAAATTGAAAAATGGAGTCAAGAAACATTTTTTTAAAGAATATTATACCATGTTTAAACAACACTGCCATTCTAAATTATATATATATATAAATGAATTGAGTGAAAAATTTTTCACAACATGTAAACATGTCTCTAGTCTATCATCATGAAGATATTTACAAGGGGAGTAATAACTCATGTTGGAAAATCATCAAATGTTTTATTCCCATATTATATTTTTATTCTGTGATTAATTAAAAAAAAACTAATTTTATTTTATTTTTTCCAAGTGTCCATTGCTCAATAGACAACAATTCAGTGTATAGAAACAGGGAGAGACATAGTCACCCAAGGTGATTAAAGGAAATTCTACTGCATTTAATAATCATTTTTGTTTTCTCTCAATGGGCAATCAATGTTGTTACACGGAATTTTCGGATATGGTCTGCTTTATTTTGATTTAAGCCATTGTGATGGTTAAGACTGTGTGTCAGCTTGGCTGGGCCATGATTCTCAGTGTTCTGGCAGTTGTATAATATTGTGATCACTTTCCTGTTGAAATTTGGTATGTGATTAACCCCTTGATGGAATCCGCTGAGTGGTACTGGTGGGGGGGGGCCTGTGGCAGCTCACTGCCCCCTCAGCCTTCATCTCTCTGCCTTCCATCAGCCTACTTCCTTCCTGCTTGGCTTGCAAATGTTGTTGGCTTGTTTTGGACCCAGCCGCTGTCTCTTGCCTGACCTCTGGTTCTTGGGACTTGAGGTAGCAGCTGACCTGTCCATCTTGGGAATCGCAGATCCTCACAGCATGTGAGCAAGAGTCCTGCGCCCTGACCTGCCTATCTTGGGTTCACCAGCCCCTGCAGCTAAGTGATTCAGGAGAAATCTTGTGATCTTCCCTGCTGACTTGGAGATTACTTGACAGTCACAACCTGTGACCAGGATCCCTGCTCTCCAACCTTCTTATCTTCGGTTCACCAGCTTCTGCAGCTCCGTGAATTGGGAAAAGACTCTATCCTTATCCAAGGATTTGGGACATTCCAACCCCTACAATCGTGTGAACTGTTTCCTTAATATAAATCTCTCTCTATATATTTATAGGCATTACTGGTTTTGTTTCTCTAGAGAACCGAGCCCAAGACAGCCATGAAGACAGAAAATCAAAATTTTGGAGCAAAGTTTATACTTCTTGGCTTTTTCCAATATGGCCAAATGAACACTGTCCTCTTTTTTGCTATCACTGCCATCTTAGTGACTTTGGTGGGGGACATCGTACAGATCCACCTCATCCAACTGGACACCGGACTCCACATTTCCATGTACTTCCTCCTCAGTCAGCTCTCCTTCATTGACTTGATGTACATCTTCACGACAGTACCCAGGATGGCAGCAAACTTTCTGTCAAAAAGTAAGTCCATTACTTTTTTAGATTGTGAGATTCAAACATTTGTGTTTTTGACCCTTGGTGGAACTGAAGCTCTTCTTCTTGGTTTTATGTCTTATGATAGATATGTAGCCATCTGTTACCCTTTACACTATCCTGTGTTCATGAGCAAGACTATCTGTATGTCCATGGTCACATGTGCATGGGCCAGTAGTTCTATCAATGCTTTAATACGTACACTGTATGTATTTCAACTTCCTTTCTGTAGATCTCGGATCATTAACCACTTTTTCTGTGAAGTTCCATCTCTATTGCCTTTGATGTGTCAGAACACCTCCCAGTATGAGTATACCATCCTCTTTAGTGTCCTTATCATTCTGCTACTACCATTCATGGCCATTCTGGCTTCCTATGCCCAAGTACTTATTGTGGTGTACCAGATGAGCTCAGTAAAGGGTAGATGAAAGTCATCTCCACGTGTTCCTCTCACATGATTGTGGCAAGCCTGTTCTATGGGACCACCCTCTCCACCTATACAAGACCACACTCCTTGCATTACCCTGATGAAGGTAAAGTGGTGGCAGTGTTTTACAGCATCATTATACCTCTTCTGAACCCATTTAACTGCAGTCTGAGGAATAAGGAGGTCACGGGGGCCATTAGAAGAGTGCTGGGAAAATGAATATTTGCACAGAAAATATGACTTTTGGAACCCCTTATAGTTTGAGACTGAACAACATGATTTGATTAGTGTATTGTCTAGAGAGCTGTAAGCTACAAGAAGTGTTTAAAAAAATAAACGTAATGATGCTCTGGTTTATTCTCTTTTCAGAAATAACTAAAGCATTGTTATTAGAATTGGATGGATTTGCTGTGTAAAAGCTAGAGAATGGTTGCCATTATCAACTTTGTCTTCTAAAGCAATAGATTTACTCCCTGTCAACACAATACTCCCATGTCATAACAAATTGTAGTACCTTCTTTAATATTCTGAAATAAAATGCATATGAGATATAATTTATCATATAATACATAAAATCAAGAAAATATATATGATGACCCAACTATAACATAGAGCAAAATGAATACATCCACTTATTTATTCATTCATTGAACAAAGGTTTTAATCCTTTAACTGTGTATGTGACACTGTCATAGGCACTGGTGAAATGGGATGAAGCAAGATAAAACTGACATAAATCTCTGCTCTCATGGAGTTTAGATTTCATTGTTGGGAGAAAGACAATATATAAAATTAACTGGTAAATTTTGCAGTATATTGAAAAGTATTAATTGCATGAAGAGAAACTAAGTGAAAAATTGGAATAGGGAAAGCAAAGGATGTTAGCAATGTTAAGTAAAATAGAGAAGAGAGAGCCTTGAATATGACATTTGTCAAAAAATAAAAGGAGGGAGGGGGGCCAAGATGGCTGACTAGGTAGAAGCTACCCTGGATCCCTCTTGCAACAAAGACTCGGGAAAACAAGTGAATCGATCACATACATGACAATCTACGAACCCTGAACAACAAACACAGATTTAAAGAGTTGACCTGAGTGACAGAGACGGAGAACAAACAACCACGGGGAAGTAGCGACTGTTTTCGGAGCCTGGAGCCAGCGTCCCAATCAGGTAACCTTGGCGCCGGGCTTAGGACTGGGCTCAGGGAAGCTGAACATAACATCTCGTGATGGCGCAAACGGGGCACAGCCCTACCCCCCTGAACTGACACCGGGAGGGGGCCCAGCCAGTCCGTGGAGGCAGCACAGCGACGCGGCTGGCGGGAAGAGAAGTCTCCGGGAGGCAGCAACTGATTTTGGAGCCGGGAGTGCAGCATCCCAGCAGGGGAACCTTGACGCTGGGCTTTGGCCTGGCAGCAGGGGATCTGACCGCGGCTTCAGTGGGCCAGACCCTCGGGGGCAATCTCCACACAGCCAGCACACATAGGCGACACGCCCCTCGGGAATCTCAGATAAAATAGTCATCCCAAGCAAGATAAGCAACTTTGTCTATATTCCGGGGTGCTACTCTCTCCTGTTTTTCTTAACACTCCCCTCCCCTTCCCAGGCGGCTTCATTAACATTGGAATTCCCTGAGCCAGAGGGAGAATGGCTCCAGCTCCGCGGCTTTGCTTCCCCTCCCTTTTTTTTTTGGTCTTTTCCTAACCCATTCTTCTGGCCTGAGAGAAGCAATGACAAAAGACCCAGGGACCAAAAATCCTTCCCTAATTGGACTAAAAACACAGAACCAGCTCCAGCCGAACATATAGGATCCAAATCTTGGGCTTTCATCCTTACAGGGAACAAGGTGGCTGTTATAATGCAAAGGCAGTTCTGATAGGGATCTGACTGCATTTTTTTTTTAGCGGATTTACGGGAAAAACAAGTTTCCCAGGTCTGATATCTCTGCTTATTCAATAGAGCCCTAACTGACCCACAACAGGGAACTGAGGGCTGAAGCTCCTCCCAGACCACCTAGCCTCTAGCCTTAGGGGTCTAAGGAGGGTGACACCTACCAATCTATAGAGGTACTTGCATTGGGGGCCTAACGTACACCTACAGAGCCCTCCCACCAAAGTGCTTTAGGAATGGAGACACACCTACCTCACTGTCACTTCGGGGAACCTGTTAGCATCCTGCCCCACCTGGAGTGTGAAACCCAGCTGCTAATAGAATCTGGTGCACACAGCTATCACCACGACTTCTCGAGGTGGATAGGTGTTAGGGTGCAGCACACACTTGATGACCCAAAATCAGATTCTACTCAAGAATAGTGAATAGACTCAGGCATATATATCCGGCAACAGCCCAAACCAGCTGGGAATAGGACATAAGTAAGTCAAGGGCTACAACAAACAAGACAGCACAATCTAGTAGCCCATCCATGTATATTGAAAGAAAACAAAACAAGACTCAGTGAGCAAATATAGAATAAATCACTACGATATCTTTTTTTATATCTTAGTGATGGCTCAGAGACAGCAGTCAATATCAAACCACATAAAGACACAGACCATGACAGGTTCTACAAGCCCCCAAACAAAAGAATCAAAATCTTTCCCAAATGAAGATACACTCCTGGAATTATCAGATAAAGAATATAAAAAAACTAATTTACAGAATGCTTCAAGACATCAGGGATCACCTCAGAAATGAAATAAGGCACACTGCAGAAAAAACCAAGGAACACACTGATAAAACAGTTGAAGAACTCAAAAAGATTATTCAAGAACATAGTGGAAAAATTAATAAGTTGCAAGAATCCATAGAGAGACAGCATGCAGAAATCCAAAAGATTAACAATAAAATTACAGAATTAGACAACACAATAGGAAGTCAGAGGAGCAGACTCGAGCAATTAGAATGCAGACTGGGACATCTGGAGGACCAGGGAATTCACACCAACATAGCTGAAAAAAAAAATCAGAGAAAAGAATTTAAAAAAATGAAGAAACCCTAAGAATCATGTGGGACTCTATCAAGAAGGATAACTTGCGAGTGATTGGAGTCCCAGAACAGGGAGGGAGGACAGAAAACACGAAGAAAATAGTTGAAGATCTGCTGACAGAAAACTTCCCTGACATCATGAAAGATGAAAGGATGTCTATCCAAGATGCTCATCGAACCCCATTTAAGACTGATCCAAAAAGAAAAACACCAAGACATATTATCATCAAACTTGCCAAAACAAAAAATAAAGAGAAAATTTTCAAAGCAGCCAGGGAGAAAACAAAGGTCTCCTTCAAGGGAGAATCAATAAGAACAAGTTCAGACTACTAAGCAGAAACCATGCAGGCAAGAAGGCAATGGGATGACATATATAGAGCACTGAAGGAGAAAAACTGCCAGTCAAGGATCATATATCCAGCAAAACTCTCTCTGAAATATGAAGGTGAAATTAAGATATTTACAGACAAACACAGGTTTAGAGAATTTGCAAAAACCAAACCAAAGCTACAAGAAATACTAAAGGAAATTGTTTGGGCAGAAAGCCAATAATATCAGATACCAGCACAACACAAGGTCACAGAACAGAACATCCTGATTTCAATTCAAATAGGGAAATCACAGAAACAAATTAAGATTAATTAAAAAAAATGCTCAAAACAGGGAATCATTGAAGTCAATATGTAAAAGATCACAATAATCAAAAAGAGGGACTAAATACAGATGGCATAGAACTGCCATATGGAGAGGGATACAAGGCAATATAGGACAATACAAGTTAGGTTTTTACTTAGAAAAATAGGGGTAAATATTAAGGTAACCACAAAGAGGTATAACAACTCCATAACTCAAAATAAAAACCAAGAAAAACGTAACGACTCAACAAACATAAAGTCAAATACTATGAAAAATGAGGATCTCACAATTTACAAGGAAAAACGTCTCAGCACAAAAAAGTAAGAGGAAAAATGAAATTGTCAACAACACACATAAAAAGGCATCAAAATGACAACACTAAACACTCACTTATCTATAATTACGCTGAATGTAAATGGACTAAATGCACCAAAAAAGAGACACAGAGTCTCGGACTGGATAAAGAAACACGATCCGTCTATATGCTGCCTACAAGAGACACACCTTAGACTTAGAGACACAGAAAAACTAAAACTCAAAGGATGGAAAAAATATGTCAAGCAAACAATAAGCAAAAAAGAAGAGGAGTAGCAATATTAATTTCTACAAAATAGACTTTAAACTTAAATTCACCACAAAGGATAAAGAAGGACACTATATAATGATAAAAGGGACAATTGATCAGGAAGATATAACCATATTAAGTATTTATGCACCCAACGACAGGGCTGCAAGATACATAAATCAAATTTTAACAGAAATGAAAAGTGAGATAGACACCTCCACAATTATAGTAGGAGACTTCAACACACCACTTTCGGAGAAGGACAGGACATCCAGTAAGAAGCTCAATAGAGACACGGAAGACCTAATTACAACAATCAACCAAATTGACCTCATTGACTTATACAGAACTCTCCACCCAACTGCTGCAAAGTATACTTTTCTTTCTAGTGCACATGGAACACTCTCTAGAATAGATCACATACTAGGTCATAAAACAAACGTTTGCAGAATCCAAAATATCAAAATATTACAAAGCATCTTCTCAGACCACAAGGTCAAAAAGTAGAAATCAATAACAGAAAAACTAGGGAAAAGAAATCAAATACTTGGAAAGTGAACAATACCCTCCTGAAAAAAGACTGGGTTATAGAAGACATTAAGGAGGGAATAAGGAAATTCATAGAATGCAACGAGAATGAAAATACTTCCTATTAAAACCTCTGGGACACAGCAAAAGCAGTGCTCAGAGGCCAGTTTATATCGATAAATGCACAATACAAAAAGAAGAAAGAGCCAAAATCAGAGAACTGTCCCTACAACTTGAACAAACGGAAAGTGAGCAACAAAAGAATCCAGCAGGTACCAGAAGAAAACAAATAATAAATATTAGAGCTGAACTAAATGAATTAGAGAACAGAAAAACAATTGAAAGAATTAACAAAGCCAAAAGCTGGTTCTTTGAAAAAATTAACAAAATTGATAAACCATTGGCTAGACTGCTTACAGAAATACAGTATAGGAAACAAATAACCCGAATAAGAAACGAGAAGGGCCACATCACAACAGACCCAACTGAAAATAAAAGAATCATATCAGATTATTATGAAAAATTGTACTCTAACAAATTTGCAAACCTAGGAGAAATGGATGAATTCCTGGAAAAACACTACCAACCTAAACTAACACAATCAGAAGTAGAACAACTAAATAGACCCATAACAAAAAAAGAGATTGAAACGGTAACCAAAAAACTCCCAGCAAAAAAAAGCCCTGGCCCAGATGGCTTTACTGCAGAGTTCTACCAAACTTTCAGAGAAGAGATAACACCACTACTACTAAAGGTATTTCAAGGCATAGAAAATGACGGAATACTACCTAACGCATTCTATGAAGCCACCATCTCCCTGATACCAAAACCAGGTAAAGACATTACAAAAAAAGAAAATTACAGACCTATATCCCTCATGAACATAGATGCAAAATTCCTCAGCAAAATTCTAGCCAATAGAATTCAACAACATATGAAAAAAATAATTCACCACGACCAAGTGGGATTTATACCAGGTATGCAAAGGCTGGTTTTATATTAGAAAAACAATTAATGTAACCCACCATATAAATAAAACATAAGACAAAAACCATATGACCTTATCAATTGATGCAGAAAAGGCATTTGACAAAGTCCAACACCCATTTATGATAAAAAACTCTCAGCAAAATAGGAATTGAAGGAAAATTCCTCAACATAATAAAGGGAATCTATGCAAAGCCAACAGCCAACATCACTCTAAAAGGAGAGAGCCTGAAAGCATTTCCCTTGAGAATGGGAACCAAACAAGGATGCCCTTTATCACTGCTCTTATTCAACATTGTGCTAGAAGTCCTAGCCAGAGCAATTACGCTAAACAAAGAAATAAAGGGCATCCAGATTGGCAAAGAGGAAGTCAAATTATCTCTATTTGCAGATGACATGATCTTATACACAGAAAACCCTAAGGAATCCTCCAGAAAACTACTGAAACTAATAGAAGAGTTTGGCAGAGTCTCAGGTTATAAGATAAACATACAAAAATCACTCGGATTCCTCTACATCAACAAAAAGAACATCAAAGAGGAAATCACCAACTCAATACCATTCACAGTAGCCCCCAAGAAGATAAAATACTTAGGAATAAATCTTACCAAACATGTAAAAGACCTACACAAAGAAAACTACAAAGCTCTACTACAAGAAATTCAAAAGGACATACTTAAGTGGAAAAACATACCTTGCTCATGGATAGGAAGACTTAACATAGTAAAAATGTCTATTCTACCAAAAGCCATCTATGCATACAATGCACTTCCGATCGAAATTCCAATGTCATTTTTTAATGTGATAGACAAACAAATCACCAACTTCATATGGAAGGGAAAGAAGCCTCGGATAAGCAAAGCATTACTGAAAAAGAAGAAGAAAGTGGGAGGCCTCACTCTTTCTGATTTCAGAACCTATTATACAGCCACAGTAGTCAAAACAGCCTGGTACTGGTACAACAACAGGCACATAGATCAATGGAACAGAATTGAGAACCCAGATATAAATCCATCCACATATGAGCAGCAGATATTTGACAAAGGCCCAGTGTCAGTTAATTGGGGGAAAAGATAGTCTTATTAACAGATGGTGCTGGCATAACTGGATATCCGTTTGCAAAAAAATGAAACAGGACCCACACCTCACACCATGCACAAAAACTAACTCCAAGTGGATCAAAGACCTAAACATAAAGACTAAAACGATAAAGATCATGGAAGAAAAAATAGGGACAACCTTAGGAGCCCTAATACAAGGCAGAAACAGAATAGAAAACATTACCAGAAATGACGAAGAGAAACCAGATAACTGGGAGCTCCTAAAAATCAAACACCTATGCTCATCTAAAGACTTCACCAAAAGAGTAAAAAGACCACCTACAGACTGGGAAAGAATTTTCAGCTATGACAGTGGGTAGGAGAGATGCTGATGAAGAGTGAGCTAATTATATCAGGTGGACACTTGAGACTGTGTTGACATCTCCTGTCTGGAGGGGGGATGGGAGGATAGAGAGAGTTGGAAGCTGGCAAAATTGTCACGAAAGGAGAGACTGGAACGGCTGACTCATTAGAGGGAGAGCAAGTGAGAGTATGGAGTAAGGTGTATATAAACTTATATGTGACAGTCTGACTTGATTTGTAAACGTTCACTTGAAGCTCAATAAAAGTTAATAAAAAAATAAATAAAAGGAGTTGAAGAAGAGAGTCAAGTGGATATCTGTGGACAAATGTTCTGGGAAGGTCAAAGAACAAGTGAGAATACCTGAGGTGGGAATATGCCCAGCATAGTCACAGAAGTTCAAGGTGTAAACTGGTGAGGCATAGGAAACAGGTAGATTTTTTGGGGCCAGGCATTACATGTAAATTAGATCAACGTGAGGATTGTGGCTCTTAACCTAAAACAATGGGCTACCATTGCTGAGTTGTGAGGATATGGGCAGAAGAAAGTCATTGCAGTAGACCAGCTGTGACAAGGTCTTACCTTGGATCAAGGTGATATTAGTGTAGGAGCAAAAACTGGCCAGATTCAAGAGTCTGGGAGAAAGCATACATTTGAGTTTTGTGGACACATGGAAGTGAAATGCTATGAAATAAGAAGCATTCAGAATTGGTTTAAAACTTGAAATAAACAACTGGAAGTATGGAATTGTCGTCATTACAGCTTGAGGAAAACCACTGGTGGAGCATTTTCATCATTCTTGGTCTCTTGTGCTACTTTGATGTTAATGCCTCGGGCCCGCGATTGCAATCATTATTCTGACTTCTTTCACCATTAAATAGAAGTTCTTATTTCTCATCACCATTGGGTAAAAATTGGGTAGAAACTTTTAAATCAGGAAAAAGGTTCTCTTTGATGTCTTCCTTCTTTGCCTCAATATATTTATAAGGTTTAAACATATTTTTGAGTGTCCCCATCGTTTTTATTACAAAGCCACATTCCATCATATGGCTTTTAGAACAATTATTTCCATTCTGATGCCATAAATATTTAGCTATAATGAATAAAACTGCCATAAAACTTCCTGTACAAGTGTTTTCTGAGAACATATGAACTCAATTCTCTTGTATATATACCTAAGATTGAAATTGCTGGGTCATAAATTAGGCACATGTTTAGCTCTGAGTTACCCAATTGGATTTAATCCCTTATATTTCATTCAGCAATATATGAGAACTTCTTAGAGTCTGAGTGTTGATAATAAATAATGCAGTGGATTGCTAAACTACCTGGTGCTAAATATAAAGTTGGATATAAACCATGACAACAAAACACAACCAGTGGCCCGTGAGTGCATGAACAATGGTATTGGAAAAGATTATATATTTTCTGTGAAGTATTTTAGAGATTCACTGACAAGATTTTTTGGATCCATTGTCAATAATTTTAATAATAATGATTTGTAACGGCCTTTAGGAGCACTGGAGACCCTGGTGGCGTAGTAGTTAAGTGCTACGGCTGCTAACCAAAAGGTCAGCAGTTCAAATCTGCCAGGCGCTCCTTGGAAACTCTATGGTACAGTTCTGCTCTGTCCTATAGGGTCGCTATGGGTCAGAATCGACTTGACGGCAGTGGGTTTGGTTTGGTTGGGTTTTAGGAGCACTAATTTTTGGTTCAAGACAAAATGTATTTATTGGTCTATGAATGCCTTATTTTGGTCTGTTTGTTTGTTTATAATGTAAAGTATACTTGTAAGTATACATCCAACCCAACAACTAAAATAGTAAATTTATCTTTAGTGCTCCTGCATATACAAAAAAAAAAAAAAAAGAAAAAAAAGAAAACGAACCAGTTGCCTGTAAGTAAATTCTAACTCATGGTGACCCCATGTGTGTCAGAGTAGAGCTGTACTTGATAGGGTTTTCAATGGCTTATTTTTCCAATGTAGATGACCAGCCCATTCTTCTGAGGTGCCTCGGGTAGACTTGAACCACCAACCTTTCAGTTAGCAGTGAATATGTTAACTGTTCGTACCACCCAGGAACTCCTCATATCCTCCTATACCTCCACCATCATTTTTAGTTTTTAGTTTTTTAATTCTCTTGCTATAATTATAATATCACCAAATATAGAATTCGTGGGATATTAGAAAATATTTTAGATGATGTAGAACTTAATAAAGAAGTCTTAAGTTGTAGTTAATCTTTTTGGAAATTGATTGTTTTTCCAGTTGACATTACTTTAGGCACTATCCAAGCGGAATGAAATGATAGCCCATTCTATTTTATTGTTGAATGGCATTCTATTTTAAGACTATACTACACATCTATCCATTTGTTGTTGCTGATAGATACTTGTTTTATTTTTAGTTGTCTACTATTACATATAATTCTCTTAAGAACACTGTTGCATTTGTCTCCTGTTTCTCATAAAGAAGAGTTTATACTTGGTGTATACCTATGAATGGAATTGGTGATGAAATTGCTTAACTGTGTGAACCATTTGTGTTTTATATAAATTACTTGTTGAAAGACGTTTGAAATACTACTTTACACTTAGTATCAAACACTAAAACAATAAATCGGTATTTTAATAAGTATACATTCATATTCAATGAATTTTAACATATTTAAATATTTTTCACACAGGCTGATTGCATGAAAATTCACTTCTGTAGACCACATAAGTCACTGAAGTATATGGTTGCAGGTCCAATTACTAGCTTCAAGTTGCAGGTAGTCCCCACTCCCGTCTTTTTGATCTTGGCCTAAGAGTTTTATACATCCTTATCTTTTATTGTTGTTATTAAATTTTTTTTATTGTTTTCACCATTTTCGTGTTTTTATTTATGAGTTCCAAAAGAGCCTAAACCTGACTAAACTCGAATAGCTATAGCAAGCTATTTTTAAGTAAATAGTTATTTGAAGGATGATTTGTGTAAGTTATATAGAAAAAATAAATTCATATACAGTATATGCACAACAAATCAGATGAATTATCACAAATTGAACAAACCTATATGAAAGTAGTAACATATTACTAGCACTTGAGAAGGCTGTTCATGCCTCCTCGTATCTGCTACTCATAATTACTTGTAATGAAACCATTATATTTAGGCGCATTATCAGTCGACATTCTTGCTGTGGCTTATTGGTACCAGGGTTTGGACAAGATTGATCTTTATCTAAAAACTTTGTTGTTGTTTATTTTGACTGATCTGGCAGTTCCCAGAGATACCTGCTCTGAGACATGCCTTAGCTTTACTCCCCTCAGACATGAGTGGCTACTGGGTAGTGTCTGCCCATCAAAAGACTTAAAGACATATCATGTCACAGCCAGCTGAGGTAAGGAATGGAGAACAGGGAAAGAAGCAGACAAACCTGGTAACCTGGGAAAGAAGAGACAGAAGAGATAGATGCATGGGAAAATAAGGTGTTTGTAGCGATACTGAACGTACTGAAGGATCAGAGATCCAATGTAGACACCCAGGGTTGAATGTGTTAACTCCAAAAAACAGATTTTGTAGCCTACCTAGTGCTTGCTGTTATTGTTGAGGGCTGCACTCATCTGTTTTTTTAGTGACATTTCCAAACTATTTTTTTGTTCACTTGTTTATATTTACTTATTATTTTGCATAGACTGTATTCTTTGACTTGTGTGGTCACTGAAGTCTATCCTCAGTTATTTTAGTGGTCAAACAGTGACCTGACAGAGACCATTTTGGAGTCAAAAACAGAAGAAAAAGAAATAAAACTAAAAACACTTTCCTGGTCACTGAAGATGGATTCTAAATTAGGTATCCTTTCAGTGCTTACACAGGCCTCCTACAGTTGGGCCTTAGTGTATACGTCCCATTTGTGCACAGCCCAAAGACCAGCCTGAGGTTCAAACCCAGTGTCCTGTCAGGTCTTGTTGGCTGCAGGAGGACATCACTTCTCCTCACCCCTGGGAATTTCTTGTCCTCTTCTCCTGATGCTCCCTATGCCACTAGCCTCTGGAAGACCTTCTGCTGTGGGGGACCATGCCCTGCATGTGACTTTCAATGTATTGTCCCCTCTGAATAGCTTGTTCTGCAGCACTGTCTCATAGTCTTATCTCTTTTCTCGATAAGCCCTAAATTCCCTTGACTTCCATATACTTCCTTAACTTGATAAGTTGTGAAAAAAAACACAGTTAACACTATACTCAATGGTGAAAGACTGAAAGACTTTGCGCTAAAATCAGGAACAAGACAAGGTTATCTGTTTTCACTATTTCTATTCAACACTGATCTTTTTTTTTTAATCACATTCATGAATGTGAAAACTGGACAATGAAAAAAGAAGACAGAAGTATTGATGTGCTCAAAGTGTGGTGTTGGTGAAGAATCATGAATATACCATGGATTAACAAAAGAACAAACAAATCAGTCTTATAATAAAACAACAAAATATTTATTAGGAATGAGGTTGGAAAGACTTTATCTTGCTTACTTTGAACGTGCCATCTGGAAACATTAATCACTAGAAAAGGAAGTCCTATTAAGTAACGTAGAGGATTACACAAATGAGTGAAACCCTCAACAAGATGGATTGAAACAATAACCACAAAAATGGGCTCAAACATACCAATAGTCATTACGATGGCAGAGACCCAGCAATATTTCTTTCTGTTATATACTAGATTGCCATGAGTAGGAGCCAACTAAATGGCAAGTGGTAACAACAACATTCAACAAAACAACCTCATAGCTATATTTACATAAAAAAAAAAAACACCAGTTGCAATAGAGTCAAACCCAACTCATGCCGAACCCATGTGTGTCAGAGTAGAACTGGGCTTCTGGGGTTTTCAATGGCTGAGTTTTCAGAAGTAGATAGCAAGATTTTTCTTCAGATCTTCTCTGTGTGGACTAAAACTTCCTAATTTTTGGTTAGTAGTTGAGTATGTTAACTATTTGTACCACCAGGGGACTCTGTGTCTACCTGTAGAATATCCTAAATATCCATTAAAAAAAAAAAAACTATTAGAGCTTCTAAACAAATTCAGGAAACTTGCATAATAAAAGATCAAAAGACCAAAGTCAGTTGTATTGATACATACTAACAATGAAAAATCCAAAAAAAAAAAAAAAATTAAGAAAGCAATCCATTTACCATTCATTTAACCAAGAATATGCAAAAATGTCCATCTTGAAACCTAGAATACTTTGCTCAACAAAATTAAAGATGCAAATAAATAGAAATATATTCAGTCTATAGATTTCATTCATTCCTTATCAAGATCCCAAAAGACCAAAATTTAAGAGCTAAAACTATAAAACTCTAAGAAGAAAACATAGGGAAAAAAATATTCTTGACCTTGGATTTGCCAGTGGATCCTTAGATGTGGCATCCAAATTACAAGTAAAAAAATGAAAAAAAAAATAGATAAATGCAATCTCATAAAAAGATAAAACTTTGTATTTTTTGTGAATCAAAGAATATTATCAAGAAAGTGAAAAGACAATCTACAGAATAGGAGAAAAGACTTTTAATATTTTCCAGTACCCGCAGTATATAAAGACCTTTTTCTACTCAGTAACAACAAAACCAGCAATGCAATTAAAAATTGAGCAAAGTACCTCAGTAGACAATTGTTCAGGGCAGTTATAAAAATGACCATAAATGACAAGATGCACAACATCATTAGTCATTCAAGAAATGCAAATCAAAACCACACCTCCACTAAGATGGCAAAAACAAAAATAAAACACACATAATAAAACAGAAAATAACTAGTATTGATGAAAATGTGGAGAAATTTGAACACTCATACATTTCTAGTGGGATCGTAAAATGGTGCAGCCCCTTTGAAAAATAGTTTGTTGTTTCCTCAAAAGTTTAAACATAGAACTAACATATTGTTGTGTGCCCTCCAATTGATTCTGACTCACAGCCCCTCTATATGACCAAGTCGAACTGCCTGCCTAGGATTTTGTAGGCAGTAACAGATGAAAAAAAAAAAAAAATTTTTTTTTTTTTTTAACAGATGAAGGCACTTACAGATGAAGATCAAAGACTACAGCCTTCAGCATGGATTACACATCAACATAAAGAAAGCCAAAATCCTCTCAACTGATAAATGGAGAAAATACTGAGGTTATCAAGAATTTCATTTTACTTGGATCAACAATTAGCACCCATGGAAGAAGGAGTCAAGAAATCAAAGGATATATTGCATTGGACAAATCTGCTGCAAAAGAACTCGTTAAAGTGTTAAAAAGCAAAGAATGCTCTTTGAGGACTAAGATGCACCTGACCCAAACCATGGTATTTTTAACTGCTTCATATGCATGTAAATGCTAGACAATGAAAAAGGAAGACCAAAGAAGAGTTGACACCTTTGTCATGAAGGGTTTCCCTCACTTTTGCTGACACACTATCAAATGGGATTCCTTTTCTAGCAATTGGCCTTTCCTGATGATCTGTCCAAAGCAAGCAAGATGAAGTCTCACCATTGTCAATTTTAGCAACATTCTGGCTGCATTTCCTCCAAAACTGCTTCTTTCTTACTTCTGATAGTCCACGTTTTATTCAACGTTCTTCACCAACACCACAATTCAAATGCATCATTTTTTTTATTGTGCTTTAAGTGAAAGTTTACAAATCAAGTCAGTCTCTCACACAAAAACTTATATACACCTTGCTATATGCTCCTAGTTGCTTTCCCCTTAAAGAGACAGTACAGTCCTCTCCACTCTGTATTCCAGTGTCCATTCAACCAGCTTCTGTCCCCCTCTGCCTTCTCATCTCCCCTCCAGACAGGAGCCGCCCACATAGTCTCATGTGTCTACTTGTGCCAAGAAGCTCAGTCCTCACAAGTATCATTTTCTATCTTATAGTTCAGACCAATCCCTGACTGAAGAGTTGGCTTTGGGAATGGTTCCAGTCTCGGGCTAACAGGAGGTCTGGGGACCATGACCTCCAGGGTCCTTTTAGTCTGAGTCAGACCATTACGTCTGGTCTTTTTACAAGAATTTGAAATCCACACCCTGCTGCTCTCCTACACCATCAGGAATTCTCTGTTGTGTTCCTTGTCAGGGCAGTCATCATTTGTAGCCAGGCACCATCTAGTTCTTCTGGTCTCAGGCTGATGTAGTCTTTGATTTATGTGGTCCTTTCCTATGAGTTAGAGTCAACTCAACGGCACTGGGTTTGGTTTTTGTCTTTGGTTTCTTTCTCTTGGGCTCATAATTACTTTGTTCCAGATGGGGTGAGACCAACTGATGCATCTTAGGTGGCCACTTGCTAGTGTTTGAGACCCCAGACGCCACTCACCAAAGTGGGATGCAGAATGTATTCTTAATAGATTTTATTATGCCAATTGACCTAGATGTCCCCTGAAAACATGGCCCCAAAGCCCCCATCTCTGCTACTCTGGCTTTCGAAGCATTCAGTTGTATTCAGAAAACTGCTTTTGGTTTAGCCCAGTTGTGCTGACCTCTCCTGTATTGTGTGTTGTCTTTCCCTTCACCTAAATTAGTTCTTATTTACTATCTAATTATTGAATACCCCTATCCTTCCCCTCCTTTCCTCCCTGCACCCTCTCGTAACCATCAAAGAATATTTTCTTCTCTGTTTAAACTATTTCTTGAGTTCTTATACTAGTGGACTCATACAATATTTGTCCTTTTGCAAATAACTAATTTCACTCAAAAAAAATGCCTTCAAGTTTCCTCCATGTTGTGAAATGTTTCACAGATTCATCCTTGTTCTTTATTGATGCATAGTATTCCATTTTATAATAATTTATCTATCCATTCATCTGTTGATGGGAACCTAGGTTTTTTCCATCTTTTTGCTGTTGTAAACAGTGCTGCAATGAATATAGGTGCGCATATATCTGTTTGTGTAAAGGCTCTTATTTCTCTAGGATATATTCCAAGGAGTGCGATTGCTGGATCCTAAAGTAGTTTGGTTGCTAGCTTTTTAAGGAAATGCCAAATCGATTTCCAAAGTGCTTGTACCATTTTACATTCCCACCAGCAGTATAGAAGTGTTCCAGTCTCCACACAACCTCTCCAACATTTATTATTTAGTGTTTTTTGGATTAATGGAGCCTTGTTGGAGTGAGGCGAAGTTTCATTGTAGTTTTGATTTGCATTTCTCTAATGGCTAATGATCATGAGAATTTCCTCATGTATCTGTTAACTATCTGAATGTCTTCTTTAGTGAAGTGTCTGCTCATATCTTTCGCCCATTTTTAAATTGGGTATCATGTAGATTTTAGAGATCAGATGCTGATCAGAAATGTCATAGCTAAAAACTTTTTCCCAGTCTGTATGTAATTGTTTTATTCTTTTGGTGAAGTCTTTGGATGAGCATAGGTGTTTGATTTTTAGGAACTCCTAGTTATCTAGTTTCTCTTCTGCATTGTTAATAATGTTTCCTATACTGTTTATGCCATGTATTAGCCCTCCTAGCGTTGTCACTATTTTTTCTTCCATGATCTTTATGATTTAGATTTTATATTTAGGTCTTTGATCCATTTTGAGTTCGTTTTTGTGCATGGAGTGAGTTATGGGTCTTGTTTCATTTTTTTTGCAGATGGATATCTAGTTATGCCAGCACCATTTGTTAAAGAAACTGTCTTTTCCCCATTTAACTGACTTTGGGACTTTGTCAAATATCAGCTGCTCATATGTGGATGGGTATATGTCTGGATTCTCAATTCTGTTCCATTGGTCTATGTGTCCGTTGTTTTACCAGGCTTTATTTGACTATTGTGGTAGTATAATAGGTTCTAAAATCAGGTAGAGTGAGGCCTCCCACTTTGTTCTTCTTATTCACTAATGCTTTACTTATCCGGGGCCTCTTTCCCTTCCATATGAAGTTGATATTTGTTTCTCCATCTCATTAAAAATTGTCGCTGGAATTTGGATGGGAATTGCATTGTATCTATAGATGGCTTTTGGTAGAATAGACATTTTTACAATGTTAAGTCTTCCTGTCCATGAGCAAGGTATGTTTTTCCACTTATGTAGGTCTCTTTTGGTTTCTCGCAGTAGTGTCTTGTAGTTTTTTTTTATATATATATAGGTCTATTATGTCTCTGGTTAGATTTATTCCTAAGTATTTTATCTTCTTGGGGGCTACTGTAAATGGCATTGATTTGATGATTTCCTCTTCAATGTTCTCTTTGTTGGTGTGAAGCAATCCAACTAATTTTTGTATGTTTATCTTGTTTTCAGATACTCTGCTGAACTCTTCTAATAGTTTCAGTAGTTTTCTTGAGGATTCTTTAGGGTTTTCTGCTTATAAGATTATGTCATCTGCAAATAGAGATACTTTCACTTCTTCCTTATCAATGGAAACCCTGGTGGTGCAGTGCTTAAGTGCTACAGCTGGTAACCAAAGGGTCAGCAGTTCAAATCTGCCAGGTGCTCCTTGGAAACTCTTTGGGACACTTCTACTCTGTCCTATAGGGTAACTATGAGTCAGAATCGTCTCGAGGGCACTGGGTTTGATTTTTTTTTTTTCTTCCTTATCAATCTGGATGCCATTTATTTCTTTACCTAGCCTGATTGCTCTGGCTAGGACATGCAGCACAATGTTGAGTAAAAGTGGTGATAAAGGACATCCTTGTCCGGTTCCCGATCTCAAGGGCAATGCTTCCAGACTTTCTGCATTTAGGATGATGTGGGTCGTTGGCTTTGCATAAATGGCCTTTTTTATGTTGACGGATTTTCCTTGTAATCCTATTTTGCTGAGAGTTTTTATCATGAATTGGTGTTGAATTTTGTGAAATGCCTTTCCTGCACAAACTGATAAAACCACGTGATTTCTGTCTTTTGTTTTATTTATGTGATGGATTACATTAATTGTTTTTCTAATGTTGCACCATCCCTGCAAACCTGATATGAATCCCACTTGGTCACAGTGAATTATTTTTTTGATATGTTGTTGAATTCTATTGGCTAGAATTTTGTGGAGGATTTTTGCATCTGTGTTCATGAGGGATATAGGTCTGTAATTTTCTTTTTCTGTGGTATCTTTACCTGGTTTTGGTATCAGGGATATGCTGGCTTCATAGAATGAGTTTGGGAGTAGTCCGTCCTTTTCTATGCTCTGAAATGCCTCTAGTAGTGTTGTTAATGCTACTCTGAAAGTTTCAAAGAACACTACAAGGAAGCTGTCCAGGCCAGTGCTTTTTTTTGGGGGGAGATTTTCGTTGCCTTTTCAATCTCTTCTTTTGTTATGGGTTTATTTAGTTGTTCTACCTCTGTTTGTGTTAGTTTAGGTAGGTAGTGTGTTTCTAGAAATTCATCCATTTCTTCCAGGTTTTCAAATTTGTTAGAGTACAATTTTTCATGGTAATCTGATATGATTCTTCCAGTTTCAGCTGGGTCTGCTGTGATATCACCGATCTTATTTCTTACTCGCTTTATTTGCTTCCTCTTCTGTCTTTCTTTTGTCAGTTTGGCCAATGGCTTATCAATTTTGTTTATTTTTTCAAGGAACTGGCTTTTGGTCTTGTTAAATCTTTCAGTTGTTTTTCTGTTCTCTATTTCATTTAATTCTGCTCTAATTTTTATTATTTGCTTCTTCTGGTGCCTGAGGGTTTCTTTTGTTGCTCTCTTTCTGTATGTTCAAGTTGTAGGGATAATTCTTTGGTTTTGGCCCTTTCTTCTTTTTCTATGTGTGCATTTATTGATGTTAATTGACCTCTGAGCACTGCTTCTGCTGTGTACCAAAGGTTCTGAAAGGAAGTGTTTTCATTCTCACTGGAGGCTATGAATTTCTTTATTCCGTCCTTAATGTCTTCTATAACCCAGTAATTTTTTACCAGGATATTGTTGAATTTCCAAGCGTTTGATTTCTTTTCCCATTGTTGATTTCTACTTTTGTGCATTATGGTCAGAGAAGATGCTTTGTAACATTTCAATGTTTTTGATTTTGTTAAGGTTTGCTTTATGACCTAATATGTTGTCTATTCTACAGAATGTTCCATGTGTGTTGGAAAAGAAAATATACTTGGCTAGTGTTTGATGGAGTGTTCTGTATATGTCTATGAGGTCAGGTTGGTTGATTGTGGCATTTACATCTTCCATGTCTTTATTGAGCTTCTTTCTTGATGTTCTGTCTTTCACTGAAAGATGTGTGTTAAAGTCTCCTACTATTATTGTGGAGCTGTCTATCTCACTTTCCAATACTGTTAGAGTTTGTTTTATGTATCTTGAAGCCCTTTCATTGGGTGCATAAATATTTAATATGGTTATATCAATTCATTTTTGATCTTCCTTTTACAATATCCTGCTTTCACAAGCCTATGAGGGCAATTAAAAATATCATGGCTTGGGTCAGGCAGTTCTTTGTCATCAAAGTGATATGTTTGTTTTTTTTAACATTTCAAAGCTGTCTTTTGCAGCAGATTTGCTCAAAGTAATACAGCTTTCTATCTTGACTGTTGCTTCCATGGACTGAAACCATCCCCCTAAACCTTCACATCAAGAAAATAAATCCCATGAAGTGTTTTCTTGACATAAAAAATTGCCTTAGCAGCCAGTTACTGTTTGTTTTACAAATACATATATATATAAATATATATACATATATTATATACACACGTTTATATACACACAGAGTTATGGATTGAATTGTGTCCTCCAAAAATACGCATTGTAAAGATTAACCCCATACCTGTTGTTAGAAGGAGCCTGGTGGTACAGTGGTTAAATCCTCTGCTGTTTACCAAAAGGTCGGCAGTTTAAACCCACTTGCTCTTCTGGAGAAAGATGTGGCAGTCTGCTCCGGTAAAGATTACAGCTTTGAAAACTCTACGGGGTAGTTGTACTCTGTCCTATAGGGTCACTATGAGTTGGAATCCACTTGACTGCAATGAGTTTTGGGTATGCCTGAATTTATAATCCCATTTGGGAATGGGTTTCTTTGTTATGTTAGTGAGGCACTATTTAATCGATATCTTGGGTGTGTCTTAAACCTCTCTTGATGGCACAGTGGTTAAGAGTTCAGGCACTAACCAAAAGGTCCGTAGTACAAATCTGCCAGCTACTCCTTGGAAACATTATGGGGCAGTTCTACTCTGTCCTGTAGGGTCACTATGAGTCAGAATCAACTTTTTTTTTTTTTTTTTTTTTGGTATGAGAAAGAGCAAATTAAGCAAGGAAGCAGAGATAAAGCTACATGAATATCTCCAAGGAACCAAGGAATAGGGACCTTTCCTCAGTTCCAAAAGAAAGAAATCCTTCCACTACAGCCCAAACCCATTGCTGTCAAGTTGATTCTGACTCATAGCAAGCAACCCTATAGGACAGAGTAGAACTGCCCCATAGAGTTTCCAAGAAGCACTGGTGGACTCAAACTGCTGACCTTTTGGTTAGCAGCTGTAGCACTTAAACACCACACCACCAGGGTTTGCTCTACTAGAGCAGGCACCCTGAATTAGGACTTATACCCTTCTAAGCTGTGAGAAAATAAATTTCTGTATGTTAAAGTCACCTACTTGTGATATTTTTGTTATAGCAGCACTAGATAACTAAGACACACAACATTTGCCAATTCAACCTTTTTCCAGTCTATAGCTTAGTGGTATCAATTACATTAACTCTATAGCAAAATTTTGCTATCGTGTTATATTAATGATATTGTTCAATAATTCCCACATTTCCTTTGATAACCTTTCTTTGGAATGGCCATGAATATAGCTCTTGTCTAGTTGGTTGTCTAGGTTAGCTGTCTTCTAAATTTCTTGACTTAGATGAGTAAGCACTTCAAGAGTTGCATCTATTTGTTGAAGCATTTCAATTGGTATTCCGTCTAGTCCTAGAGCCTTGTTTTTTGCCAGTGTCTTCTGTAAGGCTTGGATTTGTTCCCTGAGTACCAATGGTTCCTGATCATGTGGTACTTCCTGAAATAGTTGAATGTCAATCGATTATTTTTGGTAAAGTGACTCTGTGTATTACTTCCACTGTTTTTTGATGCTTTCTGTGTCATTCAATACTTCGCCTATAGAATTCTTCAATAATATGACTCAAAGATTCAGTATTATCTTCAATTTCTTCAGCTTAGAAATGCCAATCACATTGTTCCCTTTTAGTTTTTTAATGCAAGGTCTTTTCACACTAAATTATACTACTTCACCTTGTCTTCTTGAGCCACACTTTGAAATCTGTTTAGCTCTTATAAGTTCCTCAGTTCACTTTCAGTATTCTGCTAAGGAGCAAGTTTCATACTCTCTTCTGACATCCTTTTTTTTTCCCCATCTTTCTAATAATCTCTTACTTTCTTCATGTACGATGTCCTTGATGTCATCACACAACTTTTCCGGCCTTCAGAAATTAGAGTTCAATGCATCAAATCTATCCTTGACATGGTCTGTAAAGTCAGGCAGGATGTACTCAAGATTGTACTTTTGCTTTCATGGGCTTGCTTTGATTTTCTTCAGCTTCATCATGAGCTTGCTTATGAGCAATTGATGGTCTATTCCACGTTCGGTCCCTGGATTTACTTGACTGATAATAATCAAGCTTCTCCATCATCCCTTTCCACAGATGTAGTTAATTTGATTCTCACATAATGCATCTGGCAAAATCCAGGTGTATAGTCGTCATTTTGTTATTGAAAAAAAATATTTAGATGAATAAGTCATTGGTCTTACAGAATTCTATTATGTGATCTCTGGCATGGTTCCTATCACCAAGGATGTATTTTCCAACACTTTATCCTTCTTCTCTGTTTCCGGCTTTCATATTCCAATCATCAGTAATTACCACTGCCTTCTGATTGTATGTTTGATCAATTTCAGACATCAGCAGTTCACTAAAATCTTCAATTTCCTCATTATTTGCATTTGTGGTTGGTTCTTTAATTTAAATTATAGTCTTATTAACTGGTGTTCCTTGTAAGCATATGGTGATACCATGCAATCTGAGCTCTTCGTCATGAACTGTGCTATAGCCAGCCCATCAAAATTTGGGTATGTACTACACTACTCTGTCATCAAGTGGAAGGCTCAAATTGTTTCTGAAAACAAACAAATACAAACATGTAATTTTTACAAAAATGAGATTCAGGGACCTACTCTGCTATTTTTGTGTGTGTGTGTGTGTGTGTGTGTGTGTGGTAAATATATATGTTACAAGACATTTTGTATTTCAACATTCTTCACATGTACAATTCAGTGACATTACATTTGTCATGTTGTTCAACTATCATCACCCTTACCAGAATGAGTCCCTCTATTTTGCTATCTCTGACCTCTCCTGTTAACTACTAAGAAAATTTGGACTCTATATACTTGCTTTTTCTTCCACTTATACTGATGGTGTTCAGGAATGTTGAATTGGCCAAAGTGTGGACGGTGCTGGATTATCTACTTTCAGTTTGAAAAGACAACAAATTATTAAAAAATGAACATATGAACATAATTAACACAATTGAATTCCACAGATTTACAAAAAATGTCCTCAAAGCATTAATTTACATTTTTTTAATGTTATTGTGCTTTAGGTGAAAGTTTATAGCTCGAGTTAATTTCTCACTCAAAAATTTATACAGTAGTGTTTTGTGACATTGATTGCAGTCTTCTCAACACGACAACACACTCCCCCTTTCCAACCTGTGTTCCCTGTGTCCATTCATTCAGTTCCTGTCCCCCCCTTCTTTCTCATCTTGCTTTTTGACAGAAGGTGCCTATTTGGTCTCCTGTATTTAATTGAGTAAGAAGCACTTTATGGAGGGTGGGGCCCAGATGGCTGACAAGATAGAAGCTACCTCGGATCCCTCTTGCAACAAAGACTCAGAAAAACAAGTGAATCAATCACATACATGACAATCTATGAACCCTGACCATCAAACACAGATCTAAAGAGTTGGCCTGAGTGACGGGGCCAAAAAGCTGCACCCTGAAGCAGCGACCACTTCTGGAAGTGGCTAACCGCGCCACAGCCTTGAGCCCTCGTGTTCGCAGGTGCCGAGTGGCGGGGCTGAATGCGGCTTGCAGAGGTGGGGCAAGCACAGGATACAGCCCTAACCCCTAGCCCCCGGGGTAACCTCCGTAGAGACTCAGCCAGCGCAAGCAGGCTGCACATTGACGGGGCTAACAAGAGAACGAGAAACCACAGGGAAGCAGCAACTGTTTTTGGAGCCTGGAGCCAGCGTCCCAGCCAGAAAACCTTGGCGCTCGGCTTTGGATCAGGCGCAAGGGAGCTGAGCACAGCATCCTGAGATGGCACAAACACGGGATGCATCCCTAGCCCACAGAAGTGACCTCGGGGGAAGCCCAGCCAGTGCACACAGGCAGCTCAGCGACGCAGCTAACAGGAGGAGAAGTCACCGGGAGGCACCGACTGGTATTGGAGACTGGAGTGTGGCATCCCAGCCGGGGAACCTTGGCACTGGGCTTTGGACTGGGAGCGGAGGAACTGACCACGGCTTCTGAGACAGCACAAGCACAGGACATGGGCCTGACCCTTGGGGGCAATCTCGACCCAGCCAACACACACAGGCTACATGCCCCTCCAGAATCTCAGATTAAACAGTAATCACCAACCAAGATAAGTAACTTTGTCTTTATTCCTGGGTGCTTACTCTCTCCTATCTATCTGAACCTTCCCCTCCCATTCCCAGGAAGCTTCATTAACATTGGAATTTCCTGGGCCAGAGAGTGAAGTGCTCTGCTGTATATATATATATATGTATACATATATATATGTATATATATGTATACATATGTATGTATATATATGTATATATATATATTGCCTTTTCCTAACCCATTCTCCTGCCCTAAGAAGCAGCTACAAAAAACCGAGGGACCAAAAATCTTTCCCTGACTTCCCGAAATTGGATTAAAAAAGAGAACCTGCTCCAGCCAAGCATATCAGATCCACAGTCTTGGGCTTTCATCCCTACAGGGAACAAGGTGGCTATTATAATGCAAAGGCAATTCTGATAGTGATCTGTGATTGCTTTAGCAGATTACTGGAAAGACAAGTTTCCCAGGTCTGATATCTCTACCTATAAAACAGAGACCTCACTGACCCACAACAGGGAACTGAGGGCTGAAGGTCCAACCAAACCACCTAGCCTCCTGCCAAAGGAGTCTGAGGATAGTGACATCTACCAATCTGTAGAGGTATATGCATTGGGAGCCTAAGGTACAGCTGAAGATCCCACCCACCAAAGTACTTTAGGAATAGAGACACACCTACCTCACTGGCACTTGGGGGAAGCCTGTCAGCATCCTGCCCCCCCCGGAATGTGACCCCCTGCTGCTACTAGAATCTGGTGCACACAACTATCACCACTACTCCTCTAAGGGGAATAGGTGACAGTCTACACCACACACTTGGTGACTGAAAATCAGATTCTACTCAAGAATAGTGAATAGACTCTTAGGCTTATATATCTGGTAATAGCCCAAACCAGCTGGAAACAGAACATAAGTGATTCAAAGGCTACAATAATAAAGACAGCACAATCTAGTAGTCCATCTATGTATATTGAAAGAAAACAAAAAAAGATAAGACTCAGTGAGCAAATATAAAAGAAAACATTACAATATCTGATAGATGGCTCAGAGACACCAGTCCATATCAAGCCACATAAAGAAGCAGAAAATGATTGATTCTAAAAAATAAAAACCAACTCCCCAATTAAAGAATCAAAATCTTTCCCAAATGAAGATAGAATCCTGGAATTGCCAGATGCAGAATATAAAAAACTAATTTACACAAAGCTTCAAGACATCAGGGATGACCTCAAAAATGAAAAAAGGCAATCTACAGAAAAAGCCAAGGAACACACTGATAAAGCAGTTGAAGAAATCAAAAAGATTATTCAATATGCCCTAGAGAAATAAGAGCCTTCACACAAACAGATATATGCACACCAATGTTTATTGCAGCTCTGTTTACAGTAGCAAAAAGCTGGAAGCAACCAAGGTGTCCATCAATGGATGAATGGTTGAATAAATTGTGGTATATTCACACAATGGAATACTACGCATCGATAAAGAACAGAGAAGAATCTGTGAAACATTTCATAACACGGGGTAACCTGGAAGGAATTACGCTGAGTGAAATTAGTCGGAGGCAAAAGGACACATATTGTATAAGACCACTATTATAAGAGCTTGAGAAATAGTATAAACTGAGAAGAACACATACTTTTGTGGTTACCAGGGGGGAGGGAGGGAGGGTGGGAGAGGGTTATTTAGTAATTACTTAGTAGATAAGAACTACTTTAGGTGAAGGCAAGGACAATACTCAATAAAAGGGAAGGTCAGCTCAACTGGACTGGACCAAAAGCAGTTTCCGAGATAAACTGAATGCTTCAAAGGTCAGCGGAGCAAGGGTTTGGGGACTACGGCTTAAGGGGACTTCTAAATCAATTGGAAAAAGAATTCTATTATGAAAACATTCTGCATCCCACTTTGAAATGTGGTGTCTGGGGTCTTAAATGCTAACAAATGGCCGTCTGAGATGCATCAATTGGTCGCAACCCACCTGGATCAAAGGAGAAAGAAGAACACCAAGGTCACACGATAACTAAGAGCCCAAGAGACAGAAAGGGCCACATGAACTAGAGACTTACATCATCCTGAGACTAGAAGAACCAGATGGTGCCCGGCCACAACCGATGACTGCCCTGAGAAGGAGCACAACAGAGAACCCCTGAGGGACCAGGAGATCAGTGGGACGCAGAAACCAAATTCTCATAAAAAGACCATACTTAATGGTTTGACTGAGACTAGAGGAATCCTGGTGGTCATAGTCCCCAAACCTCCTGTTGGCCCAGGACAGGAACCATTCCTGAAGACAACTCATCAGACATGGAAGGGACTGGACAATGGGTTGGGGAATGATGTTGATGAAGAGTGAGCTACTCGTATCAGGTGGACACTTGAGACTGTGTTGGCATCTCCTGTCTAGAGGGGAGATAGGAGGGTAGAGAGGGTTAGAAACTGGCAAAATTGTCATGAAAGGAGAGACTGGAAGGAGGGAGCAGGCTGACACATTGGGGGAGAGTAAGTGGGAGTATGGAGTAAGGTGTATATAAGCTTATATGTGACAGACTGACTTGATTTGTAAACGTTCACTTAAAGCTCAATAAAAATTATTAAAACAAAAAAGGACAAAAAAAGATTATACAAGAACATAGTAGAAAAATTAATAAGCTGCAAGAATCCATAGAGAGACAGGATTCAGAAATCCAAAAGATTAACAGTAAAATTACAGAATTAGACAACTCAATAGGAAGTCAGAGGAGCAGAATCGAGCAATTGGAATGCAGAGTGGGGGAGCTGGAGGATAATGCAATTGACACCAATAAAGTTGAAGAAAAATCAGATAAAAGAATTAAAAAAAATGAAAAAACCCTAAGAATCATGTGGGACTCTGTCAAGAAGAATAACTTGTGTGCAATTGGAGTTCCAGAACAGGGAGGGATAACAGAAAATACAGAGAGAAGAGTGGAGGATTTGTTGGCAGAAAACTTCCCTGACATCATGAAAGACGAAAAGATATCTATTCAAGATACTCATTGAACCCCATATAAGACTGATCCAAAAAGAAAATCACCAACACATATTATCGTCAAGCTAGCCAAAATGAAAGATAAAGAGAAAACTTTAAAAGCAGCCAGGGATAAAAGAAAGTTTTCCTACCAAGGAGAATCAATAAGAGTAAGTTCAGACTACTCAGCAGAAACCATGCAATCAAGAAGGCAATGGGATGACATATATAGAGCACTGCAGGAGAAAAACTGCCAGCCAAGGATCATATATCCAGCAAAACTCTCTCTCTAATATTAAGGTGAAATTAAAACATTTACAGATAAACACAAGCTTAGAGAATTTGCAAAAACCAAACCAAAGCTACAAGAAATACTAAAGGAAATTGTTTGGTCAGAAAACAAATAATATCAGATACCAGCACAATACAAGGTCATAGAACAGAACATCCTGATATCAACTCAAATAAGGAAATCACAAAAGCAAATTAAGATTTATTTTAACAAGAAAAAAATGCTCAAAACAGGGAATTATTGAAGTCATTATGTAAAAGATCACAATAATCAAAAACGGAGACTAAATGCAGGAGGCACAGAACTGCCATATGTAGAGGCAAAAAGGCGATATAGGACGATACAAGTTAGGTTTTTACTTAGAAAAATAGGGGTAAATATTAAGGTAACCACAAAGAGGTATAACAATTCCATAACTCAAAATAAAAACCAAGACAAACATAAAGACTCAGCAAACATAAAGCGAACTACTATGAAAATGAGGAACACACAACTTACAAAGAAAAACGTCTCTGCACAAAAAAGTATGTGGAAAAATGAAATTGTCAGCAACACACACAAAAAGGCATCAAAATGACAACACTAAACACATACCTATGTATAATCACGCTGAATGTAAATGGACTACATGCACCAATAAAGAGACAGAGAGTCTCAGACTGGATATTGAAACACGATCCACGTATACGCTGCCTACCAGAGACACACCTTAGACTTAGAGATAGAAAACAAACTAAAACTCAAAGGATGGAAAAAAATATGTTAAGCAAACAACAAGCAAAAAAAAGCAGGAGTAGCAATATTAATTTCTGACAAAATAGACTTTAAAATTAAATCCACCACAAAGGAGAAAGAAGGACACTAAATAATGATCAAAGGGACAACAGACCAGGAAGATATAACCATATTAAATATTTATGCACTCAATGACAGGGCTGCAAGATACATAAAACAAACTTTAACAGAACTGAAAAGTGAGATATCACCTCCACAATTATAGTAGGAGAGTTCAACATCCCTCTTTTGGAGAAGGATAGGACTTCCAGAAAGAAGCTCGGTAGAGACACGGAAGACCTAATTGCTACAACCAACCAACTTGACCTCATAGACTTATACAGAACACTCCACCCAATAGCTGCAAAGTATACTTTTTTTTCTAGTGCACATGGAACATTCTGTAGAATAGATCACATATTAGGTCATAAAACAATCCTTTGCAGAATCCAAAACATCGAAATATTACAAAGCATCTTCTCAGACCAGAAGGCCATAAAAGTGGAAATCAATAACAGAAAAATCAGGGAAAAGAAATCAAATATTTGGAAACTGAACAATACCCTGCTCAAAAAAGACTGGGTTATAGAAGACATTAAGCAGGGAATAAAGAAATTTGTAGAACGCAACGAGAATGAAAACACTTCCTATCAAAACCTCTGGGACACAGCAAAAGCAGTGCTCAGAGGTCAATTTATATCGATAAATGCACACATACAAAAAGAAGAAAGAGCCAAAATCAGAGAACTGTTCCTACAACTTGAACAAATAGAAAGCAAACAACAAAAGAATCCATCAGGCACCAGAAGAAAACGAATAATAAAAATCAGAGCCGTACTAAAGGAATTAGAGAACAGAAAAACAACTGAAAGAATTAACAAAGCCAAAAGCTGGTTCCTTGATAAAATTAACAAAATTGATAAACCATTGGCCAGACTGACTAAAGAAATACAGGAAAGGAAACAAATAACCCAAATAAGAAACACGATGGGTCATAGCACAACAGACCCAAGTGAATTAAAAGAGTCATATCAGATTATTATGAAAAATAGTACTCTAACAAATTTGCAAGCTTAGAAGAAATGGATGAATTCCTAGAAAAACACTACCTACCTAAACTAACACAATCAGAAGTAGAACAACTAAATAGACCCATAACAAAAAACGAGATTGAAAAGGTAATCAAAAAACTCCCAACCAAAAACAGCCCTGGCCTGAACGGCTTCACTGCAGAGTTCTACCAAACTTTCAGAGAAGAGATAACACCACTACTACTAAAGGTATTTCAAAGCATAGAAAATGATTGAATACTACCTAACTCATTCTATGAAGCCGCCATCTCCCTGATACCAAAACCAGGTAAAGACATCACAAAAAAATGAAATTACACACCTATATCTGAACATCGATGCAAAAATCCTCAACAAAATTCTAGCCAAGAGAATTCAACAACATATCAAAAAAATAATCCACCACGACCAAATGAGATTTATACCAGGTATGCAAGGTTGGTTTAATATTAGAAAAACCATTAATGTAATCCACCATACAAATAAAACAAAAGACAAAAACCACATGATCTTATCAATTGATGCAGAAAAGGCATTTGACAAAGTCCAACACCCATTCATGATAAAAACTCTCAGCAAAATAGGAATTGAAGGAAAATTCCTCAACATAATAAAGGGCATCTATACAAAGCCAACAACCAACATCATTCTAAATGGAGAGAGACTGAAAGCATTTCCCTTGTGAACAGAAAACAGACAAGGATGCTCTTTATCACTGCTCTTATTCAACGTTGTGCTAGAGGTCCTAGCCAGAGCAATTAGGCTAGACGAAGAAATAAAGGGCATCCGGATTGGCAAGGAAAAAGGAAAATTATCTCTATTTGCAGATGACATGATCATATACACAGAAAACCCGAAGGTATCCTCCAGAATGCTACTGAAACTAATAGAAGAGTTCGGCAGAGCCTCAGGTTACAAGATAAACATACAAAAATCACTTGGATTCCTCCAGATCAACAAAAAGAATATCGAAGAGGAAATCACCAACTCAATACCATTCACAGTAGCCCCCAAGAAGATAAAATACTTAAGAATAAATCTTACCAAGGATGTAAAAGACCAATACAAAGAAAACTACAAAGTACTAGGGCAAGAAACTAAAAGGGACCTACATAAGTGGAAAAACATACCTTGCTCATGGATAGGAAGACTTAACATACTAAAAATGTCTATTCTACCAAAAGCCATCTATACATACAATGCGCTTCTGATCCAAATTCCAATGACATTTTTTAATGATGGAGAAACAAATCACCAACTTCATATGGAAGGGAAAGAAGTCCCAGATAAGTAAAGTATTACTGAAAAAGAAGAAGAAAGTGGAAGGCCTCACTCTACCTGATTTTAGAACCTATTATACAGCCACAGTAGTCAAAACAGCCTGGTACTGGTACAACAACAGGCACATAGACCAATGGAACAGAATTGAGAACCCAGATATAAATCCATCCACATATGAGCAGCTGATATTTGACAAAGGCCCAGTGTCAGTTAATTGGGGAAAAGATAGCATTTTTAACAAATGGTGCTGCCATAACTGGATATCCATTTGCAAAAAAATGAAACAGGACCCATACCTCACACCATGCACAAAAGCTAACTCCAAGTGGATCAAAGACCTAAACATAAAGACTAAAATGATAAAGATCATGGAAGAAAAAATAGGGACATCATTATGAGCCCTAATACCAGGCATAAACAGAATACAAAACGTTGCCAAAAATGATGAAGGGAAACCAGATAACTGGGAGCTCCTAAAAATCAAACACCTATGTTCATCTAAAGACTTCACCAAAAGAGTAAAGAGACCACCTAAGATTGGGAAAAAATTTTCAGCTATGACATCAGCGCCTGATCTCTAAAATCTATATTATTCTGTTAAACTCAACCACAAAAAGACAAACAACCCAATCAAGAAGTGGGCAAAGGATATGAACACGCAGTTCACTAAAGAAGATGTTCAGGCAGCTAACAGATACATGAGAAAATGCTCTCGATCATTAGCCATTAGAAAAATGCAAATGAAAACTACAATGATATTCCATCTCACTCCAACGAGGCTGGCATTAATCCAAAAAACACAAAATAATAAATGTTGGAGAGGCTGGGGAGAGATTGGAACTCTTATACACTGCTGGTAGGAACGTAAAATGGTACAATGGTACAACCACTTTGGAAATCTATCTGAAGTTTTTTTTTTTTTTTTTTAAGTTAGAAATAGGACTACCATATAACCCAGAAATCCTACTCCTCAGAATATACCCTAGAGAAATAAGAGTCTTTACACGAACAGATATATGCACACCAATGTTTATTGCAGCACTGTTTACAATAACAAAACCTGGAAGCAACCAAGGGGTCCATCAACGGATGAATGGTTAAATATTTCGTGGTATATTCACAAAATGGAATACTACGCATCGATAAAGAACAGTGAAGAATCTGTGAAACATTTCATAACCTGGAGGAACCTGAAAGGCATTATGCTCAGCGAAATTAGTCAGAGGCAAAAGGACAAATATTGTATAAGACCACTATTACAAGATCTTGAGAAATAATATAAAGTGAGAAGAACACATTCTTTTGTGGTTGAGGAGGGGAGGGAGGGAAGGTGCGAAAGGATTATTTACTGATTAATTAGTAGACAGGAACTACTTTAGGTGAAGGGAAGGACAATAGTCAATACAGGGAAGGTCAGCTCAACTGGTCTGGACCAAAAACAAAGAAGTTTCCGGGATAAACTGAATGCTTCGAAGGTCAGTGGAGCAAGGGAGAGGGTTTGGGGACTATGGCTTAAGGGGACTTCTAAGTCAATTGGTAAAATATATTCTATTATGAAAACATTCTGCCTCCCACTTTGAAGTGTGGCGTCTGGGGTCTTAAGAGCTAATAAGCGGCCATCTAAGATGCATCAACGGGTCTCAACCCACCTGGATTAGAGAAGAATGTAGAACACCAAGGTCACAAGACAATTATGAGCCCAATAGACAGAAAGGGCCACATGAACTAGAGACTTACATCATCCTGAGACTAGAAGAACCAGATGGTGCCTGGCCACAACCGATGACTGCCCTGACAGGGAGCACAACAGAGAACCCCGGAGGGAGCAGGAGAACAGTGGGATGCAGGCCCCAAATTCTCATAAAAAGACCATACTTAATGGTCTGACTGAGACTAGAAGAATCCCGGCGGCCATGGTCCCCAAACCTTCTGTTGGCCCAGGACAGGAACCATTCCCAAAGACAACTCATCAGACATGGAAAGGACTGGACAATGGGTTGGAGAGAGATGCTGATGAAGAGTGAGCTACTTGTATCAGGTGGACACTTGAGACTGCTTTGGCATCTCCTGTCTGGAGGCAAGATGGGAGGGTAGAAAGGGTTAGAAACTGGCGGAACAGTAACGAAAGGAGAGACTGGAGGGAGGGAGCGGGCTGACTCATCAGCGGGACAGTAAATGGGAGTATGTAGTAAGGTGTATACAGGCTTATGTTGACAGACTGACTTGATTCGTACACTTTCACTTAAAGCACAATAAAAATTATTTAAAAAAAAAGAAGCACTTTATGGAGGCAGAGCCAAGGTGGTGGAATAGACAGAGCTTCCAGCGAGCCCTCTTTACAACAAAGACCTCAAAAAAGAAATCAAAACGAGTATATTTATGACAAGCTAGGAGCCCTGAGCATCAAAAGCAAGCTTAGAAGATGAACTGAGAGGCAGGGAGAGGAAGGGATGGCTGAGAAGCAGAGAGGAGTTTCCGGACCTGAATCGCAGGGAACCCTTAGGCACCATTCCTGGGAGCTGTGGTGGTGGGCTGGCACTAGCGTTTGGCTGCAGTTTTCTCAGGGTGAAACACCCAGCCACACAGCCTACTCACACCTCCAGAACCAGAGAAGAACAGCTCTCTCAGCAAAAGCTAAGTACTTGCATACATTTTACTATACCCCCCTGCTCCAACTCCAGTTTCAGTGACTGAATTCCCTGGGCCTGAGATAGGCCCTGTTGAGTGTCTATAGCCATCCTCCCAGCCTTGGAGAAGGAATAAATTTGCAACTGGGGGAAAAAGATAATTTGCCAGCTCCACTAACCATGGGAGCTCAGGACAGAAGCGGCTCCTGTTCAGGCATAAACAGTCCGTGGAATTTGAGTACCTTTCCCCTATGGTTGGACTTGTGAGGACCTATTTCAGGAGATTAGTCACTTGTTGGCAGACTACAACTGTTACAGCTGTGCGGTGGAGAGGTGGGTGTTTGAAGTTTGACGTTGCTTTGCCTATTAAACAGGGTCCTCACCTACCCATATTAGGGACCTAAGGACTGGTAGCTCCACTCGGGTCACCCAGCCACCCACCACGGGGGTCCAAGGATAACTGGTACCTCCCAGTCCTTACAATCAGAAACAGTGGGTGCCCATGGACCCCCTTCAGGACCCATCCACTGGTATGCTCTAGGGAACAAGGACATGCTTTCCCCAGAGACATGTGGGGGATGATTCTCAGCCCTCAGCCTTTGTTCAGAAAGTGACCCCCTGGTGCAACCAGATACTGGTACCTACACCAATCACCCCTGCCCTTCTAAGACTGTAGGACATCACCTGTACCACACACTTGATGATCAGCTACCTGGACACCTGAGCTGAATTCAAAAAGAAAAGTGAATGGACTCCTAGACTGATATACGTGATAACAGTTCTAGCCATCTGGGGATAGAACATCAGACTCCAAAGGCAAAAAAAATCAAAGTAGCTCACTCAAACAATCCATCTGTGCATATTGAAACAAAAAAAGCAAGCAGCTACGACACAGTAAGCAAACATAAAAGAAACTAGTACAATAACTTATAGATGGCTCAGAGACTAGTCAATATCAAGTCACATAAAGAAACAGACCACGATCACTTCAGCAAGCTTTCAAAACAAAGATTCCATGGATCTTCTTGATGAAAGTGCATTCCTGGAATTACCAGAGGCAGAATACAAAATATTAATATACAGAACTCTTGAATACATCAGGAAGGAAAGGAGTCAATACACAGAAAAAGCCAAAGAACACACAAGTAAAACAATTGAAGGAATTGAAAAGATTATTCAGGAATATAATGAAAAATTTAATAAGCTGGAAAAATCCATAGACAGCAATCAGAAATTTGGAAGATTAACAATAAAATTACAGAATTAGATAACAGAAACTCAGAGGAGCAGAACTGAACAAGTGGAAGGCAGAATTTCTGACCTGGAAGATAAAGCACTTGGCACTAATATATTTGAAGAAAAATCAGATAAAGAACTTAAAAAAATGAAGAAACCTTAAAAATCATGTGCGACTCTATTAAAAGAAATAACCTACGAGTGATTGGAGTACAGAAGACGGAGGGATAACAGAAAATAGAGAGAATTGTTGAAGATTTGTTGGCAGAAAACTTCCCTGATATCGTGAAAGATGAGAAGACATCTATCCAAGATGCTTATGGAACTCTACATAAGGTATGTGTTAAAAGAATTTCACCAAGACATATTATAATCACACTTGCCAAAATCAAAGATAGAGAATTTTAAGAGCAACTAAGGATAAACAAAAAGTCACTTACAAAGGAGAGCCAATAAGAATAAACTCGGACTACTCTGCAGAAACCATGCAAACAAGAAGGTGATGGGATGACTTACATAAAAAACTGAAAGAAAAAAAATCCCCAGCCATGAATCTTATATCCAGCAAAACTCTCCCTCAAATATGAAGGTGAAATTAGGACATTTCCAGATAAACAGACGTTTAGTGAATTTGTAAAAACCAAACCAAAACTACAAGAAATACTAAAGGGAGTTCTTTTGTTAGAAAATCAATAATATCAGGTATCAACCAAAGGCTAGAACACTGGGCAGAGCAATCAGAAGTCAACCCACACAGGAAATCTCAAAAATAAATCAAGGTTAAAAAAAAAAAAAAACACTCAGAAGAGGGTAACAGTGATGTTAATATGTAAAAGAAGACAGCATTAAAACAATAAAGAGGGACTGAGAAATGTAGTGATAGATTTTCCATATGGAGAGGAAGACAAAGTGATACAAAGAAGTAAGAGTTAGGTTTAAATTTAGAAAAATAGGGGTAAATAACAAAGTAACCACAAAGGAGACAAACTATCTTAAACATCAAAATAAAATACAAGAAAAAATAGAGACTCAGCAGAAACAAAATCAACAACAACAAATATGAGGAAAGGACAATATGTAAAGAGAATCGACTCAGCACAAAAAATTAAGTGGGAAAAAGAAACTGTCAACAACACATAAAAAAAGACATCAAAACGATAGCACTAATTCATAAAAAATTCATACCTATCCATAATTAATGCTGAATGGAAATGGACTAAATGCACCAGTAAAGAGACAGAGAGTGGCCGAATGGATCTGTCTATAAGCTACCTACAAGTCACACACCTTAGAGACAAAAACAAGAGAAAACTCAAAATATGGAAAAAATATATCAACAAAACAACAATCAAAAAAGAGCACAGGTAGCAATATTTATTTCTGACAAAATAGTCTTTAAATTTAAATCCATCATAAAGGCTAATCAAGAACACCATATAATGATTTAAGGGACAGTAATTTTTTTTTAGACTGGACGGCAGTGGTGGGAGTGGGATACCAAGAAGATATAACCATATTAAATATTTATGCACCCAATCACAGGGCTGCAAGATACTAAAACAAACTCAATCAGCACTGAAAAGTGAGATAGACAGCTCCACAATAATAGTAGGAGACTTCAACTCACCACTTTCGGAGAAGAACAGGACATCTAGAAAGAAGCTCAATAAAGGCACAGAAAATCTAAATGCCACAATCAACCAACTTGACCTCATAGACGTATACAGATCACTCCACCCAACAGTAACCAAGTGTACCTTCTTTTCTAGTGCGCATGGAACATTCTCTAGAATAGACCACATATTAGGTCATAAAGCAAGCCTTAGGAGAATCCAAAACATCAAAATATTACAAACCATCTTCTCTGACGATAAGGCAATAAAAGTGGAAATCAATAACAGACAAAAGCAGGGAAAAGAAATCAAACACTTGGAAACTGAACAATATCCTACTCAAAAAAGACTGGATTATAAAAGACATTAAGGATGGAATAATGAAATTCATAGAATCCAAAGAGAATGGAAACACTTCCTATCAGAACCTCTGGGACACAGTGAAAGCAGTGCTCAGAGGTCAATTTATATCAATAAATGCACACATACGAAAAGAAGAAAGGGTCAAAATTAAAGAATTATCCCTACAACTTGAACAAATAGAAAAAGAGCAACAAAAGAAACCCTCAGTCACCAGAAGAAAACAAATAATAAAAATTCGAGCAGACCTGAATAAAATAGAAAACAGAAAAACAATTGAAAGAATTAACAACCAAAGGCCAGACTTCGAGAAAACCAACAAAATTGATAAACCATCGGCCAAACTGAAAAAAGAAAAACAGGAGAGGAAGGAAATAACCAGAATAAGAAATGAGATGGGCAATATTACAACAGACCCAACTGAAATTAAAAGAATTGTATCAGATTACTATGAAAATTGTACTCTAACAAGTTTGAAAACCTAGAAGAAATGGATGAATTCCTAGAAACACAATACCTACCTAAACTAACACAAACAGAGGTAGAACAACTAAATAAACCCATAACAAAAAAAGAGATTGAAAAGGTAATCAAAAAACTCCCAAGAAAAAAAAGCCCTGGCCCGATGGCTTCACTGCAGAGTTCTACTAAACTTTCAGAGAAGAGTTAACACCACTACTACTAAAAGTATTTCAGAGCATAGAAAAGGACAGAATACTCCCAAACTCGTTTTATGAAGCCAGCATATCCCTGATACCAAAACCAGGTTAGACACCACAAAAAAAGAAAATTACACACCTGCATCCCTCATGAACTTAGATGCAAAAATCCTCAACAAAATTTTAGCCAATAGAATTCTACAACATATCAAAAAAGTAATTCACCATGACCAAGTGGGATTTATACCAGGTATGCACAGATGGTTCAACATTAGAAAAACAATTACTATAATCCATCATATAAATAAAACAAAAGGCAAAAATCACATGGTTTTATCAGTTTGTGCAGAAAAGGCACTTGAGAAAGTTCAACACCCATTCATGATAAAAACTTTCAGCAAAATAGGAATGGAAGGGAAATTTCTCAATATAATAAAGGGCATTTATACAAAGCCAATAGCCAGCATCATCCTAAATGGAGAGAGTCTGAAAACATTTCCCTTGAGATTGGGAACCAGACAAGGATGTCCTTTATCACCGCTCTTTTTCAACATTCTGCTGGAAGTCCTAGCCAGAGCAATTAGGCTAGATAAAGAAATAAAAGGCACCGAGATTGGCTAGAAAGAAGTAAAAGTATCTCTATTTGCAGATGACATGATTGTGTACACAGAAAACCCTAAGGAATCCTTCAGAAAACTACTGAAACTAATAGAAGAGTTCAGCAGAATACCAGGATACAAGACAAACATACAAAATTACTTGCATTCCTCTGCACCAACAAAAAGAACATAAAAGAGGAAATCACCAAATCAATACCATTTACAGTAGCCCCCTTGAAGATAAAACACTTAGGAATAAATCTTACCAAAATGTAAAAGACAAAGAAAGAAAACTACAAAACACCTCTGCAAGAAACTAAAAGAGACCTACATAAGTGGAAAAGCATACCTTGCCCATGAATAAGAAGACTTAACATTATAAAAATGTCTATTCTACCAAAAGCCACGTATAAATACAATGCAATTCCGATCCAAATTCCAGTGACGTCTTTAATGAGATGGAGAAAAAAATCACCAACTTCATATGGAAGAGAAAGCCCCCGGATAAGTAAATCATTACTGACAAAGGAGAACGAAGTGGGAGGCCTTACTCTACCTGATTTTGAAACCTATTATACCACCACAGTAGTCAAAATAGCCTGGTACTGGTACAAAAACGAATACATAGACCAATGGAATAGAACTGAGAATCCAGACATAAATCCATCCACATATGAGCAGTTGATATTTGACAAAAGTGCCAAAACAGTTAAAGGGGGAAAAGACAGTCTTTTTTAAGAAATGGTGCTGGTATAACTGGATATACATCCGCATAAAAATGAAACAAGACCCATAACTCACTCCATGCACAAAAAAGAGCTCAAAATGAATTGAAGACCTAAATATAAAATCTAAACTGATAAATATCATGGAAGAAAAAATAGGGGCAACGTTAGGAGCCCTCATACATGGCAAAAACAGTATTGAAAACATTATTAACAGTGCAGAAGAAAGCTAGGTAACTGGGAGCTCCTGAAAATCAAACACCTATGCTCATCCAAAGACTTTACCAAATGAGTAAAAAGATTACTTACAGAGTGGGAAATTGTTTTTAGCTATGACATTTCCCATCAGGGTCTGATCTCTAAAATCTATGTGATACTGGAAAAACTCAACTACAAAAAGACAAACAACCCAATTAAAAAATGGGCAAAAGATATGAATAGACACTTCACTAAAAGAGACATTCAGGTAGCTAACAGATACATGACGAAATGTTCATAATCATTAGCCATTAGAGAAATGCAAATCAAAACAACAATGAGACTTCATCTCACTCCAACAAGGCTGGCATTAATCCAAAAAACACAAAATAATAAATGTTGAAGAGGCTGTGGAGAGATCGGAACACTTTTACACTGCTGGTGGGAATGTAAAACGGTACAACCACTTTCGAAACCTATTTGGTGCTTCCTTAAAAAGCTAGAAATAGAGCTACCATTCGAGCCAGCAATCCCATTCCTTGGAATATATCCTAGAGAAATAAGAGCCTTTACACGAACAGATATATGCACACCCATGTTCATTGCAGCATTGTTTACAATAGCAAAAACATGGAAGCAACCAAGGTGCCCATCAAAGGATGAATGGATAAATAAATTATGGTATATTCACACAATAGAATACTATGCATCGATAAGAAACAGTGATGAATCTGTGAAACATTTCATAACATGGAGGAACCTGGGAGGCATTATACTGAGTGAAATTAAACCCAGAAAAGTGAAATTAGTCAGTTGCAAAAGGACAAATATTGTATAAGACCGCTATTATTAGAGCTTGAGAAATAGTTTAAACACAGAAGAAAATATGCTTTGATGGTTACGAGAGTGGGGAGGGAGGGTGGGAGAGGAGTAAGAACTACTTAGGTGACGGGAAAGACATCACACAATACAGGCGAGGTCAGCACAACTGGAGTAAACCTAAAGCAAAGAAGTTTCCTCAATAAACATTATGCTTTGAAGGCCATTGTAGCAGGGGTGGGGGTTTGGGGACCTTCATTTCAGGGAACATCTAAGTTAATCAGCATAATAAAATCTATTAAGAAAACATTCTGCATCTCACTTTGGAGAGTGGCATCTAGGATCTTAAACGCTAGCAAGCGACCTTCCCAGATCCATCATTTGGGCTCAACCCACCTGGATCAAAGGAGAATGAAGAACACCAAGGACACAAAGTAATTACGAGCCCGAGAGACAGAAAGGGCCACATAAACCAGAGACTACATCAGCCCAAGGCCAGAAGAACTAGATAGTGCCAGCTACAACCGATGACTGCCCTGACAGGGAACACAACAGAGAACCCCTGAGGGAGCAGGAGAGCAGTGGGATGCAGACTCCAAATTCTCAAAAAAAGACCAAACTTAACGGTCTGACTGAGACTAGAAGGACCCCGGCGATCATGGCCCCCAGAACTTCTGCTGGCCTTAGGACAGTAACCATGTGAAAGCCAAGTCTTCAGCAGAGATTGGACTGGACAATGGATTGGAGAGTGATTCTGGTGAGGAGTGAACTTCTTGGATCAGGTGGACACCGGAGACTATGTTGGCATATCCTGCATGGAGGGAAGATGAGAGGGTAAAAGGGATTAGAAGCTGATGAAATGGACATAAAAAGAGAGAGTGGAGGGAGAGAGCAGGCTGTCTTATTAGGGGGAGAGCAATTGGGAGTATGCAGCAAGTTGTATATAAGTTTTTGTGTGAGAGACTGACTTGATTTGTAAACTTTCACTTAAAGCACAATAAAAATTAAAAAAAAAGAAGCATGTTATGACTTTTATATGTATATATATATATGGACCTGTCTAATCTTTGTCAGAAACATGGGCTTTGGAAATTGTCTTAGTTTTGTGTTAGCAGAGTGTCTGGGAGCCATAGTCTTGGGGTTTCTCATTTATCAAACTAAAGAAATCCCAAGGGTGGGGAGGTTACCCCTGGCTGGGAGGAGGTCATCTCTGAACAGTGATCATGTGGATAGTTGTGGCTGGACACCAGACAGAGAAAATGGCTATAATTAAAAGGTTTATTTAAGTTACTCTGTATGAGGATAGTTTGTTGAGTTTTTAGTAGAACCATGTCACACTGAGATGTGGATGACTGTTGAATGTGTTTGTGGCCTCAGTTGAGCAAAGTCTGAGCCCACTTGATGGCAATGTTTTTTTTTTTTATTATTATTTATTTATTTTTTGAGAGGATATGATACATGTATTCCTGAATCCATCTTTGGTTATAGAGAAAGATAATCAAAAAGGCAGCAAACAAGGCAGCAACAATAATAAAATTGCTGCTCCGGTGCCTTGGAGTCAGATCCGACTCATAACACTCCCATGTACAACAGAACAAAATGTTGCCCAATGCTGCACCATTCTCACAATCTTTCCATGTTTGAGCCCATTGTTGCAGCCTCTGTCAATCCATTTCACTGAGGGTCTTTTCATTTTCGCTGATTGTCTACTTTACCAAGCATGATGTACTTGTCCCTCCTGATGACATGTACAAAGTCAGTAAGAAGAAATTTTGCTAACCTCTCTTGTTTCAAGACAGATTTATTCATTTTTCTGGCAGTCCATGGTATATTCAGTATTTTTTGCCAACATCATTATTCAAAGGCATCAATTTTTTTTTTTTTTTTTGGTCTTAGTTATTCATCATTCAGCTTTCACGTGAATTTGAGGATATCGAAAATATCATGCTTGGGTCAGGCACACCTTAGTCCTCAATGTTTTTTTCATACTTTAAAGAGGGCTTTTGCAGCAGATTTGCCCGATGCAATAGGTTGTTTGATTTACTGATTGCTGGTTCCATGGGCATTGATTGTGGATACAAGTAAAATGAAATTCTTGACAACTTCAATATTTCTCCATTTATTATGATGTTGCTGATTGGTCCAGTTGTGAGGATTTTCGTCTTTTTTTTTATGTTGAGATGTAGTCCACACTGAAGGCTGTAGTCTTTGATGTTTATCTGTAAGTACTACAATTTCTCTTCACATTCAACAAGCAATGTTGTGTCATCTGCATATTGACAGTTGTTAGTGAGTCTTCCTCCAATCCTAAATCTGCACTCTTCTTCATGTAGCCCAACTTCTTGGATTATTTGCACACCACATAGATTTGATAAGAATGGTGAATGGATAAAACCCTAACACGCACCTTTTCGTATTTTAAACCACACTGTATGCCCTTTTTCTGTTTGAACTACTGCCTCTTGATCTATGTACAGTTCCCACATGTGCACAGTTAGTGTTCTGGAATGTTCATTCTTCAAAATTCTATCCATAACTTGTTATGTTGCACACACTCGCATGCCTTTGTGTAGTCAATAAAACACAAGTAAACATATTTCTGGCATTCTCTGCTTTCAGCCAAGATCCATTTCAAGTCAGCAGTGATAACCCTGTTCTGCATCCTCTTCTGAATCCAGTTTGAGTTTCTAGCAGTTTCCTTTTGATGTTCTGCTGCAACAGTTTTTGAAATATCTTTAGCAAAATTATACCTGCATGTGATATTAATGATATTATTCCATAATTTCTGCATTCCATTGCATCATTTTTCTTTGAAATGGGCACGTTATGCACCTTTTCCAGTTGGTTGGTCAGGTAGCTCTCTTCGAAATGTCATGACAGAGACAAGTGAGCACTTCCAGAGTTGCGTCTGTTTGTAGAAGTATCTCATTTGGTATTCTTCCAATTCCTGGAGCCTTGTTTTTCACCAGTGCCTTCAGTGCGGCTTGGACATCATCCTTCAGTATCATAGGTTGTAAATCGCATGCTATCTCCTGAAATAGCTGAATGTCAACCAATTCTTTCTGGTACAGTGATTCTATGTTACCTCCATCTTCTATTGATGCTTCATTCATCATTCAATATTTTGGTCATAGGACCCTTCAGTATTGCAACTCAAGGCCTGAATTTTTCTTTCAGTTCTTTCAGGCTGAGAAATAATGAATGTGTTCTTCCCTTTTGGTTTTCTAACTTCGAATCTTTGCACAAGTAATTATAATTTCCTTTGTCTTCTTGAGCTGCCCTTTGAAATCTTCTGTTCAGCTCTTTTACTTCTTTACTTCTTCCATCTATTTTAGCTATTCTACATTCTAGAGCAAATTTCAGAATCTCTTCTGACATCCATTTTGGATTTTTCTTTCTTTCCTGTCTTTTTAATGATCTCTTGCTTTCTTCATATATGATGTCCTCATGTCATTTTACAACTTGTCTGGTCTTCGGTCATAAGTGTGCTATGTATCTATTCTTGAGATAAGCTCTAAATGCAGGTGGGATATGCTCAAGGTTGTGCTTTGGCTCTCATGGACTTGTTTGAATTTTCTTCAGCTTCAACTTGAACTTGCATATAAGCAATTGATGGTCTGTTCTTCTGTCAGCCCCTGGCCTCACTCTGACTAATATTTTGAGCTTCTCCACCATCTCTTTCCACAGACATAGTTCCTGTATATTCTATCTGGTGAAATCCATGTTTATGTTGTCAAAAAAAAAAAAAAAAAAGGTATTTCAACAAGTAAGTCATCAGTCTTGCAAAATTCTATCACGTGATCCCTGGCATAATTTCTATCACGAAGGCAATATTTTCCAAATACTGATCCTTCCTCTACATTTCCAACTTTCATATTCTAATCATGACTAATAATCAATGTATCTTAATTGCATGTTTGATCAATTTATGACTGCAGAAGTTGGCAAAAATCTTCAATTTCCTCATCTTCAGTATCAGTGGTTTCTATAAATTTGAATAATAGTCCTATTAACTGGTCTTCCTTGTAGGTGTATGGATATTATCCTATCACTAACAGTGCTGTACTTCAGGATAGATCTTGAAATGTTCTTTTTAACAATGAATGCGACACAATTAACCTTTAATTTGTCATTTCCGGCATAGTAGACTATATGACTCTCTGATTCAAAAAGGCCAATACCACTCCATTTCAGGTCACTGATGCTTAGGATATAGAAATTTATGCATTCCTTTTCATTTTTTTATTTTAAATAATTTTTATTGTGCTTTAAGTGAAAGTTTACAAATCAAGTCAGTCTGTCACATATAAACTTCTATACACCTTACGACACACTCCCATTTACTCTCCGCCTAATCCTTCCAGTCTCTTCTTTCGTGACCGTTTTGTCAGTTACTAACCCTCTCTACCCTCCCATCTCCCCTCCAGACAAGAGATGCCAGCACAGTCTCAAGTGTCCACCTGATACAAGTAGCTCACTCCTCATCAGCATCTCTCCCCAACTCATTGTCCAGTCCTTTCCATGTCTGATGAGTTGACTTCTGGAATGGTTCCTATCCTGGGCCAACAGAAGGCTTGGGGACCACAACCACAGGGATTCTTCCAGTCTCAGTAAGACCATTAAATCTGGTCTTTTTATGAGAATTTGGGGTCTGCATCCCACTGTTCTCCTGCTCCCTCAGGGGTTCTCTGTTGTGCTTCCTGTCAGGGCAGTCATCGTTTGTGGCCGGGCACCATCTGGTTCTTCTAGTCTCAGGATGATGTAAGTCTCTAGTTCATGTGGCCCTTTCTGTCTGTTGGGCTCATAATTGTCTTGTGACCTTGGTGTTCTTCATTCTTCTTTGATCCAGGTGGGTTGAGACCAATTGATGCATCTTAGACAGACGCTTGTTAACATTTAAAACCCCAGTCGCCACAGTTCAAAGTGGGATGCAGAATGTTTTCTTAATGCAATTTATTTTGCCAATTGACTTTGATGTCCCCGGGAGCCATAGTCCCCAAAATCTGCCCTTGCTCTGCTGACTTTGAAGCATTCAGTTTACCCAGGTAACTTCTTTGCTTTTCGTCCAGTTCAGTTGAGCTGACCTTCCCTGTATTGAGTATTGTACTTCCCTTCACCTAAAGTAGTTCTTGTCTACTATCCAATCAGTAAATAACCCTCTCCTACCTTCCCTCCCTCCCCCCTCTTTTAACTACAAAAGAAAGTGTTCTTCTCAGTTTAAACTATTTCTCAAGATCTTATAATAGTGGTCTTATACAATATTTGTCCTTTTGCATCTGACTAATTTCACTCAGCACAATGCCTTCCAGGTTCCTTCATGTTATGAAATTTTTCACAGATTCATCACTGTTCTTTATCGATGCATAGTATTCCATTGCGTGAATATACCATAATTTATTTATCCATTCATCCTTTGATGGACACCTTGGTTGCTTCCATCTTTTTGCTATTGTAAACAGAGCTGTAATGAACATGGGTGTGTATATATCTGTTCGTGTAAAGGCTCTTATCTCTCTAGGAAATATTCCGAGGAGTGGGATTTCTGGGTTGTATGGTAGTTTTATTTCTAACTTTTTAAGGAAACGCCAGATACATTTCCAAGTGGTTGTACCATTTTACATTCCCACCAGCAGTGTATAAGAATTCGAATCTCTCCTCAGCTTCTCCAACATTTATTATTTTGTGTTTTTTGGATTGATACCAACCTTGTTGGAGTGAGATGGAATCTGGTCGTAGTTTAATTTGCATTTCTCTAATGGCTAATGATCAAAAGCATTTTCTCATGTATCTATTAGCTGCCTGAATATCTTCTTTAGTAATGTGCGTGTTCATATCCTTTTGCCCAATTTTAAATTGGGTTGTTAGTCTTTTTTTTTTTTTAATAACTTTTATTAAGCTTCAAGTGAACGTTTACAAATCCAAACAGTCTGTCACATATAAGTTTACATACATCTCACTCCCTACTCCCACTTGCTCTCCTCCTATTGAGTCAGCCCTTTCAGACTCTCCTTTCTTGACAATTTTGCCAGCTTCCCTCTCTCTCTATCCTCCCATCTCCCCTCCAGACAAGAGTTGCCAACACAATCTCAAGTGTCCACCTGATATAATTAGCTCACTCTTCATCAGCGTCTCTCTCACACCTGCTGACCAGTCCCTTTCATTTCTGATGAGTTGTCTTCGGGGATGGTTCCTGTCCTGTGTCAACAGAAGGTCTGGAGAGCATGGCCGCCGGGATTCCTCCAGTCTCAGTCAGACCATTAAGTTTGGTCTTTTTATGAGAATTTGGGGTCTGTATCCCACTGATCTCCTGCTCCCTCAGGGGTCCTCTGCTGTGCTCCCTGTCAGGGCAGTCATCTATTGTGGCCGGGCACCAACTAGTTCTTCTGGTCTCAGGATGATGTAGGTCTCTGGTTCATGTGGCCCTTTCTGTCTCTTGGGCTCTTAGTTGTCGTGTGGCCTTGGTGTTCTTCATTTTCCTTTGCTCCAGGTGGGTTGAGACCAATTGCTGCATCTTAGATGGCCGCTTGTTAGCATTTAAGACCCCAGACACCACATTTCAAAGTGGGGTGCAGAATGATTTCATAATAGAATTATTTTGCCAATTGACTTAGAAGTCCCCGCAAACCATGTTCCCCAGACCCCTGCGCTTGCTCCGCTGAGCTTTGAAGCATTCATTTTATCCCGGAAACTTCTTTGCTTTTGGTCCAGTCCAATTGAGCTGACCTTCCATGTATTGAGTGTTGTCTTTCCCTTCACCTAAAGCAGTTCTTATCTACTGATTAATCAATAAAAAACCCTCTCCCACCCTCCCTCCCTCCCCGCCTCGTAAACACAAAAGTATGTGTTCTTCTCAGGTTTACTATTTCTCAAGATCTTATAATAGTGGTCTTATACAATATTTGTCCTTTTGCCTCTGACTAATTTCGCTCAGCATAATGCCTTCCAGGTTCCTCCATGTTATGAAATGTTTCACAGATTCGTCACTGTTCTTTATCGATGCGTAGTATTCCATTGTGTGAATATACCACAATTTATTTACCCATTCATCCGTTGATGGACACCTTGGTTGCTTCCAACTTTTTGCTATTGTAAACAGAGCTGCAATAAACATGGGTGTGCATATATCTGTTTGTATCAAGGCTCTTGTATCTCTAGGGTATATTCCTAGGAGTGGGATTTCTGGGTTGTATGGTAGTTCTATTTCTAACTGTTTAAGATAAGGCCAGATAGATTTCCAAAGTGGTTGTACCATTTTACATTCCCACCAGCAGTGTATGAGAGTTCCAATCTCTCCGCAGCCTCTCCAACATTTATTATTTTGTGTCTTTTGGATTAATGCCAGCCTTGCTGGTGTGAGATGGAATCACATCGTAGTTTTAATTTGCATTTCTCTAATGGCTAATGATCGAGAGCATTTTCTCATGTATCTGTTGGCTGCCTGAATATCTTCTTTAGAGAAATGTGTGTTCATATCCTTTGCCCACTTCTTGATTGGGTTGTTTGTCTTTTTGTGGTTGAATTTTTATAGAATCATGTAGATTTTAGAGATCAGGCGCTGGTCGGAGATGTCATAGCTGAAAATTCTTTCCCAATCTGTAGGTGGTCTTTTTACTCTTTTGGTGAAGTCTTTAGATGAGCATAGGTGTTTGATTTTTAGGAGCTCCCAGTTATCGGGTTTCTCTTCATCATTTTTGGTAATGTTTTGTATTCTGTTTATACCTTGTATTAGGGCTCCTAGGGTTGTCCCAATTTTTTCTTCCATGATCTTTATCGTTTTAGTCTTTATGTTTAGGTCTTTGATCCATTTGGAGTTAGTTTTTGTGCATGGTGTGAGGTATGGGTCCTGTTTCATTTTTTTGCAAATGGATATCCAGTTATGCCAGCACCATTTGTTAAAAAGGCTATCTTTTCCCCCGTTAATTGACACTGGTCCTTTGTCAAATATCAGCTGCTCATACGTGGATGGATCTATGTCTGGGTTCTCAATTCTGTTCCATTGGTCTATGTGTCTGTTGTTGTACCAATACCAGGCTGTTTTGACTACTGTGGCTGTATAATAGGTTCTGAAGTAAGGTAAGGTGAGGCCTCCCACTTTCTTCTTCTTTTTCAGTAGTGCTTTGCTTATCCGGGGCTTCTTTCCCTTCCATATGAAATTGGTGATTTGTTTCTCTATCTCCTTAAAAAATGACATTGGAATTTGGATCGGAAGTGCATTGTATGTATAGATGGCTTTTGGTAGAATAGACATTTTTACTATGTTAAGTCTTCCTATCCATGAGCAAGGTATGTTTTTCCACTTAAGTATGTCCTTTTGAATTTCTTGTAGTAGAGCTTTGTAGTTTTCTTTGTATAGGTCTTTTAAATCCTTGGTAAGATTTATTCCTAAGTATCTTATCTTCTTGGGGGCTGCTGTGAATGGTATTGATTTGGTGATTTCCTCTTCGGTGTTCTTTTTGTTGATGTAGAGGAATCCAAGTGATTTTTGTATGTTTATTTTATAACCTGAGACTCTGCCAAACTCTTCTATTAGTTTCAGTAGTTTTCTGGAGGATTCCTTAGGGTTTTCTGTGTATATAATCATGTCATCTGCAAATAGTGATAACTTTACTTCTTTCTTGCCAATCCGGATACTTTTTATTTCTTTGTCTAGCCTAATTGCCCTGGCTAAGACTTCCAACACGGTGTTGAATAAGAGCGGTGATAAAGGGCATCCTTATCTGGTTCCCGTTCTCAAGGGAAATGCTTTCAGGTTCTCTCCATTTAGAGTGATATTGGCTGTTGGCTTTGCATAGATGCCCTTTATTATGTTGAGGAATTTTCCTTCAATTCCTATTTTGGTAAGAGTTTTTATCATGAATGGGTGTTGGACTTTGTCAAATGCCTTTTCTGCATCAATTGATAAGATCATGTGGTTTTTGTCTTTTGTTTTATTTATGTGATGGATTACATTAATGGTTTTTCTGATATTAAACCAGCCTTGCATACCTGGTATAAATCCCACTTGATCAGGGTGAATTATTTTTTTGATGTGTTGTTGGATTCCATTGGCTAGAATTTTGTTGAGGATTTTTGCATCAATGTTCATGAGGGATATAGGTCTATAATTTTCTTTTTTTGTAATGTCTTTACGTGGTTTTGGTATCAGGGAGATGGTGGCTTCATAGAATGAGTGGGGTAGTATTCCGTCATTTTCTATGCCTTGAAATACCTTTAGTAGTAGTGGTGTTAACTCTTCTCTGAAAGGTTTGGTAGAACTCTGCAGTGAAGCCGTCCGGACCAGGGCTTTTTTTTGTTGGGAGTTTTTTGATTACCGTTTCAATTTCTTTTTTTGTTATGGGTCTATTTAGTTGTTCTACTTCTGAATGTGTTAGTTTAGGTAGGTAGTGTTTTTCCAGGAATTCATCCATCTCTTCTAGGTTTTCAAATTTGTTAGAGTACAATTTTTCATAATAATCTGAAATGATTCTTTTAATTTCATTTGGTTCTGTTGTGATGTGGTCCTTCTCATTTCTTATTCGGGTTATTTGTTTCCTTTCCTGTATTTCTTTAGTCAGTCTGGCCAATGGTTTATCAATTTTGTTATTTTTTTCAAAGAACCAGCTTTTGGCTTTGTTAATTCTTTCGATTGTTTTTCTGTTCTCTAATTCATTTAGTTCAGCTCTAATTTTTATTATTTGTTTTCTTCTGGTGTCTGATGGATTCTTTTGTTGCTCACTTTCTGTTTGTTCAAGTTGTAGGGACAGTTCTCTGATTTTGGCTCTTTCTTCTTTTTGTATGTGTGTATTTATCGATATAAATTGGCCTCGGAGCACTGCTTTTGCTGTGTCCCAGAGGTTTTGATAGGAAGTATTTTCATTCTCGTTGCTTTCTATGAATTTCCTTATTCCCTCCTTGATGTCTTCTATAACCCAGTCTTTTTTCAGGAGGGTATTGTTCATTTTCCAAGTATTTGATTTCTTTTCCCTCGTTTTTCTGTTATTGATTTCTAGTTTTATTGCCTTGTGGTCTCAGAAGATGCTTTGTAATATTTCGATGTTTTGGATTCTGCAAAGGTTTGTTTTATGACCTAATATGTGGTCTATTCTAGAGAATGTTGCATGTGCGCTAGAAAAAAAAGTATACTTTGCAGCAGTTGGGTGGAGAGTTCTGTATAAGTCAATGAGGTCAAGTTGGTTGATTGTTGTAATTAGATCTTCCGTGTCTCTGTTGAGCTTCTTACTGGATGTCCTGTCCTTCTCTGAAAGTGGTGTGTTGAAGTCTCCTACTATAATTGTGGAGGTATCTATCTCGCTTTTCAATTCTGTTAAAATTTGATTTATGTATCTTGCAGCCCTGTCATTGGGTGCGTAAGTATTTAATATGATTATGTCTTCCTGATCAATTGTCCCTTTTATCATTATATAGTGTCCTTCTTTATCCTTTGTGGTGGATTTAAGTCTAAAGTCTATTTTGTCAGAAATTAATATTGCTACTCCTCTTCTTTTTTGCTTATTGTTTGCTTGATATACTTTTTTCCATCCTTTGAGTTTTAGTTTGTTTGTGTCTCTAAGTCTAAGGTGTGTCTCTTGTAGGCAGCATATAGATGGATCGTGTTTCTTTATCCAGTTCGTGACTCTCTGTCTCCTTATTGGTGCATTTAGTTCATTTACATTCAGCATAATTATAGATAAATAAGTTTTTAGTGCTGTCATTTTGATACCTTTTCATGTGTGTTGTTGGCCATTTCATTTTTCCACATACTTTTTTGTGCTGAGATGTTTTTCTCAGTAAATTGTGAGATCCTCATTTTCATAGTGCTTGACTTTATGTTAGTTGAGTCGTTACGTTTTTCTTGGCTTTCATCTTGAGTTATGGAGTTGATATTCTTTTTTGTGGTTACCTTATTATTTACCCCTATTATTCTAAGTAAAAATCTAACTTGTATCATTCTATATCATCTTGTATCACTTTCCATCTGGCAGTTCAATGCCTCCTGTATTTAGTCCCTCTTTTTGAATATTGTGATCTTTTACCTATTGACTTCCATGATTCCGTGTTATGTGTACTATTTTATTTACTCATTTTTTTTTTAATTAACCTTTATTTTTTTTTTTTTTGTGATTTCCCTATTTGAGTTGATATCAGGACGTTCTGTTTTGTCACCTTGTATTGTGCTGGTACCTGATATTATTGGTTTTCTGACCAAACAATCTCCTTTAGCATTTCTTGTAGCTTTGGTTTGGTTTTTGCAAATTCTCTAAACTTGTGTTTATCTGTAAATATCTTAATTTCACCTTCATATTTCAGAGAGAGTTTTGCTGTATATATGATCCTTGGCTGGTAGTTCTTCTCCTTCAGTGCTCTGTATATGTCGTCCCATTCCCTTCTTGCCTGCATGGTTTCTGCTGAGTAGTCTGAACTTATTCTTATTGATTCTCCCTTGAAGGTATAAATCTCTCTTGGTCATGGTGAATTAATTTTTTAATATGTTGTTGACATCTACTGGCTAGAATTTTATGGAGGGTGTTTGCATCTAAGTTCATAAGGGATATTGATCTGTAATTTTCTTGTTTTGTGGTGTCTTTACCTCATTTTTGTATCAGGGATATACTGGCTTCATAGAATGAGTTTGGAACTATTCCATCCTTTTCTATGCTCTGAAATACCTTCAGTAATAGTAGTGTTAATGTTTCTCTGAAAGTTTGGTAAAATTTTTCAGTGTAGCCGTCAGGCCAGGGCCTTTTTTGTTGGGAGACTTTTAATTACCTTTTCAATCTCTTCTTTTGTTATGGGTTTATTTAGTGGTTCTACCTCTGCTTGTGTTAGTTTAGGTAGGTAGTGTATTCCTAGAAATTTGTCCATTTCTTCCAGGTTTTCAAGTTTGTTAGAGTACAGTTTTTCATAGTAACTTAATATGATTCTTTTAATTTCAGTTGGATATGTTGTGATATCACCCATCTCATTTCTTATTCAAGTTATTTGCTCACTCTTCTGTTTTGTCAGTTTGGCCAATGGTTTATCGATTTTGTTATGTTTTTCAAAGAACCAGCTTTTGGTATTATTAACTTTTTCAGTTGCTTTTTTGTTCTCAATTTAATTTAATTCTCTTCTAATTTTTTTATTATTTGCTTTCTTTGTAATTTGCTGGTGTCGGAGGGTTTCTTTTTTCCTCTCTTTCTATTTGTTCAAGCTGTAGGGGTAATTCTTTGATTTTGGTCCTTTTTCCTGTTTGGATAAGTGCATTTATTGCTATAAATTGACCTCTGAGCACTGCTTTAGCTGTATCCCAAAGGTTCTGGTAAGAAGTGTTTTCATTCTCTTTGGATTCTATCAAGCTCTGTATTCCATCCTTAATTTCTTCTATAGCCCAGTAGTATTTGAGCAAGGTGTTGTTCAGTTTCCATGTGCTTTATTTCTTTTCCCTGTTTTTTCAGTTATGAATTTCTACATTTATTCCTTTATAGTCAGAGAAGATGCCTTGTAAAATTTTGATGTCTCAGATTCTGTTAAGGATTGTTTTATGACATAATATGTGGTCTATTCTGGAGAATGTTTCAAGTGCATTGGAAAAGAAATTATACTTGGTTGCTGTTGGGTGGAGTGTCCTGTATATGTCTATGAGGTCAAGTTGGTTGATTGTGGCATTTTGATCCTCCATATCTTTATTGATCTTCTTTCTGGATGATCTGCCCTTCACCAAAAGTGGTGTGTTGAAGTCTCCTCCTATTAGGGTTGATGAGCATCTTGGATAGATATCTTCTCATCTTTCATGATATCAGGGAAGTTTTCTGTCAGCAAATCTTCAACTATTCTCTCTGTATTTTCTGTTCATCCTCCATGTTCCAGTATGCCAATCTTTTGTAGGTTATTTCTCTTGATAGGATCCAAAATGATTCTTAGGGTTTCTTCATTTTTTTTAATGCTTTTATCTGATTTTTCTTTGAATATGTTGGTGCCAAGTGTTTTAACTTCAATCTCACTAATTTTTACTTCCAGTTCCTCAGTTCATCTCCTCTGACTTTCTATTGAGTTGTCTAATTCTAAAATTTTATTTTTAATCTTAGGATTTTCTGATCGTTTTCTCTCTATGAATTCTTCTAGCCTATTAAATTTTTCATTATCCTCTTGAATAACTTCCTTAATTTCCTAGACTGCTTTATCTGTGTGTTCCTTGGCTTGTTTTGCATTTTACCTGATTTCCTTCCTGATTTCTTTAAGTGTTCTGTATATTAATCTTTTGTGTTCTACCTCAGATAATTCCAGGAATACATCTTCATCTGGAAGATTCCTTAAATCTTTGTTTTGGGAACTTTTGATGTGATCATGGCCTGCTTCTTTATTTTATTGACTCATCTCCGAGCCATCTATGTTATTGTATTATTTTATGTTTTCTTACCGTGTCCTCGTTTCTTGCTTTGTTTTGTTTTGATACACCTAAATAGGCTGCTCGAGTAAACTAGCTTGATTATTGGCACCCTTGAAGCTCTAGTGTCCTGTCACCAGATGGCTAGAGCTGTTACCAGGTACATGAGCCTAAGATTCCATTCCCTTTTCTTGTATGGATTCAGCTCATGTAGTCGGTCACCAAGTGTGTGGTGTAGGCTCTCACCTACAGTCTTAAAGGAGCAGGGGTGATTGGTGTAGGCATAGGTATCTGGTTGCAGTAGGGGTTCACACTTTGAGGAAGGCAGGGAGCTGACAACCGTCCCCCGTGTGTCTTAAGGAAAGTGCATCCCTGTTCCCTAGAGTGCACAAGTGGGTGGGCTCTGCAGCCAGATGATAGACACCCAGTGTTTTTGGTTGTAAAGACTGGGAGGTACCACTTACCATGGAACCCTTGTCCTGGACGGTTGTGTTGCATTGGTGGAGACACCAATCCTCAGGCCCCTGGTTTGGGTAGGTTAGGACCCTGCTTAATAGGCACAGCTGTGTCCAGTATAAAAAACCTAACTCTCCTCCACAGAGCTAAAACTTGAAGTCAGACATCAGGCACATACACCGTTGCATTGTCCCAACAAGGGCCTAAGGTGCTGAAATGGGCCCACATAGGTCCATGCAGGGGTGAAAGGCATTCAAAATCTATGGGCCACTTGTGCCTGAACAAGAGCTGCTTCTGTCCTGAGTTCCCAGCTTAGAGGAGTTAGCAGGTTATTTTTTTCCCATTTCTTAGTTTCTTCCTTCTCCGAGGCCAGGAGAATGGCTCAAGGCATACCGGAGGACACATCTCAGGCCCAGGAAAATCGACTGCCACTGAAGCCAGCTCAGGGGATGGGGAAGAGGGAGAAGAGATCAGATATATGGGAGATAGTTCTTTCAAAAAGGTACTTTTTGGTCCACATGGTAAATTATTTGCAAGTACTTATCTCTTGGCAAGAGCTCTGTTCTTTGCTGATTCTGGAGGCATGAGTAGACTCTGTGCCACTTGCTCTCTCTCCCTGTGAAAAACGTGTCCCAAATGCTACCACCAGCCCTGCCATGGTCATGCAAGGGGATTAGGCCTGAGGGGCACCAGTGCCTGTCGAGTCAGGTCCAGCAACTCCTCACTGCTTCTGAACCATGACTTCCTTGTCTGTAGCTCAGTCTGATTTCTTAACTTTGCCTTTTATGTTCAGAGCTCCTAGCTTGTCATATATGTAATTGATTCACTTGTTTTTTCAGGTCTTTGTTGTAAAAGAGAACACCAGAAACATCTCACTACTCTGCCATCTTGGTCCCACCTCCAGTATATTAATTTTTTGTGTCCTACCTCGGTAATTCTGGGAAATTATCTTCATCTGGAAGATTTCTTGATCTTTGTTTTGGGAGCTTGTTGAAGCCATCATTTGTTTGTCTTTATGTGATTTGATATGACTTGTTGCTGAGCCAGCAATAAGTTATTGTATTTATTTTATGTTTGCTTACTGTGTCCTAGCTTCTTGTTTTGTTCTGATATGCCCAAATAGGCTGTCTGAGTGATCTAATTTGATTATCAGTGCTTGTGAAGCTCTAATGTTCTGTTATCAGGTGGTTGGAGCTGTTATTAGGTATATGAGGCCAGGAGTCGCTTTACTTTTCCTGTATGGATTCAGCTCATGTGTCCAGATAGTCAGTCACCAAGTATGTGGTGCAGGCTCTTACCTACAGTCTTAGACAAGCAGAGGAGATTGGTGTAGGCACAGGTATCTTGTTGCAGTAAGGGTTACATGCTGAGCAAGGCAGGGGGCTGACAAGTGTCCCTGAGTGTCTGTGAGAAAATCATGTTCCTGTTCCCTATAGCATGTAGGTGGGTGGGTTTTGCAACTAGACTATGGACATTCAATGCTGTTGGCTGTAAGGACTGGGAGACGCCACTTACCCTTGGACCCTTGTCTTGGGTGGCTAGGTGGCATGGGTGGAGCCACCATTCCCCAGGCCCCTGATGTGGGTAGGTGGGGACCCTGCTTAACACGTACAGTGGTGTCAAACATCACAAACCTGCCTCTCCACCATATAGCTCAAACAGATGAAGTTAGATTTTAGGTACACACCCTGTTGTACTGTGCAAATGAGGGTGTACACTGTTGAAAAGAGTCCACACAGGTCTACGTGGGGGTGAAAGGCATTAAAATATCTGTGGACCCCTTATTCCTGTGCTTAGGCAAAGGAGCTGTGCCTGCCCTGAGTTCCCAGCTTAGTGGAGGTGGCAGATGATCTTTTCCTTGTTTGTTAATTTATTCCTTCTCCAAGGCTGGGAGAGTGGCTCAGAACACACTACAGGTCCTACTTCCACCCCAGGGAAAGTGGCTATCACTGAAGCTGGCTTCGGACCTGGTGCAGAGTGGGAAGGCAGCATGGAAAGATAGAGCTTCCCCCCCCCCCCAAGCTGTGTTTTTGTCCATGGGGCAGATTGGAGGAATGTACTTATCTTTTGCCAAGAGCACAGCTTTTCACTGATTCTGGAAGTGTGAGTGGACTTTCCACTTCTCTGCCTCTTCCAATGTGGAAAACATGCCCGAAATGCCACTGCTTGTCTCACTTCTCTCATGACAGGGGATCTGGCCTGCAGGGTGCCAGTTCCTGCTGGGTCAGTTCTGGCAACTCCTCACTGCTTCTAAACCATCTCTCCCTCCCCTTGCTGCTCAGTCTGATTCCTCAACTTTGCCTTTAATGTTCAGGGCTCCTGAATTGTCATATATAATCAATTCACTTGTTTTTTTTGGTCTTTGTTGTAAGAGGGACCACAGTAAGCCTCTGACTACCCTGCAATCTTGGCCCCGCCCCTTATAAATCTTTTTTTGAACTTTATATAATTCATCTTTCAAGTAAATATTTATTTTTAAAAATTGTTAACTGTGTAGATGTAGATGCCAGTTAAATGAAAGCAGATTAGAAATTCTTTTGAAACTTATAGATAACATCAAGTGCTGAAAAATTTTTTAATGACAATACAACATCATTAATGTATGAAACACAGGGCAAAATGTTAAAAAAAGAAAAAGAACCAAAATTACCTGAAAGTTGAAGATAGAAATTGGACATAAAGTCATCTATTTCTGGAAGTTATTTGGTTACAGGTATAAATTTGGAAGTAATCAATGTGGAAAATATATGTCTTTTAAATCATTTTATTTCATTTGATGTTCTATACATTCCTTAAAGTAGCCAGCACACACAGTCTACACGCCCGTTGGGAATCTCAGATAAAACAGTCATCACCAAGCAAGATAAATAACTTTGTCTATATTGCTGGGTGTTACTCTCTCCTATCTATCTGATCCCTCCCCTCCCTGCCCCACGTGGCTTCATTAACATTGGAATTTCCTGGGCCAGGGAGTGAAGTGCTCTGTGGGTTTTTTTTTTCCTAACCCATTTTCCTGGCCTGAGAGAAGCAGCTAATAAAAACCAAGGGAACAAAAATCCTTCCATGACTTCCCCAAATTGGACTAAAAATACAGAACCAGCTCCAGCCAAGCATATGAGATCCACAGTCTTGGGCTTTCATCCCTACCGGGAACAAAGTAGCTATTATAATGCAAAGGCAATTCTGATAGGGATCTGACTGTAATTGTTTTAGCAGATTACTGGAAAGACAAGTTTCCCAAGTCTGATATCTCTACCTATTAAAAAGAGCCCTCACTGACCAACAAAGGGTAACTGAGGGCTGAAGCTCCACCCAAACCACCTAAACACCTGCCAAAGGGGTCTGAGGATACCGAAACTGGCCAATCTGTAGAGGTACATGCATTGAGTGCCTAAGGTACAGCTGCAGAGCCCACCCACCAAAGTGCTTAGGAATAGAGACACACTTACCTCACTGGCACTTGGGGGAAGCCTGTCAGCATCCTGCCCCGCCTGGAGTGTGAACCCCTGCTGCTACTAGAATCTGGTGCACACAACTATCACCACTACTCCTCTAAGTGAATAGGTGACAGTCTACACCACACACTTGGTGACCGAAAATCAGATTCTACTCAAGAAGAGTGAATGGACTCTTATGCTTATATATCTGGTAACAGCCCAAACCACCTGGTAATAGGACATAAGAGATTTAAAGGCTACAATAATCAAGACAGCACAATCTAGTAGCCCATCTACATATATTGAAAGAAAACACAACAAGATAAGACTCAGTGAGTAAATATTAAATAAATCATTACAATATCTTATAGATGGCTTGGAGACAGCAGTCAATATCAAACCACATAAAGAAGCAGACCACGATTGCTTCTACAACTCCCCAAACTAAAGAATCAAAATCTTTCCCAAATGAAGATACAATCCTGGAATTGCCAGATGCAGAATATAAAAAACTAATTTACAGAATGCTTCAAGACATCAGGGATGACATCAAAAATGAAATAAGGCAATCTACAGAAAAAGCCAAGGAACACACTGATAAAGCAGTTGAAGAACTCAAAAAGATTATTCAAGAACATAGTGGAAAAATTAATAAGCTGCAAGAGTCCATAGAGAGACAGCATTCAGAAATCCAAAAGATTAACCGTAAAATTACAGAATTAGACAACTCGATAGGAAGTCAGCAGAGCAGAATCGAGCAATTGGAATACAGAGTGGGGGACCTTGACAATAAGGGAATTGACACCAATATAGTTGAAGAAAAATCAGATAAGGGAATTTAAAAAATGAAGAAAACCTAAGAATCATGTAGGACTCTATAAAGAAGAAAAACTTGTCTATGATGGGAGTTCCAGAACAGGGAGGGATAACAGAAAATACAGAGAGAATAGTTAAAGATCTGTTGGCAGAAAACTTCCCTGGCATCATGAAAGACGAAAGTATATCTATCCAGATGCTCATCGAATCCCATATAACATTGATCCAAAAAGAAAATCACCAAGGCATATTATCATCAAACTTGCCAAAACTAAAGATAAAGAGAAAATTTTAAAAGCAGCCAGATATAAAAGAAAAGTCTCCTACAAAGCAGAATCAATAAGAATAAGTTCAGACTACTCAGCAGAAACCATGCAGGCAAGAAAGCAATGGGATGACATATAGAGAGCACTGAAGGAGAAAAACTGCCAGCCAAGGATCATATATCCAGCAAAACTCTCTCTGAAATATGAAGGCAAAATTAAGACATTTACAGATAAATACAAGCTTAGAGAATTTGCAAAAACCAAACCGAAGCTGCAAGAATTACTAAAGGAAATTGTTTGGTCAGAAAATCAATAATATCAGATACCAACAAAGAGTACTAACAATTCCATAATTCAAAATAAAAACCAAGAAAAACATAAAGACTCAGCAAACATAAAGTCAACTACTATGAAAATGAGGAACACACAATTTACAAAGAAAAATGTTTCAGCACAAAAAAGTAAGTGGAAAAATGAAATTGTCAACAACACACACAAAAAGGCATCAAAACGACAACACTAAACTCATACTTATCTATAATTACTCTGAATGTAAATGGACTAAATGCACCCATAAAGAGACAGAGAGTCTCAGACTGGATAAAGAAACACGATCCATCTATATGCTGCCTAAGAGACACACCTTAGACTTAGAGACACAAACTAAAACACACAGGATGGAAAAAAATATATCAAACAACAATCAAAAAAGAGCAGAAGTGGCAATGTTAATTTCTGACAAAATACACTCTAAAGTTAAATGCACCAAAAAGGATAAAGAAGGACACTACATAATGATTAAAGGGACAATTGACCAGGAAGATATAACCATATTAAATATTTATGCACCCAATGACAGGGCTGCAAGATACATAAAACAAACTTTAACAGAACTGAAAAGTGAGATAGACATCTCCACAATTATAGTAGGAGACTTCAACGCACCTCTTTCGGAGAAGGATAGGACTTCCAGTGAGATGCTTAATAGAGACACGGAAGACCTAATTGCTACAATCAATGAAGATGACCTCATAGACTTATACGGAACACTCCACCCAACAGCTTCAAAGTACACTTTTTTTTCTAGTGCACATGGAACATTCTGTAGAATAGATCACATATTAGGTCATAAAACAAACCTTTGCAGAATCCAAAACATCGAAATATTACAGAGCATCTTCTCAGACCAGAAGGCCATAAAAGTGGAAATCTATAACAGAAAAATCAGGGAAAAGAAATCAAATATTTGGAAACTGAACAATACCCTGCTCACACTGGGTTATAGAAGACATTAAGGAGGGAAAAAAGAAATTCATAGAATGCAACGAGAATGAAAATACTTCCTATCAAAACCTCTGGGACACAGCAAAAGCAGTGCTCAGAGGTCAATTTATATCGATAAATGCACACATACAAAAAGAAGAAAGAGCCAAAATCAGAGAACTGTCCCTACAACTTGAACAAATAGAAAGTGAGCAACAAAAGAACCCATCAGGCACCAGAAGAAAACAAATAATAAAAATTAGAGCTGAACTAAATGAATTAGAGAACAGAAAAACAATTGAAAGAATTAACAATGCCAAAAGCTGGTTCTTTGAAAAAATTAACAAAATTGATAAACCATTGGCCAGACTGACTAAAGAAATACAGGAAAGGAAACAAATAACCAGAAGAAATGAGATAGGCCATATCACAACAGACCCAACTGAAATTAAAAGAATCGTATCAGAGTATTACAAAAAATTGTACTCTAACAAATTTGAAAACCTAGAAGAAATGGATGAATTCCTAGAAAAACACTACCTACCTAAACTAACACAAAATCAGAAGTAGAACAATTAAATAGACCCATAACAAAAAAGAGATTGAAAAGGTAATCAAAAAACTCCCAAAGAAAAAAAAAAGCCCTGGCCCGGACGGCTTCACTGCAGAGTTCTACCAAACTTTCAGAGAAGAGTTAACACCACCACTACTAAAGGTATTTCAAAGCATAGAAAATCTTGGAATACTACCTAACTCATTCTATGAAGCCAGCATATCCCTGATACCAAAACCAGGTTAGACACCACAAAAAAAGAAAATTACAGACCTATATCCCTCATGAACATAGATGCAAAAAACCTCAACAAAAATTCCAGCCAATAGAATTCAACAACATATCAAAAAAATAATCCACCACGACCAAGTGGGATTTATACCGGGTATGCAAGGTTGGTTCAAAATTAGAAAAACCATTCATGTAATCCACCATATAAATAAAACAAAAGACAAAAACCACATGATCTTATCAATAGATGCAGAAAAGGCATTTGACAAAGTCCAACACCCATTCATGACAAAAACTCTCAGCAAAATAGGAATTGAAGGAAAATTCCTCAACATAATAAAGGGCATCTATACAAAGCCAACAGCCAACATCATTCTAAATGGAGAGAGCCTGAAAGCATTTCCCTTGAGAACGGGAACCAAACAAGGATGCCCTTTATCACTGCTCTTTTTCAACATTGTGCTAGAGGTCCTAGCCAGAGCAATTAGGCTAGACAAAGAAATAAAGGGCATCCGGATTGGCAAGGAAGAAGTAAAATTATCTCTATTTGCATATGACATGATCTTATACACAGAAAACCCTAAGGAATCCTCCAGAAAACTACTGAAACCACTAGAAGAGTTTGGCAGAATCTTAGGTTGCAAGATAAACATACAAAAATCACTTGGATTCCTCTACATCAACAAAAGGAATATCAAAGAGGAAATCACCAAATCAATATCATTCTCAGTAGCCCCCCAAAAGATAAAATACTTAGGAATAAATCTTACCAAAGATGTAAAAGACCTACACAAAGAAACATACAAAGTACTAGTGCAAGAAACTAAAAGGGACGTACTTAAGTGCAAAAACATACCTTGCTCATGGATAGGAAGACTTAACATAGTAAAAATGTCTATTCTACCAAAACCCATCTATATATACAATGCAATTCCGATCCAAATTCCAAGGACATTATTTTTTTTAACTTTTATTAAGCTTCAAGTGAACATTTACAAATCCAATCAGTCTGTCACATGTAAGTTTACATACATCTTACTCCCTTCTCCCACTTGGTCTCCCCCTATTGAGTCAGCCCTCTCAGTCTCTCGTTTCGTGACAATTTTGCCAGCTTCCCTCTCTCTCTATCCTCCCATCCCCCCTCCAGACAAGAGTTGCCAACACACTCTCAAGTGTCCACCTGATTTAATTAGCTCACTCTTCATCAGCATCTCTCTCCCCCCACTGACCAGTCCCTTTCATGTCTGATGAGTTGTCTTCGGGGATGGTTCCTGTCCTGTGCCAACAGGAGGTTTGGGGACCATGACCGCCGGGATTCCTCTAGTCTCAGTCAGACCATTAAGTATGGTCTTTTTATGAGAATTTCGGGTCTGCATCCCACTGATCTCCTGCTCCCTCAGGGGTTCTCTGTTGTGCTCCCTGTGAGGGCAGTCATCGATTGTGGCCGGGCACCAACTAGTTCTTCTGGTCTCAGGATGATGTAAGACTCTGGTTCATGTGGCCCTTTCTGTCTCTTGGGCTCTTAGTTGTCGTGTGGCCTTGGTGTTCTTCATTCTCCTTTGATCCAGGTGGGTTGAGACCAATTGATGCATCTTAGATGGCCGCTTGTTAGCATTTAAGACCCCAGTCGCCACACTTCAAAGTGGGATGCAGAATGTTTTCATAATAGAATTATTTTGCCAATTGACTTAGAAGTCCCCTTAAACCATGGTTCCCAAACCCCCGCCCTTGTTCCGCTGACCTTTGAAGCATTCAGTTTATCCCGGAAACTTCTTTGCTTTTGGTCCAGGCCAAATAAGCTGATCTTCCATGTATTGAGTGTTGTCCTTTCCTTCACCTAAAGCAGTTCTTATCTACGAATTAATCCGTAAAAAACCCTCTCCCTCCCTCCCTCCCTCCCCGCCTCGTAATCACAAAAGTATGTGCTCTTCTCAGTTTATACTATTTCTCAAGATCTTATAATAGTGGTCTTATACAATATTTGTGCTTTTCCCTCTGACTAATTTCGCTCAGCATAATGCCTTCCAGGTTACCCCGTGTTATGAAATGTTTCACAGATTCTTCTCTGTTCTTTATCGATGCGTAGTATTCCATTGTGTGAATATACCACAATTTATTTACCCATTCATCCGTTGATGGACACCTTGGTTGCTTCCAGCTTTTTGCTTTTGTAAACAGAGCTGCAATAAACATGGGTGTGCATATATCTGTTTGTGTGAAGGCTCTTATTTCTCTAGGCTATATTCCGAGGAGTGGGATTTCTGGGTTGTATGGTAGTTCTATTTCTAACTGTTTAAGATAACGCCAGATAGATTTCCAAAGTGGTTGTACCATTTTACATTCCCACCAGCAGTGTATAAGAGTTCCAATCTCTCCGCAGTCTCTCCAACATTTATCATTTTGTGTTTTTTGGATTAATGCCAGCCTTGTTGGAGTGAGATGGAATCTCATCGTAGTTTTAATTTGCATTTCTCTAATGGCTAATGATCGAGAGCATTTTCTCATGTATCTGTTAGCTGCCTGAATATCTTCTTTAGTGAAGTGTGTGTTCATATCCTTTGCCCACTTCTTGATTGGGTTGTTTGTCTTTTTGTGGTTGAGTTTTGATAGAATCATATAGATTTTAGAGATCAGGCGCTGGTTGGAGATGTCATAGCTGAAAATTCTTTCCCAGTCTGTAGGTGGTCTTTTTACTCTTTTGGTGAAGTCTTTAGATGAGCATAGGTGTTTGATTTTTAGGAGCTCCCAGTTATCTGGTTTCTCTTCGTCATTTTTAGTAATGTTTTATATTCTGTTTATGCCTTGTATTAGGGCTCCTAATGTTGTCCCTATTTTTTCTTCCGTGATCTTTATTATTTTAGTCTTTGATCCACTTGGAGTTAGTTTTTGTGCATGGTGTGAGGTATGGGTCCTGTTTCATTTTTTTGCAAATGGATATCCAGTTATGCCAGCATCATTTGTTAAAAAGACTATCTTTTCCCCAATTAACTGACACTGGGCCTTTGTCAAACATCAGCTGCTCATATGTGGATGGATTTATATCTGGGTTCTCAATTCTGTTCCACTGGTCTATGTGCCTGTTGTTGTACCGATACCAGGCTGTTTTGACTACTGTGGCTGTATAATAGGTTCTGAAATCAGGTAGAGTGAGGCCTCCCACTTTCTTCTTTTTCAGTAATGCTTTGCTTATCCAAGGCTTCTTTCCCTTCCATATGAAGTTGGTGATTTGTTTGTCTATCACCTTAAAAAATGACATTGGAATTTGGATCGGAAGTGCATTGTATGTATAGATGGCTTTTGGTAGAATAGACATTTTTACTATGTTAAGTCTTCCTATCCATGAGCAAGGTATGTTTTTCCACTTAAGTATGTCCTTTTGAATTTCTTGTAGTAGAGCTTTGTAGTTTTCTTTGTATAGGTCTTTTACATCCTTGGTAAGATTTATTCCTAAGTATTTTCTCTTCTTGGGGGCTACTGTGAATGGTATTGATTTGGTTATTTCCTCTTCGATGTTCTTTTTGTTGATGTAGAGGAATCCAAGTGATTTTTCGATATTTATCTTATAATCTGAGACTCTGCCAAACTCTTCTATTAGTTTCAGTAGTTTTCTGGAGGATTCCTTAGGGTTTTCTGTGTAGAAGATCATGTCATCTGCAAATAGAGATAATTTTACTTCCTCCTTGCCAATCCGGATGCCCTTTATTTCTTTGTCTAGCCTAATTGCCCTGGCTACGACTTCTAGCACAATGTTGAATAAGAGCAGTGATAAAGGGCATCCTTGTCTGGTTCCCGTTCTCAAGGGAAATGCTTTCAGGCTCCCTCCATTTAGAATGATGTTGGCTGTTGGCTTTGCATAGATGCCCTTTGTTATGTTGAGGAATTTTCCTTCAATTCCTATTTTGGTGAGAATTTTTATCATGAATGGGTGTTGGACTTTGTCAAATGCCTTTTCTGCCTCAATTGATAAGATCATGTGGTTTTTGTCTTTTGTTTTATTTATGTGGTGGATTACATTAATGGTTTTTCTGATATTAAACCAGCCTTGCATAAAAAAAATACCTGGTATAAATCCCACTTGATCGTGGTGAATTATTTTTTTTGATATGTTGTTGAATTCTATTGGCTAGAATTTTGTTGAGGATTTTTGCATCTATGTTCATGAGGGATATAGGTCTGTAATTTTCTTTTTTTTGTAATGTCTTTACCTGCTTTGGGTATCAGGGAGATGGTGGCTTCATAGAATGAGTGGGGTAGTATTCCGTCATTTTCTATGCTTTGAAATACCTTCAGTAGTAGTGGTGTTAAGTCTTCTCTGAAAGGTTTGGTAGAACTCTGCAGTGAAGCCGTCCGGACCAGGGCTTTTTTTTGTTGGGAGTTTTTTGATTACCGTTTCAATCTCTTTTTTTGTTATGGGTCTATTTGTTGTTCTACTTCTGAATGTGTTAGTTTAGGTAGGTAGTGTTTTTCCAAGAATTCATCCATTTCTTCTAGGTTTGCAAATTTGTTAGAGTACAATTTTTCGTAATAATCTGATATGATTCTTTTAATTTCAGTTGTGTCTGTTGTGATGTGGCCCTTCTCGTTTCTTATTCGGGTTATTTGTTTCCTTTCCTGTATTTCTTTAGTCAGTCTAGCCAATGGTTTATCAATTTTGTTAATTTTTTCAAAGAACCAGCTTTTGGCTTTGTTAATTCTTTCAATTGTTTTTCTGTTCTCTAATTCATTTAGTTCAGCTCTAATTTTTATTATTTGTTTTCTTCTGGTGCCTGATGGATTCTTTTGTTGCTCACTTTCTATTTATTCAAGTTGTAGGGACTGTTCTCTGATTTTGGCTCTTTCTTCTTTTTGTATGTGTGCATTTATCAATATAAATTGACCTCTGAGCACTGCTTTTGCTGTGTCCCGGAAGTTTTCATAGGAAGTATTCTCATTCTCATTGCATTCTATTAATTTCCTTATTCCCTCCTTAATGTCTTCTATAACCCAGTCTTTTTTCAGGAGGGTATTGTTCAGTTTCCAAGTATTTGATTTCTTTTCCCTAGTTTTTCTGTTATTGATTTCTAGTTTTATTGCCTTGTGGTCTGAGAAAATGCTTTGTAATATTTCGATGTTTTGGATTCTGCAAAGGTTTGTTTTATGACCTAATATGTGGTCTATTCTAGAGAATGTTGCATGTGCGCTAGAAAAAAAAGTATACTTTGCAGCAGTTGGGTGGAGAGTTCTGTATAAGTCAATGAGGTCAAGTTGGTTGATTTTTGTAATTAGGTCTTCCGTGTCTCTATTGAGCTTCTTACTGGATGTCCTGTCCTTCTCCAAAAGTGGTGTGTGGAAGTCTTCTACTATAATTGTGGAGGTATCTATCTCACTTTTCAGTTCTGTTAAAATTTGATTCATGTATCTTGCAGCCCTGTCATTGGGTGCATAAATATTTAATATGGTTATATCTTCCTGATCAATTGTCCCTTTTATCATTATGTAGTGTCCTTCTTTATCCTTTGTGGTGGATTTAAGTCTAAAGTCTATTTTGTCAGAAATTAATATTGCTACTCTTCTTCTTTTTTGCTTATTGTTTCCTTGATATATATTTTTTCCATCCTTTGAGTTTTAGTTTGATTGTGTCTCTAAGTCTAAGGTGTGTCTCTTGTAGGCAGCCTATAGACGGATCGTGTTTCTTTATCCAGTCCGAGACTCTCTGTCTCTATATTGGTGCATTTAGCCCATTTACATTCAGCGTAAGTATAGATAAATAAGTGTTTAGTGTTGTCATTTTGATGCCTTTTTATGTGTGTTGTTGACAGTTTCATTTTTCCACTTGCTTTTTTGTGCTGAGATGTTTTTCTTAGTAAATTGTGACATCCTCATTTTTGTAGTGTTTGACTTTGTTTGTTGAGTCGTTACATTTTTCTTGGCTTTTATCTTGAGTTATGGAGTTGTTATACCTCTTTGTGGTTACCTTAATATTTACCCCTATTTTTCTAAGTAAAAACCTAACTTGTGTTGTTCTATATCACCTTGTGTCACTCTCCATATGGCAACTCTATGCCACCTGTATTTAGTCCCTCTTTTTGATTATTGTGATCTTTTACATATTGACTTCAATGCTTCCCTGTTATAAGCATTTTTTTTAAATCAATCTTAATTTGTTTTTGTGATTTCCCTATTTGAGTTGATATCAGGATGTTCTGTTTTGTGACGTTGTGTTGTGCCAGTATCTGATATTATTGGTTTTCTGACCAAACAATATCCTTTAGCATTTCTTGTAGCTTTGGTTTGGTTTTTGCAAAATCTCTAAGCTTGTGTTTATCTGTAAATATCTTAAATTTGCCTTCATATTTCAGAGAGAGTTTTGCTGTATTTATGATGCTTGGCTGGCAGTTTTTCTCCTTCAGTGCTCTATATATGTCATCCCATTGCCTTCTTGCCTGCATGGTTTCTTCTGAGTAGTCTGAACTTATTCTTATTGATTCTCCCTTGAAGGAGACCTTTCTTTTCTCCCTGTCTGCTTTTAAAATTTTCTCTTTATCTTTGGTTTTGGCAAGTTTGATGATAATTTGTCTTGGTGTTTTTCTTTTTGGATCAGTCTTAAATGGGGTTCGATGAGCATCTTGGATAGATATCCTTTCGTCTTTCATGATGTCAGGGAAGTTTCCTGTCAGCAGATCTTCAACTATTTTCTCTGTGTTTTCTGTCCTTCCTGCCTGTTCTGGGACTCCAGTCACATGCAAGTTATCCTTCTTGATAGAGTCCCACATGATTCTTAGGGTTTCTTCATTTTTTTAATTCTTTTATCTGATTTTTTTTCAGCTATGTTGGTGTGAATTCCCTGGTCCTCCAGATTTCCTAGTCTGCATTCTAATTGCTCGAGTCTGCTCCTCTGACTTCCTAGTGTGTTGTCTAATTCTGTTATTTTATTGTTAATCTTTTGGATTTCTACATGCTGTCTCTCTATGGATTCTTGCAACTTACTAATTTTTCCACTATGTTCTTGAATAATCTTTTTGAGTTCTTCAACTGTTTTACCAGTGTGTTCCTTGGCTTTTTCTGCAGTTTGTCTTATTTCATTTGTGATGTCTTGAAGCATTCTGTAAATTAGTTTTTTATCTTCTGTATTTCATAATTCCAGGATTTTATCTTCATTTGGGAAAGATTTTGATTCTTTTGTTTGGGGGGTTGTAGAATCTGCTTCTTTATGTGGTTTGATATCAACTTCTGTCTCCGAGCCATCACTAAGATATAGTGGTTTATTCTATAATTGCTCACTAAGTGTTATCTTGTTTTGTTTTCTTTCAATATACGTGGATGGGCTACTGGATTGTACTGTCTTTTTTGTTGTAGCCCTTGACTTACTTATGACCTATTACCAGTTGGTTTGGGCTGTTGCCAGGTATACATGCCTGAGTCTATTCACTATTCTTGCATAGAATCTGATTTTGGGTCATCAAGTGTGTGATGCACTCTAACGCCTATCCACCTCGAGAATTAGTGGTGATAGTTGTGTGCACCAGATTCTATTAGCAGCTGGGGTTCACCCTCCAAGGGGGGCAGGATGCTGACAGGCTTTCCCCATGTGTCAGTGAGTTAGGTGTGTCTCTATTCCTATAGCACCTTGGTGGGAGAGCACTGCAGTTATACCTTAGACCCCCAATGCAAGTACCTCTACTGATTGGTAGGTGTCACCCTCCTTAGACCCCTAAGGCAAGAGGTTAGGTGGTCTGGGGGGAGCTTCAACCCTCAGTTTCCTGTTGTGGGTCAGTTAGGGCTCTGTTGAGTAAGCAGAGATATCAGATCTGGGAAAATTGTTTTTCCCGAAATCTGCTAAAAAAAAAATGCAGTCAGATCCCTATCAGAAGTTCCTTTGGATTATAACCGCCACCTTGTTCCCTGTAAGGATGCAAGCCCGAGATTTGGATCATATATGCTTGGCTGTAGCTGATTCTGTGATTTTAGTCCAATTAGGGATGGATTTTTGGTCCCTGGGTTTTTTGTGGTTCCTTCTCTCAGGCCAGAAGAATGGGTTAGCAAAAGACCAAAAAAAAAAGGGGGGGAGGGAAGCAAAGCCACCGCGGAGCTGGAGCCGTTCTCCCTCTGGCTCAGGAAATTCCAATGTTAATGAAGCTGCCTGGGAAGGGTGGGGGAGGGTTCAGAGAAATAGGAGATTAGCACCTCGGAGTGTAGCCAAAGTTGCTTGTCTTGCTTGGAATGACTATTTTATCTGAGATTCCTGAGGAGCGTGTCGCCTATGTGTGCTGGTTGTGTGGAGATTGCCCCTGGGGGTCTGTCCCGCTGAAGCCCCAGTCAGATCCTCTGCTGCCAGTCCAAAGCCCAGCATCAAGGTTCCCCTGCTGGGACGCTGCACTCCCAGCTCCAAAATCAATCGCTGCCTCCCAGGAACTTCTCGTCCCGCCAGCTGCGTTGCCGCGCCGCCTCCAGGGACCAGCTGGGCCCCCTCTCGGGGTTAGTTTAGGGGAGTAGGGCTGGGCCCCGTGCTTATGCCATGATAGCCCATTCAAAAGCCCGGCTCCAAGTTTCCCCAGCTGGGACACTGCACTCCCAGCTCCAAAACCAGTCACTGCCTCCCAGGGACTTCTTCCACCGGCCGCGTCGCCACGCCACCCCCGCAGACCGGCTGGGCCCCCTCACGGGGTCAGTTCAGGGGGGTAGGGCTGCTCCCCTTGTATGTGCCGTCCCAAGATTTTTGAGTTCAGCTCCCCTGGGCCCAGACCTAAGCCCGGTGCCAAGGTTACCTGACTGGGACACTGGCTCCAGGCTCCGAAAACAGTCACTGCTTCCCCGTATTTGTTCACTCTCTGTCTCTAAATCTGTGTTTGTTGTTCAGGGTTAATAGATTGTTATGTATGTAATCGAGTCACTTGTTTTTCCGAGTCTTTGTTGCAAGAGGGATCCGAGGTAGCATCTACCTAGTCCACCATCTTGGCCCCCTCCCCTCCCCATGACATTTTTAAATGAGCTGGAGAAACAAATCACCAACTTCATATGGAAGGGAAAGAGGCCCCAAATAAGTAAAGCATTACTGAAAAAGAAGAACAAAGTGGGAGGCCACACACTACCTGATTTTATACCTATTATACCGCCACAGTAATCAAAATAGCTTGGTATTGGTACAAAAACAGACACATAGACCAAGGAACAGAACTGAGAATTCTGATATAAATTCATCCACATATGAGCAGCTAATACTTGACAAAGCCCCACGGTTCATTAAATGGGGAAAAGACAGTCTCTTTAACAAATGATACTGGCATAACTGGTTATCCATCTGAACAAAAATGAAACAAGACCCATACCTCATACCATGCTCAAAACTAACTGAAAATGGATCAAAGACCTAAATATAAAATCTAAAATGATAAAGATCATGGAAGAAAAACTAGTGGCAAAACTAGAAGCCCTAATAAATGGCATAAACAGTATATAAAAGATTACTAACAATGAAGACACCAGAATAGAAAATAGATAGCTGGAAGCTCCTAAAAATCAAACACTTTTGCTCATCCAAAGACTTCACAAAAAGAGTAAAAAAAATTATGTATAGACTGGGAAAAAATTTTGGCCATGAAAAACCTGATCAGTGTCTGATCTCTAAAATCTACATGATACTGTAAAAACTCAGGAACACAAAGACAAATAACCCAATTAAAAGATGGGCAAAGGATATGAACAGACACTTCACCAAAGGAGACTTTCGGGTGGCTAACAGATACATGAGGAAATGTTCACGATCATGAGCCATTAAAAAAAAAAAAAACAGCTAATCAAAACTACAATGTGATACCACCTCACCCCAATAAGGCCATCATTAATCCAAAAAACACAAAATAATAAATGTTGGCGTGGTTGTAGAGAGACTAGAACACTTATGTACTGCTGGCCGGAATGTAAAGTGGTATAATCACTTTGGAAATCAATTTGGTGCTTACATAAAAAGCTAAAAATAGAGGTACCATAGCAATCCTACTCCTTGGAATATATCCTAGAGGAATAAGAACCTTCACATGAACAGATATATGCACACCCATGTTTATTGCAGCTCTGTTTACAATAGCAAAGAGATGGAAGCAACCAAGGTACCCATCAACAGATGAATGGATAAATAAATTATGGTATATTCACATAATGGAATAATATACAAGGATAAAGAACAATGATGAATCCATGAAACATCTCATAACATGAAGGAATCCGGGAGGCATTATGCTGAGTGAAATTAGTCTGTTACAAAACAACAAATATTGTATGTGGCCACTAGGATAAGAACTCAAGAAAAAGTTTAAACACAGAAGAAAATATTCTTTGATGCGAAAGAGGGTGGGGAGGGATGGAGATGGGTATTCACTAATTAGATAAGTAAATGAGAGCTATTTTAGGTGAAGTGAAAGACAACACACAATACAGGGCAAGTAAGCACAACTGGACTAAACCAAAGCAAAGAAGTTTCCTGAATACAAACAAACTCTTCAAAGGCCAGAGTAGCAGGGACAGGGGTCTGGGAACCATAGTTTCAGGCAACATCTAGGTCAAATGGCATAACAAAATGTATTAAGAAGACGTTCTGCATCCCACTTTGTTGACTGGTCTTAAACCTAGCAAGCGGCCATCTAAGATGCATCGATTGGTCTCAACCTACCCGGAACAAGGAAGAATGAAGAACACCAAAGACACTAGGTAAATACGAGACCAAGAGATGGAAAGGGCCACTTAAACCAGAGACTATATCACAGCCTGTGACCAGAAGAACTAGATGGTGCCTGGCTACCACCAACGAGTACCCTGACAGTGAACAAAACAGAGACTTCCAGAGGGAGCAGGAGTACAGTGGAATGCAGATCTCAAATTCTTGTAAAAAAAAAAAAAAAAGCTTAGAATTGTCTGAATGAGACTAGAGGGACCCCAAAGGTCATGGGCCCTGACCCTCTGTTAGCACAAGACTGGAACCATTCTGGAAGGCAACCTTTCAGGCAGGGATTGGGCAGGAGTATAAGACACAAAATGATACTATTTAGGAGTGAGCTTCCTGGCTCAAGTAGACGCACGAGACTACGTGGGCAGCTGCTGTATGGAGGCAAGATGAGAAGGCAGAAGGAGACAGGAGTTGGTTGAATGGGCATGAGGAATACAGGGTGAGAGGAGGTGTACGCTGTCTCATTAGGAGGAGGGAGCTGCTAGGATTACATAGCAAGGTGCGTGTAAGTTCTTGTATGAGAGACTGACTTGATTTGTAAACTTTCACATAAAGCACAATAAATATAAATTAATAAATAAGGTTAATATACAAAAACTCTTCAACAGACCAGTACGGAGATCAGGCATAATGCAGAACAAGTCAAGCAGCACATAGTCAAAGCATTAGAGGATCTTAAGAAGATTAGACAAGAGCATAATGACAAGTTTAATAGGCTGCAAGAATCTATACAGAGACAGAAAACAGAAATCCAGTATATTAAAAATAAAATTTCAGAATTAGATGACTCAATAGACAGAGGAGAGGAACTGAGTCAATGAAAGTCAGAATTAGTGAGACTGAATATAAAGCACTTGACACCAACATATTAGAGAAAAAATCAGATAACAGAATTAAAAAAAAAAATGAATCCCTAAAAATCATGTGGGACTCTATCAAGAGGAATAACTGAGCAGGGCCAAGATGGCGGAGTAGTCAGATGCTTCCAGTGATCCCTCTTACAACAAAGACCTGAAAAAACAAGTGAAACAATAATATTTATGACAAGCTAAGAGCCCTGAACATCAAAGGCAAAGTTAGAAAACAGACTGAGTGGCAGGCAGACGACAGTTCAGAAGTGGAGAGGAGTTGCTGGACCTGAAACCCCAGGATCCCTCAGGCACCACTCCTGGGAGCGGCTGCGTTTGGCTGGATGGTAGCCTTCAGCCACAGTTTCCTCAGGGAGAAACAGCCAGCTACACAGTTTACTCACACCTCCAGAACCAGAGGTGTGAGTGCTCTCAGCAAAAGCTATGTATTTGCAAATATTTTATCCTGCTCGCAGTCCCCAAGCCAGCTTCAGTGGCTGCTGATATCCCTGGGCCTGAGATAGGCTCTGCTGAGTGTTATGAGCCATTCTCCCAGCCTTGGAGAAGGAATAAATTCACAACTGAGGGAAAAGATAATCTGCCAGTTCCACTAACCTGGGAAGCTTAGGACAGAAGTGGCTCCTGTCTAGATATAAATAGTCTGTGTACTTTGAATACCTTTCCCCCATGCATGGACCTGTGTGGGTCTATTTCAGGAGAACAGACCCTTGTTGGCAGACTGCAACTGTTTCAGCTGTGCGGTAAAGAGATGGGTGTTTGATGTTTGACACTGCTTTGCATATTAAACAGGGTCCTCAACTACCCACATCAGGGGCCTAAGGACTCATGGCTCCACTCAGGTCACCCAGGCACCGGTGACAGGGGTCCAAGGATAACTGGTACCTCCCAGTCCTTACAACCAAAAGCATTCGGTGCTCATGGTCTGTCTGCAGAACCTGCCCACCTGTACACTCTAGGGAGCAGAGATGCACTTTCTTCATAGACACTCGGGGACAGTTGTCAGCCCCCTGACTTGTTCAGAGTGTGACCCCCTGCTGCAACCAGGTACCGGTACCTACACCAGTAGCCCCTGCCCCCTGAGACTGTAGGACAGAGCCCATACCACACATTTTATGACCAACTACCTGGACACCTGAACTGAATCCATACAAGAAAAGTGAATGGACTCCTAGGCTGATATACCTGATAACAGCTCTAGCCACCTGGTGACAGGACGTTAAAGCTTCAAAGGCAAAAATAATCCATCTAGCTTACTCAAGCAATCTATCTGGGCATATCAAAACAAAAAGCTAGAAGCTAAGATACAGTAAGCAAACATAAAATAATCTAATGCAATAACATAAATGTCTCAGAGACAACAGTCGATATCAAATCACATAAAGAAGCAGACCATGATCACTTCAACAAGCTCTCAAAACAGTGAATCAGGGGATCTTCTGGTTGAAGGTGGCTTCCTGGAATTGCCAGATGTGGAATACAAAATATTAATATACAGAACTCTTCAAGACATCAGGAAAAGATTAGGAAGGAGATCAGGCAATACACAAAACAAGCCAAGGAACACACAGATAAAGCAGTTGAAGAAATTAAAAAAGTTATTCAAGAACATAATGAAAAATTCAATAAGCTGCAGGACTCCATAGGGAGACAGCAATCAGAAATTCTGAAGGTTAACAATAAAATTACAGAAGTAGACAATAGAAAGCCAGAGGAGCAAAATTGAGCCAGTGGGAGGCAGAACTGGTGAGACTGAAGATAAAGCACTTGGCACCAATATATTTGAAGAAAAATCAGATAAAAGAATTTTTAAAAATGAAGAAACCCCAAGAATCATGTGGGACTCTATCAAGAGAAATAACCTACAAGTGATTGGAGTACCAGAACAGGAAGGGATAAAAGATAATAACAGAGAGAATTGTTGAAGATTTGTTGGCAGAAAACTTCCTTGATATTGTGAAAGATGAGAAGATATCTACCCAAGATGTTCATCAAACCTCACACAAGGTAGATACCAAAAGAAAATCACCAAGGCAAATTACAATCAAACTTGCCAAAACCAAAGATAAAAAGAGAATTTTAAGAACAGCTATGGATAAATAAAAAGTCACCTACAAAGGAGAGTCAATAAGACTAACTACTCTGCAGAAACCATGCAGGCAAGAAGACAATGGGATGACATATTGAAAGCCTCAAAGGAAAAAAAAAATGCCAGCCAAGAATTATATATCCAACAATAGTGTCTCTCAAATATGAAGGTGAAATTAGGACATTTCCAGATAAACAGAATTTTAGGGAATTTGCAGAAACCAAACCAAAATTACAAGAAATACCAAAGGGAGGCCTCCTGGTAGAAAATCAATAACATCAGATAACATCCCAAGGCTAGAACACAGGACAGGGCAACCAGATATCAACCCAGATAGGGAAATCTCAAAAATAAATCAAAGTTAAAACGCTCAAAACAGAGAAACAGAGACACCATAATGTAAAAGATGACAACATTAAAACAAAAATAGGGACTAAAAAATGTATTCAAAGATCTCTCAATATGGAGAAGAAGTGAAGGCAATACAAAGAAATAAAAGATTGGTTTACACTTAGAAAAATAGGGGTAAATATTAAGGTACCATAAGGAAACTAGCAATCCCACACATCAAAATAAATAACAAGAAAAGCATAAAGACTCAGCAAATACAATAGCAACAACAATGAAAAAGAGGAAAAGACAATATATAAAGAAAAACGACTCAGCACAGAAAATTATGTGGAAAAAAGAAACTATCAACAACATACATAAACACACACAAAAGCATCAAAATGACAGCACTATCATTAAAAAAAAAATTACCTGTCAATAATTACACTGAAAGTAGATGGACTAAAGGCACCAAAAAAGAGACAGTGGCAGAATGGATTAAAAAAACATGATCAATCTATATTCTGCCTTAAGAGACACACCTTAGTCTGAAAGACACAAACTAAAACTCAAAGGATGGACAAAAAAAGAAAGAAAACCAAGCAAACAACAATCAAAAAAGAGCATAGGTGGCCATATTAATTTCTAAAAAATAGACTTTGAAGTAAAATTCATGACAAAGGACAAGGAAAGACACTATATAATGATTAAATGGTCAATATACCAGGAGGATGTAACCATAATAAATATTTATGCACCCAACAACAGGGCTCCAAAATACATAAAACAAATTCTAACAGCGTTGAACAAAGAGACAGCTCCACAATAATAGAATACTTAATTGCGCTCATGAGGAACTTGTACATAGATCAAGAGGCAGTCATTCGAACAGAACAAAGGGATACTGAGTGTTTTAAAATCAAGAAAGATGTGTATCAAGGTTGTATCCTTTCACCACACTTATTCAATTTCTATGCTGAGCAAATTACCTGAGAAGGTGGACGATATTAAGAAGAATGGAGCATCAGGATTGGGGGAAGACTCATTAACAACCTGCGACATGCAGATGACACAACCTTGTTTGTTGAATTTGAAGAGGACTTGTAGACCTTACTGATGAAAATCAAAGACCACAGCCTTCAGTATGGACTACTTCTCACCATAAAGGAAACAAAGATCCTCACAACTGGACCAATAAGCAACAAACTCTAATGGCATCGAAAAGAGAAATAGCTCCACCATAGTGGTAGGAGACTTCAACACACCACTTTCGGTGAAGGATAGAAAGTCCAGAAAGAAGATGAATAAAGATACAGAAGATCCAAATGTCACAATTAATCAACCACACAGACATATACAGAACACTCCACCCAACAGCAGCCAAGTATACTTTCTTTTCCAATGCACATGGAACATTCTCCAGAGTGGACCACATGTTAGGTCATAAAGCTAGCCTTAACAGAATGCAAAACATTCTTTGCAATGTTATCCATAATTTGTTATGATCCACACAGTCAAATGCCTTTGCATAGTCAATAAAGCACAGGTACACACGTTTATGATATTCTCTGCTTTCAGCCAGGATCCATCTGACACCAGCCATGATATCACTGGTTCAAAGCCCTCTTCTGAATCTGGCTTGAATTTCTGGCAGTTCCCTGTCAATATACTGCTGCAGCTGCTTTTGAATTATCTTCCGCAAAATATTACATCCATGAGATAATAAGGAAATTGCACAATAATTTTCTCATCCTGCTGGATCACCTTTCTAGCAAATAGGCATAAATATGGATCTCTTCCAGTCATTTGACCAGGTAGCTGTCTTCCATATTTCTTTGCATTGAAGAGTGGTCACTTCCAGCTTTTCATCCATTTGTCCAAACATCTTAATCGGTATTTTATCAATTCCTGAAGTCTTGTTTTTTGCCCATGCCTTCAGTACTTTTTTTTTTTTTCAGTACAGCTTGACCATGTTACTTCTGCACAATGGGTTCCTGACCATATGCTACTTCCTGAAATGGTTGACCATGGACTAATTCTTTCTGGTATGGTGACTTTGTATTCCTTCCATCTTCTTTTGATGCTTCCTGCATTGTTTAATATTTTCCCTGTAGAATCCTTCAATATTGCAACTCGAGGCTTGAATTTTTTCTTCAGTTCTTTCAGCTTGAGACATGCTGAGTGTGTTCCTCCCTTTTGGTTTCTATCACCAGATCTTTGTACATGTCATTTTAATACTTTGTCTTCTTGAGCTGCCCTTTGAAACCTTCTGTTCAGCTCTTTTATTTCATCATTTCTTCTATTGTCTTTAGCTATTCCACTTTCAAAAGCAATTTTCAGAGGCTCTGCTGACATCCATTTTGGTCTTTTCTTTCTTTTTAATGACCTCTTGCTTTCATCATGTGTAATGTCCTTGATGTCATTCCATAACTCGTCTGGTCTTAGGTCATTAGTGTTTAGTGCATCAAATCTTAGGTCTCTAAATTCAGGTGGGATGTACTCAAGGTCTTACTTTGGCTCTCATGGACTTATTCTAATTTTCTTCAATTTCAACTTGAACTTACATAGGAGCAATTGATTATCTGTTCTGTGGTTGGCCCTTGGCCTTGTTCTGACTGGTGATATTAAGCTTTTTCATTGTCTTCTGGTGCCTGAGGGCTCCTTCTACTGCTCTCTATTTCTTTGAATTGTAGGGATAATTCTTTAATTTTGGCCCTTTCTTCTTTTTGGATGTGTGCATTTATTGCTATAAATTGGCCTCTGAGCACTGCTTTTGCTGTGTCTCGAAAGTTCTGATAGGAAGTGTTTTCATTCTCATTTCATTCTATGAATTTCTTTATTCCATTCTTAATTACATTTATAACCCAGTAGTTTTTGAGCAATGTATTGTTGTTTCCATGTGTTTGATTTTTTCCCATGCTTTTTCAGTTATCGATTTCTACTTTTATGGCTTTATGGTCAGAAAATATACTATGCAATGAACATAGGCATGCATATATCTGTTAGTGTAAAAGCTCATATCTGTAGAATATATTTCAAGGAGTGGAATTGCCGGATTTTTTTTTTTTTATGGCAGTTCTATTTCCAGCTTTTTAAGGAAGTGCCAAATCGATTTCCCAAGTGGTTGTACCATTTTACATTCCCACCAACAGTGTATAATGTTCCAGTCTCTTCACAACCTTTCCAACATTTATTATTTTGTGTTTTTTGGATTAATGCCAGCCTTGTTGGAGTGAGATGGAATCTCACTGTAATTACAATTTGCATTTCTCTAATGGCTAACGATCATGAGCATTTCCTTGTGTATCTGTTAGCCACCTGTAAGTATGTATCTGTTAGTAAAGTGTTTATATCCTTTGCCCATCTTTTAATTGGGTTATTTTTCTTCTTGTAGTTGAGTTTTTGCAGTATCACGTAGATTTTAGAGATCAGATGCTGATCGGAAAAGTCATAGCTAAAAACTTTTTCACAGTCTTTAGGTAATCTTTCTACTCTTTTGGTAAAGTCTTTGGATGACCATAGGTGTTTGATTTTTAGGAGCTTCCATTTATCTAGTTTTTCCTCTGCATTGTTAGTAATGCTTTGTATACAGTTTATACCATGTATTAGGCCTCCTAGCATTCTCCCTATTTTTTCTTCCATGATCTTTATCATTTTAGATTTTATGTTTAGGTCTTTGATCGGTTTTGAGATCGTTTTTGTGCATGGTGTGTGGTATGGGTCTTGTTTCATTTTTTTGAAGATGGATATCCAGTTATGCCAGCACCATTTGTTAATGAGACTGCCTTTTCCACCATTTAACCAACTTTGGGCATTTGTCAAATATCAGCTGCTCATATGTGAATGGATTTATGTCTGGATTCTCAATTCTGTTCCACTGGTCTCTGTACCTGTTGTTGTACCAGTACCAGGCTGTTTTGACTATTGTGGCAGTATAATAGGTTCTAAAATTAGATAGAGCGAGGCCTCCCACTTTGTTCTTCTTTTTCTGTAATGCTTTACTTATCCTGGGACTTCTTCCCTTCCGTATGAAGTCGGTGATTTGTTTCTCCATCTCATTAAAGAATGTCATTGGAATTTGGATCAGAATTGCATGAAATCTATAGACCGCTTTTTGCAGAATAGATATTTTTATCATGTGAAGTCTTCCTATCCAAGAGCAACATACATTTTTCCCCTTATGTAGGTCTCTTTTGGTTTCTTGCAGAAGTGTTTTGTAGTTTTCTTTGTATGTCTTTTTACATCTTTGGTAATTTTTATTCCTAAGTATTTTACCTTCTTGGGGGCTACTGTAAATGGTATTGATTTGGTGATTTCCCCTTCCATGTTCTTTTTGTTAGTATAGAGGATTCTAACTGATTTTGTATGTTTATCTTGTATCCTGATACTCTGCTGAACTCTTCTATTAGTTTCAGTAGTTTTCTTAAGGATTCCGTAGGGTTTTCTGTGTATAAGATCATGTCTGCAAATAGAGGTAATTTTACTTCTTCCTTGTCAACCTTATGATGCCCTTTATTTCTTTATTTAGCCTAATTGCTCTGGCTAGGACCTCCAGCACATTGTTGAATAAGAGTGGTGATAAAGGGCATCCTTGTCTGGTTCCCAGTCTCAAGGGGAATGCTCTCAGGCTCTCTCCATTTAGGATGATGTTCTATGTAAATATCCTTTATTATGTTGAGGAATTTTCCTTCTATTCCTATTTTGCTGAGAGTTTTTATCATGAATGGGTGTTGAATTTTGTCAAATGCCTTTTCTGCATCAATTGATAAAATCATGTGATTCTTGTCTTTTGTTTTATTCATATGATGGATTATGTTAATTGTTTTTCTAATGTTGAACCATCCCTGCATACCTGCTATGAATACCACTTGGTCATGGGGAATTAATTTTTTGATATGTTGTTGAATTCTATTGTCTAGAATTTTGTTGAGGATTTTTGCATCTAAGTTCATGAGGGATATAGGCCTGTAATTTTCTTTTTTTGTGGGATCTTTACATGGTTTTGCCATCAAGGATATGCTGGCTTCATAGAATGAGTTTCAGGATATTCTATCCTTTTCCATGCTCTGAAATACGTTTAGTAGTAGTGGTGTTAACTCTTCTCTGAAAGTGTAGTAGAACTCTTCAGTGAAGCCATTGGGCTAGGGCTTTTTTTTCTTGGGAGTTTTTTGATTACCTTTTCAATCTCTTCTTATGGGTCTACTTAGTTGTTCTACCTCTGTTTTGTTAGTTTAGATAGGTAGTGTGTTTCTAGGAATTCATCCATTTCTTCTAGGTTTTAAAATTTGTTAGAGTACAATTTTTCACAGTAATCTGGTATGATTCTTTTAATTTTAGTTGGGTCTGTTGTAATATTGCCCATGTCATTTCATATTTGTGTTATTTCCTTCCTCTTCTGTTTTTCTTTTTTTCAGTTTGGCCAATGGTTTTTCAATTTTGTGGATTTTTTCAAAGAACTAGCTTTTGGTCTGGTTAATTCTTTGAATAGTTTTTTCTGTTTTCAATTTCATTCAGTTCTGCTCTAATTTTTATTTTTTGTTTTCTTCTGGTGCCTGAGGGTTTCTTTTGTTGCTCTTTCTATTTGTTCAAGTTGTAGGGATAATTCTTTGATTTTGGCCCTTTCTTCTTTTCATATGTGTGCATTTATTGATATAAATTGACCTCTGATCACCACATTCTTTGTGCCCCAAAAGTTCTGATAGGAAGTGTTTTTATTCTCATTGGATTCTATGAATTTCTTTATTCCATCCTTAATGTCTTCTATAATCTAGTCTTTTGGAGCAGGGTATTTTTCAGTTTTCGAGTGTTTGATTTCTTTTCCCTGCTTTTTCTGTTATTGATTTTTACTTTTATGGCCTTATGGTCAGAGAAGATACTTTGTAATATTTCGTTGTTTTGGATTCTGCTGAGGCTTGCTTTCTATTCTACAGAATGTTCCATGTGTGTTGGAAAAGAAAGTATACTTGGCTGCTGTTTGATGGAGTGCTCTTTATATGTCTATGAGGTCAGATCGTGCCATTTAGATCTTCCATGTCTTTATTGCGCTTCTTTCTTGACATTCAGTCCTTCACTGAAAGGTGTGTGTTGAAGTCTCCTACTATTGTTATGGAGCTGCCCATCTCACTTTTCAATGCTGTTAGAGTTTGTTATAAATATCTTGCAACCCTGTCATTGGGTGCATAAATATTTAATATGGTTATATCTTCTTGGTGTATTGTCCCTTTAATTATTATATAGTGTCCCTCCTTATCCTGTATGACGGGTTCAATTTTAAAATCTATTTTGACAGAAATTAATATTGCTACCTCTGCTCTTTTTTGATTGTTTTTTGCTTGATATATTTTTTCTATCCTTTGAGGTTTAGTTTGTTTATGTCGCTAAGTCTAAGGTATGTCTCTTGTAGGCAGCGTATAGACGGATCATGTTTTTTAATCCATTCTGCCACTATCTGTCTCTTTATTGGTGCATTTAGTCCTTTTACATTCAGAGAATTATGGATAGGTATGAATTTAGTGCTATCATTTTGATGTCTTTTTTTGTGTGTTGTTGACAGTTTCTTTTTCATACTTAATTTTACATGCTGAGTAGCTTATCTTTATACGTTGTCATTTCTTCATATTTGTTGTTATTGATTTTGTTTCTACTGAGTCTCTATTTTTTCCCTGTATTTTACTTTGATATGTAGGAAAGTTTGTCTCCTTTGTGGTTCCCTTATTATTTACCCCTGTTTTTCTAAATTTAAACCAAGGTTTTTTTTTCTTTGTATCGCCTTGTCTTCATCTACATATGGAGGATCTATAACTACATTTCTTAGTTCCTCTCCTTGGAAACTCTATGGGGCAGTTCTACTCTGTCCTATAGGGTCGCTATGAGTCCGAATCGACTGGAGGGCACTGGGTTGGCTTTATTGTTCTGATATTGTCTTCTTTTACATATTAACATCGCTGTTACCCTGTTCTGAGCATTTTTTTTTTAATCTTGATTTATTTTTTTGATTTCCCTGCCTGGGTTGACTTCTGATTGCTCTGCCCAGTGTTCTAGTCTTGGGTTGATATCTGATGTTATTGATTTTCTAACCAAAGAACTACCTTTAGTATTTCTTGTAGTTTTAGTTTGTTTTTTTACATATTCCCTAAATTTCTGTTAATCTGGAAATGTCCTAATTTCACCTTCATATTTGAGAGACAGTTTTGCCAGATACATGATCTTGGTTGGCAATTTTTTTCCTTCAATTTTTTATATAAGTCATCCCATTGCCTTCTTGCCTGCATGGTTTTGTGCTGAGTAGTCCGAGCTTATTCTTATTGGCTCTCCTTTTTAAGTGACTTTTTGTTTTTTGTTAGCTGCTCTTAAAATTCTTTATCTTTGGTTTTGGCAAGTTTGAATATAATATTTCTTGGTGACTTTCTTTTAAAATCTACCTTACTTGGAGTTCTGTGAATATCTTGGATAGATATCTTCTCATCTTTCACAATTTCAGGGAAGTTTTCTGCGAACACATCTTCAACAATTCTGGCTGTATTTTCTTTTATCCCTCCATATTCTGGTACTCCAATCACTCTTATGTTATTTCTTTTGGTAGAGTCCCACGTGATTCTTAAGGTCTTTGTGTTTTAAAATTTTTTTAACTGTTTTTTCTTCAAATATATTAGTGCCAAGTGCTTTATCTTCAAGTTCAGAAATTCTGGCTTCCACTTGCTCAATTCTGCTCCTCTGACTTTCTATTGCGTTGTCTACTTCTGTAATTTTATTGTTAATCTTCTGAATTTCTGATTGCTCTCTATCTATGGACTTTTCTAGCTTATTAAATTTTTCATTGTGTTCCTGAATAATCTTTTTTATTTCTTCTGTTGTTTTATCTGTGTGTTCCTTGGCTTGTTCTATATTGCCTCATTTCTTTCCTGATGTCTTGAAGGTTCTGTATATTAATCTTTTGTACTCTGCCTCTGGTAATTCCACAAATGCACTTTCATCTAGAAGATCCCTGGAATATTTGTTTTGAGAACTTGTGGAGACGATCATGCTCTGTTTCTTTACTTCATATTGACTGTTGTCTCTGAGCCATCTATAAGTTATTGTATTAGTTTACTGTATGTTTACTTACTTTGTCATAGCTTCTTGATTTGTTTTGTTTTGATATGCCCAAATAGGTTGTTTGAGTGAGCAAGCTTGATTATTTTCACCTTTGGAGCTCTGACATCCTGTCCCCAGATGGCTAGAGCTGTTATTAGGTATATCAGTCTAGGAGTCCATTCAGTTTTCTAGTTTGAATTCAGCTCAGATGTCCAGGTAGCTGATCATCAATTGTGTGGTTCAGGCTCTATTGTACAGTCTTAGAGGGGCAGGGGTGATTGGTGTATGTACCGGTATCTGGTTGCAGCAGAGAGTACCACTCTGAATAAGGCCAGGGCTGAGACTTGTCCCCCACGTGCCTCTGAGGAAAGCAGTTTCCTGTTCCCTAGTGTGTACATGTGAGTGGGTTCTGCAGATGGACCATGGAGACCCAAAGTTTTTGGTTGTAAGGACTGGGAGGTACCAGTTATCCTTGGACCCCTGTTGTGGGTGGCTGGGTGACCTGAGTGGAGCTACCAGGCCTTAGGCCCCTGATGTGGGTAGGTAACGACCCTGTTTAATAGGCAAAGCAATGTCAAACATCAAATACCCATGTCTCCACAGCACAGCTGAAGGGGTTGGAGTCTGCCAATAAGGGCTTATTCTCCTGAATTAGCCCCACACAGGTTCATGCATAGGGGAATGGTACTCAAAGTCCTTGGACGGTTAATGCCTGGACAGGAGCTGCTTCTGTCCTGAGCTCCCCTGGTTAGTGGAGCTGGCAAATTGTCTTCCCCCCAATTGCAAACCTATTCCTTCTTCAAGGCTGGGAGGAAGGCTCTAGGCACACAAAAGGGCCTATTTCAGGCCCAGGGAAATCAGCTACTGAAGCCGACTCGGGAGCAGTGGGGCGCGGTAAAATAAACGCAAGGGCTTAGCTTTTGCTGAGAGCACCATTCTTCTCTGATTCCAGAGGTATGAGTATGCTATGTGGCTGGCTGCTTCTCCCTGAGGAAACTGCAGCCAAACACTAGTACTATCCAGCCTCCGCTGCTCCCAGGAACGGTGCCTGAGGTGTGGCTGCAATTCAGGTCTGGTAACTCCTCTACGCTACTGAACCGTCTCTTCCTCCCCCTGCCCCTCAAGGTCATTTTATAAGCTTGTCTTTGATATCAGGGCTCCTACCTTGTCATAATTATACTCGTTTTACTTGGTTTTTTGGTCTTTGTTGTAAATAGGGCTCGCCAGAATCGTCTGTCTATTCCACCATCTTGGCTCTGCCTCCTGAATTTTTTTTTTTGATATGTTGTTGAATTCTATTGGCTAGAATTTTGTTGAGGATTTTTGCATGTAAGCTCATAAGGGATATAGGTCTGTAATTTTCTTTTTTGTAGAGTTTTTACCCAGTTTTGGTATCAGGCATATGCTGGCTTCATAAAATGAGTTTGGGAGTATTTTGTCCTTTTCTGTGCTCTGAAATATCTTTAGTAGTAGTGGTATTAATTCTTCTCTGAAAGTTTGGCAGAACTCTGAGGTAAAGCCGTCCGGGCCAGGGCTTATTTTTGTTGGGAGTTTTCCATTACCTTTTCAATCTCTTCTTTTGTTACGGGTTTATTTAGTTGTTCTACCTCTGTTCGTGTTAGTTTAGGTAGGTATTGTGTTTCTAGGAATTCACCCATTTCTTCTAGGTTTTCAAATTTGTTAGGGTACAATTTTTCATAGTAATCTGATATGATTCTTTTAATTTCAGTTGGATCTGTCCTAATATTGCCCATCTCATTTCTTATTCTGGTTATTTGCTTCCTCTCCTGTTTTTCTTTTGGCAGTTTGGCCAGTGGTTTATCAATTTTGTTAATTTTTTCAAAGAACCAACTTTTGGTCTTGTTAAGTCTTTGAATTGTTTTTCTGTTTTCTATTTCATTAAATTCTGCTCTAATTTTTATTATTTGCTTTCTTCTGGTGCCTGAGCGTTACTTTTGTTGCTCTATTTGTTTAAGTTGTAGTGGTAATTCTTTGATTTTGACCCTTTCTTCTTTTTGTATGCGTGCATTTATTGGTATAAATTGACTTCTGACCACTGCTTTCGCCGTGTCTCAAAGGTTTTGATAGGAAGTGTTTTCATTCTCATTGGATTCTATGAATTTCTTTTTTCCATCCTTGATGTCTTCTAGAACCCAGTCTTTTTTGAACAGTGTATTGTTCAGTTTCCAGGTGTGTGATTTATTTTCTCTGCTTTTTCTGTTGTTGGTTTCTACTTTTATGGCCTTATGGTCAGAGAAGATGCTTTGTAATGTTTTGCTATTTTGCATTCTGCTAAGGCTTGCTTTATGACCTAATATGTGGTCTATTCTAGAGAATGTTCCATGTGCGCTAGAAAAGAAGGTATACTTGGGTGCTGTTGAGTGGAGTGTTCTGTATATGTCTATAAGGTCGAGTTGGTTGATTTTGGCATTTAGATCTTCCATGTCTTTATCGAGCTTCTTTCTAGATGTCCTGTCCTACACTGAAGGTGGAGTGTTGAGTTCTCCTACTATAATTGTGGAGCTGTCTATCTAACTTTTCAACGCTGTTAGAGTTTTTCATGTATCTTGCAGACCTGTAATTGGGTGCATAAATATTTACTATGGTTATATCCTCTTGGTATATTGTCCCTTTAATCAATATACAGTGTCCTACCTTATTGTTTATGGTGGATTTAACTTTAAAGTTTATTTTGTCTGCAATTAATATTGCCACCACTCCTCTTTTTTGATTATTTGCTTGATATATTTTTTTCCGTCCTTTGAGTCTTAGTTGGTTTGTGTCTCTAAGCCTAAAGTGTGTCTCTTGTAGGCAGCATATAGATGGATCGTGTTTTTTTAATCCATTCTGCCACTCCCTGTCTCTTTATTGGTGCATTTATTCCATTAACATTCAGCGTAATTATGGATAGGTATGAATATAGTGCTATCATTTTGATGTCTTCTTTTGTGTGTTGTTGACGGTTTCTTTTTCCCACTTAATTTTTTGTGCTGAGTAGTTTATATGTTGTCTTTTCCACTTATTTGTTGTTATTGAATTTTTTTTTTTCCTCCTGAGTTTCTATTTTTTTTTCTTGTATTTTACTTTGATAAGTAGGTTAGTCTCCTTTGTGGTTACCTTAATATTTACCCCTATTTTTCTAAATTTAAACCTAACTTTTATTTCTTTACATCGCCTTCCCTTCCTCTCCATATGAGAGATGTATGATTAAATTTCTTAGTCCCTCTTTATTATTTTAATGTGGTCTTTTTTCCATAATGAAATCACTATTTCCCTGTTTTGAGCCTTTTTTTAAATCTTGATTTATTCATGTGATTTTCCTGTCTAGGTTAACATGTTCTAGTCTTGGGTTGATACCTGATACTATTGATTTTCTAACCAAAGAACCCGCTTTAGCATTTCTTGTAGTTTTAGTTTGGTTTTTATGAAATCCCTAAACTTCTGTTTATCTGGAAATGTCCTAATTTCACCTTCATTTTTGAGGGACACTTTTGATGGATATATGTTTCTTGGCTGGCAGTTTTTTTCCTTCAATTGTATGTATAAGTCATCCCATTTCCTTCTTGCCTGCATGGTTTCCGCCGAGTTGTCTGAGCTTATTCTTATTGACTCTCCTTTATCTCCTTTGTAGGTGATTTTCATCTATCCCTAGCTGCTCTTATAATTCTCTCTTTATCTTTGGTTTTGGCAAGTTTGATTATAATATGTTTTGGTGAATTTCTTTTATAATCTACTTTACGTGGAGTTCTGTGAGTATCTTGGATTAACACCTTCTCATCTTTCATGATATCAGGGAAGTTTTCTGCCTACAAATCTTCAACAGTTCTCTCTCTTTTTTCAGTTTTCCCTCTCTGTTCTGGTACTCTGATTACTCACAGGTTATTGATAGAATCACACATGATTCTTAAGGCTTATTCATTTTTAAAAAAATTTGTTATCTTATTTTTCTTGAAATGTATTGGTGCCAAGTGCTTTACCTTCTAGGTCCCCAATTCTGCCTTCCACTTGCTCCATTCTGCTCCTCTGACTTTCTATTGAGTTGTCTAATTCTGTAATTTTTTTGTTAATCTTCTGAGTTTCTGATTGGTGTCTCTCTATGGATTCTTGCTGCTTATTAAATTTTTCATAATGTTCTTGAAGAACCTTTTTAATTTCTTCAACTGTTTTATGTGTGTGCTTCTTGGCTTGTTCTGCGTATTGCCTGATCTCCTTCCTTATGTCTTGAAGAGTTCTGTATACTAATCTTTTTAATTCTGCATCTGGTAATTCCAGGAAGGCACCTTCATCCAGAAGATCCTTTGATTCTTTGTTTTGAGAGTTTGTTCTAGCAATCATGGCCTGATTCTTTATGTGGTTTGATATTGACTGTTGTCTCCGAGCCATCTATAAGTTATTGTATTAGTTTATTTTATGTTTTCTTACTGTATCCTAGTTTCTCACTTTTTTTTTAATATGCCCATGTGGGTTGCTTGAGTGAACTAGGTTGACTATTTTTGCCTTTGGGGCTCTGACGTCCTGTTACCAGATGGCTAGAGCTGTTATCAGGTATATGAGCTCATGAGTTCATTCACTTTTCCTGTGTGGATTCAGCTCAGGTGTCCAGGTAGCTGGTCATCAAGTGTGTGGTACAAGCTCTGCACTACAGTCTTAGAGGGGCAGGGGTGTTTGGTGCAGGTACTGGTATCTGATTGCAGCAGGAGGCCATGCTCTGAATAAGCAGAGGGCTGAAAAACATCCCCCGAGTGTCTCTGAGGAAAACTCACCCTTGTTCCCTAGAGCATGCAGGTGGGTGGGTTCTGCAGACGGACCATGAGCACCCAATGGTTTTGCTAGTAATTACTGGGAGGCCCTTGGACCCCTGTCACGGGTGGCTGGGTGACCTGGGAGGAGCCACCAGTCCTTAGGCCCCTGATATGAGTAGGCAAGGATCCTGTTTAATAGGCAAAGCTATGTCAAACATCAAACACCCACTTCTCCGCCACACGGCAGAAACAATTGTAGTCTGTCAACAAGGGCCTGTTCTCCTGAAGCAGGCCCACATGGGTCCATGCAGAAGTGAAATGTCTGCTTACCTTTTATGCCTGGACAGGAGCCACTTCTGTTCTGAACTCCCTGTGTTAGTGGAGCTGGCAAATTATCTTTTCCCCCTGTTGTGAATTATTCCTTCTCCAAATCCAGGAGCATGGCTCAGGGCACTCAAATGGGCCTATCTTAGGCCCAGAGAAATCTACAGCTACTGAAGCCAGCTTGGGGGCAGGGGCCAGGTAAAACATAGGCAACTACTTAGCTTTTGCCTTGAGCACCGTTCTTCTCTGGCTCCGGAGGTTGTGAGTAGGCTGTGCTGCTGACTGTTTCTTCCTGAGGAAACTGCAGCTCAATGCTACCACCAGCCCATCACATCCGCTTCTGGGAATGGTGCCTAAGGGATCCCAGTGATTCAGGAGTGGCAACTCCTCTCCACTTCTGAAAGTCTCACTCTCCCCCTGCCACTTAGTCAATTTTCTAACTTCACCTTTGATGTTCAGTGCTCCTAGCTTGTCATAAATGTAATCATTTCACTCGATTTTTGGGTCTTTGTTCTGAGAGGGATCTCCAGAAGCATCTGGCTATTCCACCTTGGCCCCACCTCTCTTCTCTTTCATTTTGGATGCATCATCTATTTGTACATTTTCCCTTTTAGTAAACTCTTTTTATCATTATTATTACTGTTTGGCAAATTATTTTTTATTTGTGATATTAAATTTTTTTCTTAACTTGCTCTAAGAATTTCCTTCAGGTTCCTGTTCAGATTTATAATTTGTTGCATTAGATTTTTTGTTATCAAAATTATAAAATGTAAATGATCCACACAAGATGAAATGAGTATTTCAATAGTTTGAGAATTGTTGCTAATGTTCCCATTTTTAAAAACATTTTTCATATATATATATATATATGTAGTTTCTCATTCAAAAATGTATACACAAATTGTTTTGTGGCATTGGTTGCAATCCAGCATTGTGTCAGCACTCCCACCTTTCCCTTTTCACCCCACTTTCTCAGGTTCCATTCTTCTAGTTTTCCTGTCTGTCCCTGGCTTCTCCTCTTTGTTTTGGGGCAGGTGAAGCCCATTTGGTGTCATTTACTTGATTGAACGAAGAAGCGCATTCCTTACATGTGTTACTGTTTGTTTTATAGACCTGTCTAATCTTTGGCTAAAAGGTAAACTTCTGGAGTGGCTTCTTTTCTTAGTTAGAAGTGTGTCCAGGGCCATAGTCTGCAGAGTTCTGTTCTGACTGGGATTGCAACAGAGGGTAGTGATAGAGTGGGAGAAAATGTAGAACTAATGATCAAATTCACAAAAAAAGACCAGACTTCCCTGTGTATTTTATTGAAGAAGGCCTCATTGCACAGTGGTTAAATGCCGGATTGCTAACCCAAAGGTGGGGAGTTGGAACCTATCACGTGCTTCCAGGGAGAAAGATGTGGCAGTCTGCTTCTATAAAGATTAACCCACTGCCATTGAGTAGATTCCAAATCATAGTGTAAATGTAGGACAGAGTAGAACTGCCCCATAGGGTTTTAAGCCTGTAAATCTTTAAGGGAGCAAACTGCCACAACATTCTCCTATGAAGTGCTCTGTAGGTTTGAGCCACCAAACTTTCTGGTAGCACCAAAATGCTTAATGACTGCAAACCAGGGCCCCTTTCATACAGATTACAGCATTGGAAAGCCTCTGAGGCAGTTCTACTCAGTCCTCAGGGGGTCAGTATGAATTGAAATTAACTTGATAGCAATGGGTAGTGTATATACTTCATTGATGATGTATCATCATATAATAATTTATTATATTTTGTAACTTCTATTAACCCACTGCCATGGAGTCAATCACAACTGACAGTGACCCTATAGGACAGGGTAGAACTGCCCAATAGGATTTCCAAGGTTGTGAGTCTTTACAGGAGCAGAATGCTACATCTTTCTCCTGTAGAGCTGTAGGTGAGTTCGAGCCACCTCCGACATTTTGGTTAGCAGCCCAACACTTTAATCTCTACGCTGTCATCAAAGTTCCTTATAACTTCTACAGCTATCATATTCTTAATGTCTTATTTCTCTATGTTGCCCAATTATCACACTCTTTTATTACTTTTATGTCTATAAAATCTTATATGTTGTATTTCCTCCTCTTTGTTCTCTTATCAACATATTTTTATTATTTTTATTTTTAACTTGATCGTTTTCTTTCAGGATTTTATTTAAAAAATGCAGCATGATCTGAAATATATAACTTTGAAATTTAGATTGCGTTTGCTTGAATTGTTTTACAAAGAAGGAGTTTGTAATGATATTTATTTTGTCCTTTTAGTTACATGCTCTCTTGGTGGTTGTATTTGATATTTTTAAAGCATAAGCCAGTTTTTAGTATAATCATATTTAAATAATATTTTATTATCATGGAATACTGTTATTAGTAGAGGGTCAGCAAAGAGGAGGATGACCCTCAACAAGATGGACTGACTCATTGGCTTTAACAATGGGCTCAAACTTAGCAATGGTTGTAAGGATGGCACAGGACCAAGCAGTGTTTTGTTCTGTTGTACATAGGGTCGTTATGAGTCAAAATTGACTCAAAGGCTCCTAACAACAACAATATTATTATTAGTAAAGTGAAAAATATTAAGAATATTAAAATATTATCCTAATGTATTGGAATGTTACTAATTTTGTAAATTATAATTTATAGAATCAATTTTTTTAATACATTTAGTGAGTTAAGTATTTTTCTTTTATCAGAATTGCAAAAGCAATAAGGCTTTCCCATAGATAAACTACTTTTTCTTTTTTGTGTTATTGTTATTTTATTTGTTCTATCCTATTTATGGGTGAGAACGTTGTAAACAAAATAATAATGATGTTAGAATAAATTTTTTTTGAGTTAAACAAGCATCCATCTTTATTTTATATCATTGTGTTTGCTGTTTTGTTTTTTGAGTGAGGCCTATAAGGAAGAATGCATGTTCGATAGCATCAAATACTTTTTGGAATATGTAAAATGTGTATATTATCTTTCTTATATACAGTCAAATGTGCCTTAGTTTATACCAACTTGGCTGACTATAGTGTAAAAAATAATTTTTTTCCTAGATTAAACTCACATATGAACTCATAAACCTTATTTGCAGCACTTGAATAGGCAGTTTCAGACAAGACCTTTCCAGTTAATGAAGAGCAAATACAGCTTAAAATTCATATACAAATTTAATCTTGTAGAAATTTTATTTTTTAACAGTTCTGGTGATGGGGATGGGATTAATGGAACATTTTGAACCAGGTTAAGCTCAACAGGCAAGTCCTAATTGGTTAGATGACATTTTGGCTTCTGGGAAGGTCAGGCATTGACAGAATGTACACTTTGTTAGGTTTTGATTTGCTGATGTGAGGCTTAGCTTCAGTGACTGCATCTTGCACCGAGGATATTCAGGTTAACAATAAATGTAAATTTATGATAGATCGTTGGATCATATATTCCAGAATTGTGTTAGTATTTGCATGCATATAATAAACAGTTGTTACTGTCAGTTAATTTTCTTATTTGTCAGATTTTATATTAAAGTTGGCTACCTGTTATTGAAAATATTTTCAATTCTTCAAATTTGTTCTGCAATATTTTTGTATTAAGAATTATCTAAAATTTTCAAATTTTAACAAGGCGTTCAGTAGTCTTTTGATTCCATATCTTGATTGAGGAGCAAGTGATAAACTTTTACTAACTGCCTTTTTTTCCAAGTATAGTTTAAATGTAAATTTCCCCTATTAATATAAAAGGACCAAATCAAATTCAAAATGCCCTTCTTGACTTGCTCCTTAAGTTAAACTTAGATTAATAATTGTTAACATACGTTTTAATGATTCATTCTCCAGCTCTCCGTAAGGTCTGGCATATTTTTTGTTTTTGCCTGGGTTATGTATTCCCATCTACACTTACAGGTATTATAAAAATAACCACCAATTCATTTTAAGAGCTATAATATTCCTGACATACAAATGTTAATATAACTTTTATCATAATTTATATCCAATATAATTTCAAAACCGAAAAATATTGTAAGAATATTATACCACATTTGGCCATCACTGCCATGCTAAATTATTTATATGAATGAATTGAGTGAAAGATTCTTTTTTTGTAACAATGAACATATCTCCAGCCTATCATCTCGAAGATGTTTACAAGGGGAGAAATAGCTTACTTTGACAAATCATCTAAATGTTTTATTCCCATAAAAAAAAATTTATTCTGTAACCAGTAAAAAATGAAGAAATAAATAAACCTTTTTTTTTTATTTCCAAAATGGCCATTGCTCAACAGACACAGAGTCTGTGTATAAAAATAGGGAAAGAAATAGCCTCCTAAGGTAACACAAGCAAATTCTACCGTATTTAGTAATCATTTTATTTTCTCTGGAAGGATAGTCACTGTTATTACATGGAATTTTTAGATATTGTCTGCTTTATTTTGATGTAAGCATGAAGACAGAAAATCAAAATTTAGGAGCAGAGTTTATACTTCTTGGTATTTTCCCATATGGCCAAATGAACACTGTCCTCTTTGTTGCCATTGCAGGCCTCTTCTCAGTGACTTTGATGGGGAACATCATACTGATCCACCTCATCCGACTGGACACCTGACTCCACGCTCCCATGTCCTTCCTCTTCAGCCAGCTCTCCTTCATTGGCTTGATGTACATCTCCACCATGGTACCCAAGATGGCAGCAAATTTTCTGTCAAATAGTAAATCCATTACTTTTTTAAGTTGTGAGATTCAAACCTTTGTAGTTTTGACTCTCAGTGGAACTGAAGCTCTTCTTGGTTTTATGCCTTATGATCGAAACATAGCCATCTGTCATCCCCTACATTATCCTGTTCTTATGAGCAAGATGATCTGTTTGTTCATGGTCATGTGTATATAGGCCAGTAGTTTTAGGAATTCTTAAACACATACATTGCATGTATTTCAACTTCCGTTATGTAGATCTTGGCTCATTAACCACTTTTTCTGTGAAGTTCCATCTCTAATATCTTTGGTGCACCGGGACATCTCCCAGTATGAGTATACTGTCCTATTTAGCAGTCTTATCATTCTGATACTATCATTTTTGGCCCTTTTGGCTTCCTATGGGACTGCTCTCTCCACCTATACAAGACCACACTCCTTGCATTACCCTAAGGAGGAAAAGGTGGTGGCAATATTTTACAGCATTATCACAACTCTTCTGAACCCATTTATCTACAATCTTAGGAACAAGGCGGTCATAAGGGCCATGAGAAGACTGCTGGGATAATGGATATTTGTATAGAAAATATGACTTCAGGAAGCTTTTATAGTTTGAGACTCAACAGCAAGCCTTGACTAGCCTACTGTATAAGCTCCAATAAATGTTTACAAAATAAATAAATGGAAGAATGTCTTGATTTCCCCTCTTTTGAGAAATAGTTAAAGCACGGTTATTGGAACTGGATGTATTTGCAGTGTGAAGCTAGAGAATGTTTGGAATTATCAGCTTTATTTGTCTTCTAAAGCAATAGAATTAATCCCTGTCAACACAATGCTCCTATGTCATAACAAATATTTTCAACACTTTATTCTGAAATAAAATGAATATGAAATATAATTTACCATATAATACATAGTATCAGGAAAATATATGTGACAAACAAACTATAATGTAGAGGAAAGTGCATACATCCACTTATTTATTCATTCATTAAACGAAGGCTTTAATGCTTTAACTGTGTATGTGACACTGTCATAGGCACTGGTGAAATGGGATGAAACAAGATAAAACTGACATAAATCTCTGCTGTCATGAATTTACATTTCTTTGTGTAAATTTGACAGTATACCAAAAAGTATTAATTGCTGTGAAGAAAAACTAAGTGGAAAACTGGAATAGGGAAAACAGAGAAAGAAGAACAAAGAATGAGACATTTGTCAAAAACTAAAAGGATCCAAGGAAAAGATTCAAGTAGATATCTGGGGATGAGTGTTCTTGGAAAAGCAAAGAATGAGTGAGAATTCCCTGAGATGGGGACACACCCAGCATAGTCACAAAAGTTCAAGGAGTAAATTGGTGAGTAGTATGAAATGGGTAGATGTAATGAGGCCAGAACTTGCAGTGTAAATTAGACGTGTGTGTGTGTGTGTGTGTGTGTGTGTGCTTTAAGTGGAAGTTACAGTTCAAGTTAGTTTCTCATACAAAAATTTATACACACATTGTATTATATTCTATAATTTGTTTATGCATTTGACTGTTGATGGGCACCTAGGTTGTTTCCATCTTCTTGCTATTGTGAACAGTGCTGCAATGAACATGTTGTTGCTGTTGTTGTTAGGTGCACTTGAGTTGGTTCCGACTCATAGCATCCTTATTACGTACAACAGAACAAAACACTGCCCGGTCCTGTGCCATCCTTACAATCATTGTCACGCTTGAGCCCATTGTTGCAGCCACTGTGTCAACCCATCTGTTTGAGGGTCTTCTTCTTTTCTGCTGACCCTGTATTTTACCAAGCATGATGTCCTTCTCTAGAGACTGATCCCCCCTGACAACATGTCCAAAGTGTGTAAGACGGAGTCTCGCCATCCTTACTTCTAAGGAGCATTTTGTTTGTACTTCTTTCAAGACAGATTGGTTAGTTCTTCTGGCAGTCCATGGTATATTCAATATTCTTCACCAACACCACAATTCAAAGGCGTCAACTCTTATTCAGTCTTCCTTATTCATTGTCCAGCTTTCACATGCATATGATGCCATTGAAAATATCATGGCTTGGGCCAGGCACACCTTTAGTCTTCAAAGTGACACCTTTGCTCTTCAACACTTTAAAGAGGTTCTTTGCAGCAGATTTGTCCAATGCAATGTGTCTTTTGATTTCTTGACTGCTGCTTCCATGGGTGTTGCTTGTGAATACAAGTAAAATGAAGCCCTTGACAACTTCAATCTTTTCGCCGTGCAATGCATATACCCACCACTGCCGTCGAGTCTATTCCGACTCATAGCGACCCTATAGCACAGAGTAGAACTGCCCCGTAGAGTTTCCAAGGAGCACCTGGTGGGTTCAAACTGCCGACCTTTTGGTTAGGAGCCATAGCACTTAGCCACTATGCCACCAGGGTTTCCTATGGCACCAGCGTTTTCGCAGTACATATAGGTGTGCATATATCTATTCATGTGAGAGCTCTTATTTCTCTAGGATATATTCCAAGGAGTGGGATGGCTGTATCATATGATAGTTCAATTTCTAGCTTTTTAAGGAAGTGCCCAATTGATTTCCAAAGTAGTTGTACAATTTTACATTCCCACCAGCGGTGTATAAGTATCTCAGTCTCTCAGAAACCTCTCCAACATTTGTTTTTTTGTGTGTGTGTTTTCTGGATTAATGCTAGCCTTGTTGTGGTGAGATGGTATCTCATTGTAGTTTTGATTTGCATTTCTCTAATAGCTAATGATCATGATCATTTCCTCATGTATCTGTTAGCTGTCAGAATGTCTTCTTTTGATATCTTGCAGTAGTGTCTTGTAGTTTTCTTTGTATAGGTGTTTTACATCTGTGGTTAGATATATTCCTAAGTATTTTATCTTCTCGGAGACTATTGTAAATGACAACTGATTTGGTGATTTCCTCTTTGAAGTTCTCTTTGTTGGAGTTTAGGAATCCAACTGATTTTTGTATGTTTATCTTGTATTGATACTTTGCTGAAATCTTCTATTAGTTCCAGTAGTTTTCTGGTGGATTCTTTGGGGGTTTTCTGTGTATAAGAGCACATCATCTGAAATGCAGACACTTTTATCTCTTTCTTACCAATGTGGATGCCCTTTATTTCTTTTTCTAGCCTAATTGCTAGGGCCTCCAGCACAATGTTGAATAAGAGTGGTGATAAAGGGCATCCTGTTTGGGTCCCATTCTCAAGGGGAATGCTTTCAGGCTCTCTCCATTTAAGGTGATGGTGGCTGTTGACTTTATATAAATGCCCTTTATTATGGGGAAGAATTTCACTTCTGTTTCCATATTGCTGAGAGGTCTTATCATGAATGGGTGTTAGACTTTGTCAAATGCCTTTTCTGCATCTTACTAAAGGTCACACTGTTCTTGTCTTTAGTTTTATTTATGTGATAGATTACATTGATTGTTTTTCTAATGTTAAACCATCCCTGCATAACTGGTATGAATCCCACTTGGTCATTATGAATTATTCTTTTTTGATATGTTGTTGAACTCTATTGGCCAGAATTTTGTAGAGGATTTTGTGTCTAAGTTCATGAGAGATATTGGTCTGTAATTTAATTTTTTGTGATGTCTTTACCTGGTATCATTATCAGGGTTATGCTGGGTGAGTTTTGGAGTATTTCATTCTGTTGTATGCTCTGAAATATCTTTAGTAGTAGTGGTGTTACTTCTCAGACAATTTGGTAGAATTCTCTAGTGAAACTGTCAGGGAGAGGGCTTTTTTTTTTTTTTTCTTGGGAGTTTTTAATTACCTTTTCAACCTCTTCTTTTGTTATAGGTTTATTTAGTTGTTCTACCTCTGTTTCTGTTAGTTTAGTAGGTAGTATGTTTCTAGAAATTTGTCCATTTCCTCTAGGTTTTCAAAATTGTTGAAGTACAATTTTTCATAGTATTCTGTTATGATTCTTTTAATTTCAGTTGGGTCTGTTGTGATATAGCCCATCTCATTTCTTTTACTGGTTATACAGTTCCTCGTGAGTTTTTTTGTCAATTTGGTCATTGGTTTATCAATTTTGTTGATCGTTTCAAAGAACCAGCTTTTAGTTTTGTTAACTCTTTCTATTGTTTTTCTATTCTCTATTTCATTTAATTCTGGTCCAATTTTTATCATTTACTTTCTTGTGACTGAGGGCTTCTTTTACTGCTCTCTTTCTATTTGCTAGAGTTCTTGAGTTAATTCTTTGATTTTGGACTTTTCTTTTTGGATGTGTGCATTTATTGCTATAAATGGACATCGGGGCACTGTTTTTGTTGTGTCCCAATTGTTCTGGTAAGATGTGTTTTCATTCTCATTGGATTCTGCGCATTTCTTTTTCCACACTATTTCTTCTATAAACTGGTATTTTTGAGCAAGGTGTTGTTCAGTTTCCATGTGTTTGATTTTTTTTTTTTCCTTGCTTTTTCTGTTATCGATTTCTAATTTTATGGCTTTATGGTCAGAAAGTTGCTTTGTAATATTTTAATGTTTTGTATTCTGTTACAGCTTATATGACCTAATATGTGGTCTATTCTGGAGAATGTTCCATGTGCATTGGAGAAGAAAGTATGCTTGGCTGCTATTGTGTGGAGCGTTCTGTATATGTCTATGAGATTAAGTTGGTTGATTGTGGCATTTAAATCTTCCATGTCTTTATTGAGCTTCTGTCTGAATGTTCCGTCCTTCATCGACAGTGGTGTGTTGAAGTCTCCTACTATTACTGTGGAGCTCTCTATTTCTCTTTTCAATGTGTTAGAGTTTCCTTTATATATTTTGGAGCCCTATCATAGGGTGCATAAATATTTACTGTGGTTATGTTCTCCTGGTGTATTGAGCCTTTAATCATTATATAGTGTCCTTTCTTATCCTTTGTGGTGATTTTACTTTAAAGTCTATTTTGTCAGAGATTAATATCTCCATTCCTGCTCTTTTTTGATTGTTGTTTGCTTGATACATATATGTATGTATTTTTTTCTTCCTTTGAGTTTTAGTTTGTGTCTTTAAGCCTAAGGTGTGTCTCTTGTAGGCAGCATATAGATGGATTGTGTTTTTTTTTTTTATCCATTCTACCACTCTCTGTCTCTTTATTGATGCATTTAGTCCATTTATATTCAGCATAATTTTTGATAGGTGTGAGTTTTTTTTATTGTGCTTTAAGTGAAAGCTTACAGTTCAAGTCAGTTTCTCATACAGAAACTTATACACACATTGTTATGTGACCGTAGTTGTTTTATGTATTTTGGAGCCCTGTACTTGGGTGTGTAAATATTTATTATGGCTATGTCCTCCTGGTGTATTGACCTTTTAATCATTATATAGAGTCCTTCTGTAAGCTTTGTTGTGGATTTTACTTTAAAGTCTATTTTGTCAGAAATTAAAAATTGTCGCTCCTGCTCTTTTTTGATTGTTGTTTCCTTGGTATATATATTTTTTCCATCTTTTGATATTTAGCTTGTTTGTTTCTTTAAGTCTAAGGTGTGTCTCTTGTAGACAGCATATAGATGGATTTTGGGTTTTTTTTAAATCCATTCTGCCACTCTCTGTCTCTTTATTGGTGCATTTAGTCCATTTACATTAAGGATAATCATTGATAGGTATGAGTTTAGTGCTGTCATGTTGGTGTCTTTTTTTGCGTGCATGTTGTTGACAGTTTCTTTTTTCTACTTAATTTTCTGTGGTGATGAGTCCTTTTTCTTTATATATTTTCTTTTCCTCTTTTTCATTCTTGTTGATTTGTATTTGCTGAGTCTCTTTTACTTGTTTTTTTTATTCTGATGTTTAGGATTGTTAGTTTCCTTTGTGGTTACCTTAATATTTACCCCTATTTTTCTAAGTTTAACCTTTTATTTCTTCATATTGCCTGGAATTCTTCTCCGTATAAAGATCTAGGACTACATTTTTATTCTCTTCTTTTTTTTTGGTTTTAATGTTACTTTTTACCTAATGATGTTCCTGTTTCCCTATTTTGAGTGTTTTAGATTTGATTTATTTTTGTGATTTCCTTATCTGCATTGATATCTGGTTGCTGTCCTGTGTTCTAGTCTTGGGTTGTTGTCTGATGTTACTGATTTTCTAACCACAGGACTCCGTTTAGTATTCCTTGTAATTTTGGTTCAGTTTTTACAAATTCCCTAAACTTTTGTTTATTTGGAAATGTCCTAATTTCACCATCATATATGAGAAACAGTTTTGCTGTATATATAATTCTTGGATGGCATTTTTTTTTCCTTCAAGGCTCTGTATATGTCATCCCATTGTCTTCTTGCCTGCATGGTTTCTGCCGAGTAGTTCGAGCTGAGTCTTATTGACTCTCCTTTGTAGGTGACTTTTTGTTTATCCCTAGCTGCTCTTAAAATTCTCTCTTTATCTTTGGCTTTGGCAAGTTTGATTATAATATTCTTGGTGACTTTCTTTTGGGATCTACCTTGTGTGGGGTTGGATGAGCATCTTGGACAGATATCTTCTCATCTTTCATGATATCAGAGAAGTTTTCTGGCAACAAGTCTTCAACAATTCTCTCTGTATTTCCTGTTATCCCTCCCCACCCCTCCCCCCATTCTGGTACACCAGTTATTGGTAGGTTATTCCTTTTGTTACAGTCCCACACAATTCTTAGGGTTTCTTCTTTTTTTTATTTTTTTGTCTGATTTTTCTCAAGTAAGTTGGTGTCAAGTGCTTTATCTTCAGTCTCACTAATTCTAACTTCCATTGCCTCAGTTCTGCTTCTATGACTTTCTAATGAGTTGTCTAATTCTGAAATTTTAATTTCAATCTTCTGGATTTCTGTTTGCTCTCTCTGTACGGATTCTTGCAGCCTATTAAATTTGTCATTATGCTCTTCTCTAATTTTCTTAAGTTACTGTATTGTTTGTCTTGTGCTTCGTGGCTTGTTCTGCATTTTGCCTGATCTCCTCCCTGATATCTTGAAGAGTTCTGTATATTAACCTTTTGTATTCTACCTCTGGTAATTACAAGGAGTTATCTTGATCAGGAAGGTTTCTTGATTCTTTGATTTGGGAGCTTGCTGAGGCCATCATGATCTGCCTCTTTATGTGATTTGATATTGACTGTTGTCTCTGAGTCATCAATAACTTATTGTATGTATTTATTTTATGTTTGCTTATTTTGTCCTAGATTCTTTTTTGTTTTGTTATGGTCAGATAGGCTCCTCATGTAAGGTAGCTTGATTATTGGTCCTTTTGAAGCTCTAACATCCTGTCACCAGGTGGTTAGAGCTCTTACAAAGTATGTGAGCCCAGGAATCCATTTACTTTTCTTGTATGGTTACAGGTCAGGTGTTCAGGTGGTCAGTCACCAAGTGTTGGTGCAGGTTCTCACCTGCAGTACTAGATGGGAAAGGGTGATTCATGTAGGCACAGGTATCTGGATGCAGTAGGGGGTCACACGCTGAGCAAGGCAGGTGGTCATAGCTGCCTCTGAGTGTTTGTGATGAAAGCTTGTTCCCGTTCTGCAGAGCACATAGGTGGTTGGGTTTTGCAGCTTTACTATCAGCACCTAATGCTGTTGTCTGTAAGGACTGGGAGTCACCACTTATTCTTGAATCCCTGTCATGGGTGGCTTGGTGGAGTGGGTGGAGAAACCAGTCCCCAGGCCCTTGAAGTTGGTAGTTGAGGACCCAGCTTAATGGGAAGAGCCGTGACAAATGTCATGAACCTGCCTCTCCACCCTATAGCTAAAACAGTTGAAGTTAGACTTCAGGTATATACCCTGTTATACCGTGCTAAAGAGGGCCTATGTTGTTGAAATGGGCCCACACAGGTCTATGGAGGGGTGAAAGGTAGTCAAAGTCTGTGGAACCTTATGCCTGTGCCTAGGCAAAGTAGCTGTTTCTACCCTGATTTCCTGTGTTAGGAGAGCCAGAAAATTATTTTTTTCCCTGTTTGTTAAATTGTTTTCTCTCCAATGCCTGGAAATGGATCAGAGTGTATGATAGGTCCTACTTCCAGCCCAGGGGATGTGGCAATCTCTGAAGCTGGCTTGGACCCAGTGCAGAGTGGGAAGGGGACAGGTAAGTGGGAGAAAATTTTTCCCAAAGGTTTTTTTGTTTGTTTGTTTTATCTGCACAGTAGGCTAGACGCATCTACTTATCTTTTGCTGATTGAGCACCGCTTTTCACTGATTCTGGAGGTGTGAGTGAACTCTCCACCACTTGGTCTGATGAGTAAAGCATGTCCCAAATGCCACTGCCTTCCTCACTGAGCTGGCATCAGGGGATCCTACCTGTGGGCTGCCAGTTCCTGCCAATTCATGTCTGGCAACTCCTCACTGCTTTTTAACCATCTCTCCTTCCCCCTGCCACCTAGTCCAATTTCTCAACTTTGCATTTGATGTTCATGGCTCCTAGATTGTCATATATAATCGATTCACTTGTTTTTTTGGGTCTTTGTTGTAAGAGGAAGCACAGGAAGCCTCTAACCATTCTGCTGTCTTGGCCCTGCCCTTTTTTTATTTTGATAAGATTTTTTTTAATCTTGATATGTAGGATTGTTATATTCCTTTGTGGTTATCTTAATATTTACTCCTATTTTTCTAATTTTAAACCAATCTTTTATTTCTTTATATTGCCTTGACTTCCTCTCCATACAAAAGATCTATGACTACATTATTTAGTCCCTCGTTTTGTTTTAATGTTGTCATCTTTTACTTAATGATGTCTCTGTTTTCCTATATTCAGCTTTGATTTATTTGTGATTTCCCTATATGTGTTGATATGTGGTTGTTCTTTCCTATATTCTAGTCTTCAGTTGTTATCTGACATTATTGATTTTCTAACACGAGGACTCCCCATTGTATTTCTTTTAATTTTGGTTTGATTTTTACAAATTCCCTAAACTTCTGTTTATCTACAAATGCCCTAATTTTACCATCATAGCTGAGAAACAGTTTTTCTGGATATACAATTCTTGGCTGGATTTTTTTTTTCCCTTCAAGGCTTTATATATGTCATCCCATTGCTTTCTTGTCTGCATGGTTTCTGCTGAGTAGTCTGAGCTTAGTCTTATTGACTCTCCTTTGCAAGTGACTTTTTGTTTATCCCTAGACCCTCTTAAAATTCTCAGTTTATCTTTGTTTTGGGCAAGTTTGATTATAATATGTCTTGGTGACTTTCTTTTGGGCTCTACCTTGTGTGGGGTTACATAAGCTCTTTGGATAAATATGTCCTCATCTTTCACGATATCAAGGAAGTTTTAAGTCAACAAATATTTGACAATTCTCCCTGTATTTTTTGTTCCCACCCTTCTTCTGGTACTGCAGTTAGTCGTTGGTTATTCCTCTTGATAGAGTTCCATGTAGTTCTTAGGGTTTCTTCATTTTTTGTAATTCTTTTATCTGATTTTTCCTCAAGTATGTTGGTATCAAGTGCTTTATCTTTAATCTCACTAATCTGACTTCCGTTTCCTCAGTTCCACTCCTATGACTTTCTATTGAGTTGTTTAGTTCTGAAATTTTATTGTTAATCTTTTAAATTTCTGTTTGCTGTCTCTCTATGGCTTCTTGCAGCCTGTTAAATTAGTAATTATGCTGTTGAATAACCTCCTTAAGTTCCTCTATTGATTTATCTGTGTGTTCCTTGGCTTGTTCTGCATTTTGCCTGATCGCCTCCCTGATCTGTTGAAGAGCTCTGTGTATTAATCCTTTGAATTCTATGTCTGAAGAAATCATCTTCCTCCAGATTTCTTGATTGTTTTGTGCACTTGCTGAAGCCATCATGGTCTGCTGCTTTATGTGATTTGATATTGACTGTTGTCTCCAAGCCATCAAGTTATTATATTTATTTATGTTTGCTTACCGTGTTCTAGCTTCTTGTTTTGTTTTTTGTTTTGATATGCACAAATAGGATTCTTGTGTTTGCTGGTTTGATTATTGGTGCCTTTGAAGCTCTCATGTCCTGTCACCAGGCAGTTAGAGCTGTTACTGGGTATGTGAGCCCAGGAGTCCATTTACTTTTCTTGTATGGGTGAAGCTCAGATGTCCAGGTAATTAATCACCAAGTGTGTAGTGCAGGCTCTCACCTACAGCCCTAGACAGGCAGGGTGATTGGAGTCGGCACAGGTCTCTGGCTGCAGTAGAAGGTCATGCGATGAGCAATGTAGGGGGCTGATGGCTGCCCTTAAGTATCTGAGAGGAAAGTTCCCTAGAGGGATAGATGGGTGGATTTTGCAGCTGTACTATGGCACCAAATGTTGTTTGCTGTAAGGACTGGAAGGCACCACCTATTCTTGGGCCCCTATTGCTTGTGGCTTAGTGGAATGGGTGCAGCAACCAGTCCTCAGGCCTCTGATGTGGGTAGGTGAGGACCCTGCTTAATGGACAGAGCAGTGTCAAATGTCATGAACCCGCCACTCCACCTTATAGCTGGTACTGTTGAAATTAGCCTTCAGGTATATACCCTACTGGTGGCATAGTGGTTAAGTGCTATGGCTGCTAACCAAGAGGTCGGCAGTTCAAATCCACCAGGAGCTCCTTGGAAACTCCACGGGGCAGTTCTACTCTGTCCTATAGGGTTGCTATGAGTTGGAATCGACTCGACAGCACTGGGTTTGGTTTTGGTTTCGTTTACTGTGTTAATGAGGGCTTACACTGCTGAAATGGGCCCACACAGTTTTATTCAGGAGTGAAAGGTATTCAAAGCCTGTAGACCCCTTGTGCCTGTGCCTAGGCAAAGAAGCTGTGAATGCCCTGTGTTCCTGGCTTAGGGGAGCTTGCAGATTATTTTTTCTTCTTTGTTAATTTGTTCCCTCTTCAAAGCTAGGAGAATGGTTCAAGGCACATGATGGGTTCTACTTCTGGCCCAGGGAACATGATGGGTTCTACTTCTGGCCCAGGGGACATGGCAATTGCGAAAGCCAGCCTGGACCAGGTGTATAGAAAGAAGGGGAAAATAAATGGGAGGTACATTCTTCCCATAGGTTTTTTTTTTTTTTTTAATCTGTGTGGCAGGTTTGCCAATTGAATGCCTCTTCTCTCTGGTTTTGGAGGGTTGAGTGGACCCTCTGTCACTTGGTCACTCCAAGTGTGGAAAAGGTGTCCTGAGCACCATTGCTTGCCTCACGATGCACACCAGCCTACCCAGCCTGCAGATGCCAGTTCTCACCAGGTCAGGTCTGGCAGCTCCTAGATTGTCATATATAATTGATTAACTTATTTTTTTGGTTCTTTATTTTAGGAGGGACCACAGGAAGTGTTTGATTACTCTGCCATCTTGGCCCTGGCTTTAAAGGGGATTAATGTGAGGCTGGTGGCCTTTAACCTAAAACAATGGGATACTCCCAAAATCGTTCTATGAAGCCAGCAAAACCCTGGTACCAAAACCAGTAAAGACACCACAAAAAGAAAATTACAGGTCAATATCCTTCATGAACATAGATGCAAAAATCTTTAAGAAAATTCTGGCCAATGGAATTCAAAAACACATCAAAAAAATTACCATGACCAAATGGGATTCATATCAGGTATGCAGGATGGTTTAACATTAGAAAAACAATCAACGAAATCCATCACATAAATAGAACAAAAGACAAGAACCACACGATATTATTAATTGATGCCAAAAAGGTATTTGACAAAGTTCGACATGCATTCATGATAAAAACTCTCAGTAAAATAGCAATGGAAGGGAAATTCCTCAGCATAATAAAGGGCATTTATATAAAGTCAACAGCCAACATCATCCTAAACGGAGAGAGTCTGAAGCATTCCCCTTGAGAACAGGAACCAGACAAGGATGCCCTTTATCACCACTCATACTCAACATCATGCTGAAGGTCCTAGCCAGAGCCATTAGGCTAGAAAAAGAAATAAAGGGAGTCAAAACTGGTAAGGAAGAAGTAAAATCTCTCTATTAGAGATGATATGAACTTATACACAGGAAAACCCAAAGAACCCACAAGAAAACTACTGGAACTGATAGAACATTTCAGCAAAGTATCAGAATACAAGTTAAACATACAAAAATTAGTTGGCTTCCTCTACGCCAACAGAGAGAGCTTCCAAAATGAAGTCACCAAATCAATATCATTTACGATAGCCCACAAGAAGATAAAATACTTAGCAATAAATCTAAGCAGACTTAAAAGACCTATACAAAGAAATCTACAAGACATTACTGTAAGAAACCAAAAGAGACATACATAAGCGGAAAAACATACCTTTCTCATGGATAAGAAGACTCAACTATGTAAAAATGTCAGTTCTATCCAAAGCTATCTACAGGTACAATGCATCCTCGATCCAAATTCCAATGGCATTTTTTCATGATATGAACAAGGAAATCACCAACTTCATATGGAAAGAGAAAAGACACTGTATAAGTAAAGCATTACTGAAGGAAAGAACAAAGTGGGAGGCCTCCCAACACCTGATTTTAGAACTTATGATACTTCCACAGTGGTCAAAACAGCCTAATACTGGTACAACAAGAAATACAATGACCAAGGGAACAGAATTGAGAATCCAGACATAAATTCATCCACCTAGGAGCAGCTGATATTTGACAAAGGCCCAAAGTCCATTAATTGGGGAAAAGACAGTCTCTTTAACAAATTGTGCTCGCTAACTGGATATCCATTTGCAAAAAAATTGAAACAAGGCCCATAACTCACGCTATGCACAAAAATGAACTCAAAATAGATCAGAGACCTAAATATAAAATCTAAAATGATAAAGATCATGGAAGAAAAAGTAGGAACAACTATAGAGGAACTAATATATGGCATAAACTGAATAAAAAACTTTACTAACAATGCATAAGAACCAGAAGAGAAACTAGATAATTGGAGCTCCTAAAAATCAAACATATATGTTCATCAAAAGTCTTCATCAAAAGAATAAAAAGACAACCTGGAGACTGTGAAAAAGGTTTTGGCTATGACAAATCCCATCAGTGTCTAACCTCTAGAATCTACAAGATATTGAAAAACCTCAACAACTAAAAGACAAATAACCCAATTAAAAAATGGGCAAAGGATATGAACAAGCACTTCACCAAAGAAGACATTCAGACGGCTAACAGATAAACAGAAAATGCTCACGATCTTTAGCCATTAGAGACATGCAAATCAAAACTACAATGAGACAGCATTTCACCCCAAGAAGGCTAGCATTAATTCAAAAAACACAATATAATAAGTGTTGGAGAGGTTGTGGAGAGACTGGAACACTTATACACTGCTGGAGGGAATGTAAAATGGTACAGCTACTTTGGAAATCGATTTGGCACTTCCTTAAAGCTAGATATAGAACTATCATATGATCGAGCAACCCCACTCCTTGGAATATATCCTAGAGAAATAAGAGCCCTCACTTGAATAGACACATGCACACCCATGTTCATTGCAGCACTGATCACAATAGCAAAAAGATGGAAACAGCCTACGTGCCCATCAACAGACGAATGGATAAACAAATTATGGTAAATTCACACAATGGAATACTACACAATGATAAAGAACAATGATGAATCTGTGAAACATCTCATAACATGGATGAATCTGGAAGGCATTATGCTGAGTGAAATTAGTCAATCACAAAAGGACAAATATCGTATGAAACCATTACTATAAGAACTCAAGACAAGGTTTAAACACACTAACTAGGTATTAGATAAGAATTATCTTAGGTGAAGGGAAGAACAACATACGATACAGGCGATGTCAGGACATCTGGACTAAACAAAAGCTAAGGAGTTTCCTGAATACAACCAAACACTTTGAGGGACAGAGTAGCAGGGGCGGCGGTCTGGGGACCATGGTTTCAGGGGAAATCTAGGTCAACTGGCATAACAAAGTGTATTAAGAACATATTATACATCCCACTTTGGTGACTAGCGTCTGGGGTCTTAAGAGTTATCAAGTGGCCATCTAAGATACATGAATTTGTCCCAACCCACCTGGAGCAAAGGTGAGGGAAGAACACCAAAGACACAAGGAAAATATTAGCCCAAGAGACAGAAAGGACCACATAAACCAGAGACTCCATCAGCCTGAGATCAGAAGAACAAGATGGTGCCTAGCTACCACCAATGACCACCCTAAAGGGGAACACAAGAGTCCATGAGAGTGCAGGAGAAAATTGGGGCTCAGAACTCAAATTCTAGTAAAAAGACCAGACTTAATGGTCTGACTGAGACTGGAGGGACCCTAGAAGGCATGGCCCAATAATCTCTGTTAGCCCAGAACTGAACCCCGTCCTGAAGCCAACTCTTCAGACAAAGGTTAGACTGGAGTATAAGACATAAAACGATACTCGTGAAGGAAGTACTTCTTAGCTCAAGTAGATACATGAGACTAAATGGGCAGCTCTTGTCCAGAGGTGAGATGAGAAGGCAAAAAGGGACAGGATCTGGTTGAATGGACATGGGAAACCTGGGGTGGAAAGGAGGAGTGTGCTGTCACATTATAGGGAGAGCAACTAGGGTCACATAACAATGTGTGTATAAATTTTTTTTTTATGAAAAATTAACTTGAACTGTAAACTTTCACTTAAAGACAATTAAAAAAAAAAGAAAGATCCCACAGACAATTTCTGATCAAAAGGTGAAAATGCAAAACAGAATTTCAGCTTTTCATGGACTGTTGACTTTCTAGAAACACGGAGTGTGGATGAACACCTGAAACTATTACTCTGAGATAATCTTTAAATCTTAAACCAAAATAGCCCATGAAGTCTTCTTAAAACTGAAAAATAGTTTAGCTTACATAGTATAAAAGATCTGCCTTGAGCATTATCCTATTTTAAGAATGTTCTATATGGAATCGAACTGACAAAAGCATCTCAAAAGATTAGATAGGAACCTTAGGCGGCAGTGAGGTTATATTAATGAGGGAGCATTAGCTAAAAAAGGAGGACGAGAATGGATTTAGCAAACTAAAGAATCTAATCAGTGTCACTGAATTGTATATGTAGAAACTGTTGAATTCATTTATGATTTTTTGTATATATTCTCAACAAAAACAAAATAAATAGAATTTTTTTTTAAAGTTCATTCATTGGGGTGAAAGAAATACTTGGATGTAAGTAGAAATGAAAAATAGAAAATAAAATATTTTTATTTGTCCCAAAGTTTTGCACATACACAATAAAAAAACGTACTTAAAATTTCTGTAATTCACAAACCAAGAGGTGCATTCACCAGAGTGGGAGATCAGGTCTACACGTGGTACACATCACTGAGCAGTCAATTACAGCAGACTGTTGCTGGATATGTTGTTTATATTTGTATGGCAAATCATCACAGAACAAAACCTAGCATTCTCGGTTGATGACTTCTTTCTGCCCTAAGTGGAGGAAACAAGGAACTAATTAGGGAAAACTTTGTATAGCACTTTGTATTGATTTAGAGAGCAGTCCATATAATCACAGGGCCACAACATCTAGTGTAACGGAATGAATTGTGACTATTTTCCAACTATGTGCCCTCATTCCTACTTTTAACATAAGAATATTGCACATATGACCTGGAAAAACTATACTCGTGAAAATAATATAGTGACACAGACAGACATGCTGGAAAAAAATTTGTTTTGTTTATTGTTTTTTTAACTTTATCTTAGGTTGTACCTGCCTGTTTTACCACCAAACTGTTCATACATATGTGTGCTTCTTTTTGTAAAATATTGTAAAATAAAAAGAGATTCAAGAAGAGTAGATTACTCACGATAAATAAAAATTTTTATTTCAATTTGTGGAAAAGTCTATAGTTGCTTTCAGTCTGAAAATAGATAAAATAAAGAAATAGAAAATCGATGGTTCCTAACTATGCAGATATGGACATTAATGTGATGGAAAATTTACATTGATTTACATTATGGTTAAAAACTCTTAAAATTTTTAAATGTTATTTTTATTTCTGATTGTAAAAAATATTTAAAATATTTATTTTATTCAGAATGAATTAAGTAGAAGTAAAAATTCCCTACTTTTGTATTAATGAAATAAAAAAGTGTTGAAAATACAAACTGAAAATTAATGCACTCTTGCCTAGCTATATTTGATAGATATTTTTCTAGGTTAGAAATACAAGTTTTCCTCACTTTTTCAAACTAGACATGTTCTAATGCCTGATTGATGGGTATTTACAGTCATTGGAATTCTTTCCATTTTTTTTTATTTTGCTTCAAAGAGTGCTCTTTTAAAATGTAACAAAGAAAAGTATGTAAAATCATTTATTCCCATTTTACAAATTCCTAACTTGGATTGTACCTAGCACAAATATAAATATTGAAAACAACTCCAAAATATATCACCACAAAGCCTGACAATCCATATTTCCAATGATGATTGAGAACGGTTTCTTTCCCTTCGACCGTTACCATCACTAAGTATTTTCAAATCTTCTGGTATCTGCTAAAACATTTGGAAAAATGATGAATTCCGACTGCCATTTTAATTTAAATTTTAGCAAAATTAGATAACTTTCCATGAATATATTAGTGCCTTCTTATCTTCTACTGGACATATATTTTGCTCATTTTTATACTGTTATGTTGATTTGAGGAGTTCTATATGTATTACGGAAACTCTGGTGGTGTAGTGGTTAAGTGCTACAGCTGCTAACCAAAGGGTCAGCAGTTTGAATCAGCCAGGCGCTCCTTGAAAACTCGATAGGGGCAGTTCTACAGGGTCACTATGAGTCGGAATCGACTCGACGGCACTGTGTTTGGTTTTTTGTTTCGTTATATGTATTATAGGAAACCTGGTGGTGTAAAGGTTAAAAGCTATGGCTGCTAATCAAAATGTCAGCAGTTTGAATCCACCAGGTGCTCCTTGGAAACCCTATGGGGCAGTTCTACTCTGTCTTATAGGATCACTATGAGTCAGAATCAACTTGATAGTAATGGGTTTTGGTTTATACGTATCATATAGTCAGGAAAGAAAGAAGAGACCAAAACAGATGTCAAAAAGGGACTTTGAAACTTGCTCTTGAACTTCCAGTAGCTAAAGCCAATAGAAGAAATTGAGAAGTAAAAGAGCTGAGCAGAGGATTTCAAAGGGCAGCTTGAAAAGACAAAGTAAAATATTATAAAGAAATGTGCAAAGACCTGGAGTTAGAAAGCCAAAAGGGAAGAACACGCTCAGTATTTTTCAAGCTGAAAGAACTGAAGAAAACATTCAAGCTGTGAGTTGCAATATTGAAGGATTCTGTGGACAACATATAGAGCAACTCAGGAAACATCAAAAGAAGATGGAACGAATACACAGAGTCATTACATCAAAAATAATTGGCTGATGATCAGCATTTCAGGAGGTAGCATATGATCAAGAATCAATGGTACTGAAGGAAGAAGTCCATGCTACGCTGAAAGGAATGGCAAAAAACAAGGTATCAGGAATTTGACAGAGTATCAGTTGAGATGTTTTTGCAAACAGATGCAACTCTGGAAGTGCTCACTTTTATGCCAAGAAATTTCAAAGACAGCTACCTGGCCAATAGACTGGAAGAGATCCCTATTTATGCCCATTCCTAAGAAAGTTGATCTAACCAAATGTGGAAATTTTTTAACAATATCATTAATATCACACGTAAGCAAAATTTTCCTGAAGATTATTCAAAAGTGGCTGCAGCAGTGTATCAACACAGAACGGTCAGAATTTCAAGCAGGTTTCAGAAAAGGACATGGGATGAGGGATATTATTTCTGATGTAAGATGGAATCTGACTGAAAGCACTGAATACCAGAAAGATGTTTACTTGTGTTTTATTGACTATGCAAAGACATTCGACTGTGTGGATCATAACCAATGATGGATAGCATAGCAAAGAATGGGAATTTAGAACACTTAATTGTGCTTGTGAAAACCTGGACATAGATCAAGAGATAGTTGTTTCAAAAGAAAAGTGGATACTGCATGGTTTAAAGCAAGGGAAGGTGTGCATCTGGTTTGTATCCTTTCACCATACTGATTCAATCTGTTTGCTGACGAAGTAATCTGAAAGCCAGACTATGTGAAAAAACTTGGTATCAGGGTTAGAGGAAGACATATTAACGACCTGTGATATGCAGATGATAAGACCTTACTTTCTGAAAGTGAAGAGGACTTGAAGCACTTAGTGATAAACATCAAAGGCCACAGCCATCAATATGGATTACACCTCAACATAAAGAAAACAGAAATCCTCAAACTGGACCAATAAGCAACATCACGATAGATGGAGAAAATATTATAGTTGTCCAGGATTTCATTTTAATTGGAGCCACAATCAAAGTCCATGGAAGCAGTATTCAAGAAATCAAATGACGCATTACTTTAAGCAAATCTGCTGCAAAAGACCTCCTTAAAGTGTTAAAAAGCAAAAACGTCACTTTTAGGACTAAGGTGTGCCTAATCCATGTGCATGCTAAAGCTGGACAATGAATAAGGAAGTCCAAAAAACAATTGATGCCTTTGAATTATGGTTTTGGTGAAGAATATTTAATATACCATGGACTGCCAGAAGGAGAAACAAATCTTCTTGGAAGAAGTACAGTAAGAATTCCCTACTGAGAGGATGTGGGGCCAGCATGACGGAATAGACAGAAGCTTCTGGTGAGCCCTCTTACAACAAAGACCAAAAAAACAAGTGAAATGATTATATTTATGACAAGCTAGGAGCTCTGAACATCAAAGGCAAGTTTAGAAAATGAACTGAGGAGCAGGGGGAGGAAGAGGTGGTTCAGGAGTGGAGCTGAGTTACCAGACCTGAAGCACAGGGAGCACTTAAGCACCATTCCTGGGAGCGGCTGCAGCAGGCTGATACTAGCTTTCGACCTCAGTTTTCTCAGGGAGAAGCAGCCAGCCACACAGACTACTCACACCTCCTGAACCAGAGAAGAATGTCGCTCTCAGCAAAAGCTAAGTACTTACATATATTTTATTGCCCTCCCTGACCCAAAGTTGGCTTCAGCGGCTGTTGACTACCCTGGCCCTGAGATAGGCCCTATTGAGCTCCTAGACCCATCCTCCATGCCCTGGAGAAGGAATAAATTCTCAGTTGGGGGAAAGGATAATTTGCCAGCTTCACTAACTGAGGAGCTCAGGACAAAAGCGGCTCCTGTCCAAGCACAGATGGCCCATGGACTTTGAGTACCTTTCCCCTCTACATGGACCTGTGTGGGCCTATTTCAGGAGAATAGGCCCTTGTTGACAGACTACAGCTATTTCAGCTGTGCGGTGGAGGGGGGTGTTTGATGTTTGACACCAATTTGCTTATTAAACAGGGTCTTCATCTACCCACATCAGAGGCCTAAGGACTGGCAGCTCCACTCAGGTCACCCAGCCACCTGTGACAGGGGTCCAAAGATAACTGCTACCTCCCTGTCCTTAAAAAGAAAAGCATTGGGTGCCCATGGCCTGTCTGCAGAATCCACCCATCTGTATGCTCTAGGGAACAGGGACAGGCTTTCCTCAGAGACACTAAGGGGATGATTCTCAGCCCCCTGTTTGTTCAGACACTAACCCCTGCTATCCCTGATAAGAGCTCTAGCTATCTAGGGACAGGAAGTCAGATCTCCAAAGGTGAAAATAATCAAGTTAGCTCAGCCAAGCAACCCACTTGGGCATATCAAAAGAAAACTAAGCAAGAAGCTACGATATGGTAAGCAAACATAAAATAAATTCATACAATAACTTACAGATGGTTCAGAGACAACAGTCAATATGAAGCCACATAAAGAAACAGACCGCGATCACCTCAACAAGCTCTCAAAACAAAGAATCAAGGGATCTTCTAGATGAACGTGCCTTCCTGGAATTACTGGAGGCAGAATTCAAAAGATTAATATACAAAACCCTTCAAGAAATCAGGTAATATGCAGAACAAGCCAAGGAACACACAGATAAAGCAGTTGAAGAAATTAAAAAGGTCATTCAGGAACGTAATGAAAAATTTAATAAGCTGGAAAAATCCATAGACAGACAGCAATCAGAAATTCAGAAGATTAACAACAATAAAAGTACAGAATTAGACAACACAATAGAAAGTCAGAGGAGAAGAATTGAGCAAGTGGAAGACAGAATTTGTGAACTTGAAGACAAAGAACTTGGCACCAATATATTCGAAGAAAAATCAGATAAAAGAATTTTAAAAAAAAATGAAGAAACTTTAAGAATCATGTGAGACTCTATCAAGAGAAATAACCTACAAGTGATTGGAGTTCCAGAACAGGGAACGATTACAGAAAATGCAGAAAGAATTGTGGAAGGATTGTTGGCAGAAAATTTCCCTGATATCATGAAAGATGAGAAGATATCTATTCCAGATGCTCATTGACCTCCACGGACGGTAGATGTTAAAAGAAAGTCACCAAGACATATTGTAATCAAACTCGCCAAAATCAAACATAAAAAGAGAATTTTAAGAGCAGCTAGGGATAAATGAAAAGCAGAGTCAATAAGAATAAGCTTGGACCACTTGGCAGAAACCATGTGGGCAAGAAGGCAATAGGATGACTTATATTAAAAAAATTGAAGGAAAAAAACTGCCAGCCAAGACTCATATATCCAGCAAAAATGTCTCTCAAATATGAAGGTGAAATTGTGAATTTCCAGATAAAAAGAAGTTTAGGAAATTCATGAAAACCAAACCAAAACTACAAGAAATAATAAAGGGAGTCCTTTGGTTAGAAATGCAATAATATCAGATATCAACCCGAGACTAGAACAATGGGCAGAGCAATCAGATGTTAACCAAGACAGGGAAATCACAAAAATAAATCAAGATTGAAAAAATGCTCAAAACAGAGCGGGGGGCCAAGATGGCTGACTAGGTAGACGCTACCTCGGATCCCTCTTGCAACAAAGACTTGGAAAAACAAGTGAATCGATCACATACATGTCAATCTAAGAACCCTGAACAACAAACACAGATTTAAAGGATTGACCTGAGTGACAGAGATGGAGAATGAACAACTATGGGGAAGCAGAGACTGTTTTCGGAGCCTGGAGCCAGCGTCCCAGTCAGGTAACCTTGGCTCTGGGCTTAGGACTGGGTGCAGGGGAGCTGAGCAGGACATCCTGTGAAGGTGCAAACACGGGGCACAGCCCTACCCCCCTGAACTGATCCCAGGAGGGGGCCCAGCCGGTCCATGAGGGGGGCGCGGTGACGCGGCTGGCAGGAGGAGAAGTCCCCGGGAGGCAGCGACTGGTTTTGGAGCCAGGAGTGCAGCGTCCCAGCCAGGGAACCTAGGTGCCGGGCTTTGGACTGGGCACAGGGGAGCTGAGCACGGTATCCTGTCATGGCGCAAACACAGCATGCAGCCCTACTCCCCTGAACTGACCTCGGGAGGGGGCCCAGCCTGTCATCGCGGGCAGTGCGGCGAAGCGACTGCTGGGAGGAGAAGTCCCCGGGAGGCAGCGACTGGGTTTTGGAGCTGGGAGTGCAGTGTCCCAGCCGGGGAACCTTGACGCTGGGCTTTGGACTGGCAGCTGAGGATCTGACTGCAGCTTCTGCGGGCCTGACCCTTGGGGGCAATCTCAACCCAGCCAGCACACATAGGCGACACGCCTCTCTGGAATCTCAGATAAAATAGTCAACCCAAGCAAGATAAGTAACTTTGTCTATATTCCGGGGTGCTACTCCTGTTTTTCTGAACCCTCCCCTCCCCTCCCCTTCCCAGGCGGCTTCATTAACATTGGAATTTCCTGAGCCAGAGGGAGAACTGCTCTGCAGCTTTTCTTTTCCCTTTTTTTTTTTTTTCGGTCTTTTCCTAACCCATTCTTCCGGCCTGAGAGAAGCAATCACAAAAAACCCAGGGACCAATAATTCTTCCCTAATTGAACTAAAAACACAGAACCAGCTCCAGCCAAGCATATGTGATCCATATCTCAGGCTTTCATCCCTACAGGGAACAAGGTGGCTATTATAATGCAAAGACATTTCTGATAGGGATCTGATTGCATTTTTTCTTTTAGTGGATTTACTGGAAAAACAAGTTTTCCAGGTCTGATATCTTTGCGTATTCAACGGAGCCCTAAATGACCCACAACAGGGAACTGAGGGCTGGAGCTCTCCCCCGACCACCTAGATTCCTGCCTTAGGGGTCTAAGGAGGGTGACACTTACCAATCTGTAGAGGTACTTGCATTGGGGGCCTAAGGTACAGCTGCTGAGCCCTCCCACCAAGGTGCTTTAGGAATAGAGACACACCTACCTCACTGACACTTGGGGGAAGCCTGTCAGCATCCTGCCCCCCCGAAGAGTGAACCCCAGCTGCTAATACAATCTGGTGCACACAACTATCACCACTACTTCTCAAGCTGGATAGGAGTTAGGGTGCATTACACACTTGATGACCCAAAATCAGATTCTACTCAAGAATAGTGAATGGACTCAGACTTATATATCTGGTAACAGCCCAAAACAGCTCGTAATAGATCATAAGTAAGTCAAGGGCTACAATAATCAAGACGGCACAATCTAGTAGCCCATCCACATATATAGAAAGAAAACAAAACAAGACTCAATGAGCAAATATAGCATAAATCACTACAATATCTTAGTGATGGCTCGGAGACAGCAGTCAATATCAAACCACATAAAGACACAGACCATGACAGCTTCTACAACCCCCCAAAACAAAACAATCAAAATCTTTCCCAAATGAAGATACACTCCTGGAATTATCAGATACAGAATATAAAAAACTAATTTACAGAATGCTTGAAGACATCAGGGATGACCTCAGAAATGAAATAAGGCAAACCGCAGAAAAAGCCAAGGAACACACTGATAAAACAGTTGAAGAACTCAAAAAGATTATTCAAGAACGTAGTGGAAAAATTAATAAGCTGTAAGAATCCATAGAGAGACAGCATGCAGAAATCCAAAAGATTAACAATAAAATTACAGAATTAGACAACGCAATAGGAAGTCAGAGGAGCAGACTTGAGCAATTAGAATGCAGAGTGGGAAATCTGGAGGACCAGGGAATTAACACCAACATAGCTGGAAAAAAATCGGATAAAAGAATTAAAAAAAAATGAAGAAACCCTAAGAATCATGTGGGACTCTATCAAGAAGGATAACTTGCATGTGATTGGAGTCCCAGAACAGGGAGGAAGGACAGAAAACACAGAGAAAATAGTTGAAGATCTGCTGACAGAAAACTTCCCTGACATCATGAAAGATGAAAGGATATCTATCCAAGATGCTCATCGAACCCCATTTAAGATTGATCCAAAAAGAAAAACACCAAGACATATTATCATCAAAACTTGCCAAAACCAAAGATAAAGAGAAAATTTTAAAAGCAGCCAGGGGGAAAAGAAAGGTCTCCTACAAGGGAGAATGAAGAAGAATAAGTTCAGACTACTCAGCAGAAACCATGCAGGCAAGAAGGGAATGGGATGACATATACAGAGCACTGAAGGAGAAAAACTGCCAGCCAAGGATCATATATCCAGCAAAACTCTCTCTGAAATATGAAGGCGAAATTAAGGTATTTACAGATAAACACAAGCTTAGAGAATTTGCAAAAACCAAATGAAAGCTACAAGAAATACTAAAGGAAATTGGTCAGAAAACCAATAATTTCAGATACCAACACAACACAAGGTCACAGAACAGAACATCCTGATATCAACTGAAATAGGGAAATCACAAAAACAAATTAAGATTAATTAAAAAAAATGCTCAAAACACGGAATCATTGAAGTCAATATGTAAAAGATCACAATAATCAAAAAGAGGGACTAAATACAGGTGGCATAGAATTGCCATATGGAGAGGGATACAAGGCGATATAGAACAATACAAGTTAGGTTTTTACTTAGAAAAATAGGGGTAAATATTAAGGCAACCACAAAGAGGTATAACAACTCCATAACTCAAAATAAAAACCAAGAAAAAAGTAATGACGCAGCAAACATAAAGTCAAATACTATGAAAATGAGGAACACACAATTTACAAAGAAAAACGTCTCAGCACAAAAAAGTAAGTGGAAAAATAAAATTGTCAACAACACACATAAAAAGGCATCAAAATGACAACACTAAACACTTACTTATCTACAATTACGCTGAATGTAAATAGACTAAATGCACCAATAAAGAGACAGAGAGTCTCAGACTGGATAAAGAAACATGATCCGTCTATATGCTGCCTACAAGAGACACACCTTAGACTTAGAGGCACAAACAAACTAAAACTCAAAGAATGGAAAAAAAATATATCAAGCAAACAATAAGCAAAAAAGAAGAGGAGTAGCAATATTAATTTCTGACAAAATAGACTTTAAAGTTAAATCCACCACAAAAGATAAAGAAGGACACTACATAATGATTAAAGGGACAATTGATCAGGAAGATATAACCATATAATTTATGCACCCTATGACAGGGCTGCAAAATACATAAATCAAATTTTAACTCAACTGAAAAGTGAGGTGGACACGTCCACAAATATAGTAGGAGACTTCAACACACCACTTTCGGAAAAGGACAGGACATCCAGTAAGAAGCTCAATAGAGACACGGAAGACCTAATTACAACAATCAACCAACTTGACCTCATTGACTTATACAGAACTCTCCACCCAACTGCTGCAAAATATACTTTTTTTTCTAGCGCACATGGAACATTCTCTAGAATAGACCACATATTAGGTCATAAAACAAACCTTTGCAGAATCCAAAACATTGAAATATTACGGCATCTTCTCAGACCACAAGTCCATAAAAGTGGAAATCAATAACAGAAAAATTAGGGAAAAGCAATGAAATACTTGGAAACTGAACAATACCCTCCTGAAAAAAGACTGGCTTATAGAAGACATCAAGGAGGGAATAAGGAAATTCATAGAATGCAACAAGAATGAAAATACTTCCTATCAAAACCTCTGGGACACAGCAAAAGCAGTGCTCAGAGGTCAATTTATATCGATAAATGCACACATACAAAAAGAAGAAAAAAGCGAAAATCAGAGAACTGTCCCTACAACTTGAACAAATAGAAAGTGAGCAACAAAAGAATCCATCAGGCACCAGAAGAAAACAATAAAAATTAGAGCTGAACTAAATGAATTAGAGAACAGAAAAACAATCGAAAGAATTAACAAAGCCAGAAGCTTGTTCTTTAAAAAATTAACAAAATTCATAAACCATTGGCCAGACTGACTAAAGAAATATAGGAAAGGAAACAAATAACCTGAAAAAGAAATGAGATGGGCCACATCACAACAGACCCAACTGAAATTAAAATAATCATATCAGATTATTATGAAAAATTGTACTCTAACAAATTCACAAACCTAGAAGAAATGGATGAATTCCTTGAAAAACACTACCTACCTAAACTAACACAATCAGAAGTAGAACAACTAAATAGACCCATAACAAAAAAAGAGACTGAAACGGTAATCAAAAAACTCCCAACAAAAAAAAGCCCTGACCCAGATGGCTTTGCTGCAGAGTTCTACCATACTTTCAGAGAAGAGTTAACACCACTACTACCAAAGGTATTTCAAAGCAGAGAAAATGATGGAATACTACCTAACTCATTCTATGAAGCCACCATCTCCCTGATACCAAAACCAGGTAAAGACATCACAAAAAAGAAAATTACAGACCTGTATCCCTCATGAACATAGATGCAAAAATCCTCAATAAAATTCTAGCCCATAGAACCCAACAACATATCAAAAAAATTAATCTACCATGACCAAGTGGGATTTATACCAGGTATGCAGGGCTGGTTTAACATTAGAAAAAACATTCATGTAATCCACCATATAAATAAAACAAAAGACAAAAACCACATGATCTTATCAATTGATGCAGAGAAGGCATTTGACAAAGTCCAACACTCATTTATGATAAAAACTCTCACCAAAATAGGAATTGAAGGAAAATTCTTCAACATAATAAAGGGCATCTATACAAAACCAACAGCCAACATCACTCTAAATGGAGAGAGCCTGAAAGCATTTCCCTTGAGAACAGGAACCAGACAAGGATGCCCTTTATCACCGCTCTTATTCAACATTGTGCTAGAGGTCCTAGCCAGAGCAATTAGGGTAGACAAAGAAATAAAGGGCATCCGGATTGGCAAGGAGGAAGTAAAATTATCTCTATTTGCAGATGCCATGATCTTATACACAGAAAACCCTAAGGAATCCTCCAGAAAACTACTGAAACTAATAGAAGAGTTTGGCAGAGTCTCAGGTTACAAGACAAACATACAAAAATCACTTGGATTCCTCTACATCAACAAAAAGAACATCGGAGAGGAAATAACCAAATCAATACCATTCACAGTAGCCCCCAAGAAGGTAAAATACTTAGGAATAAATCTTACCAAACATGTAAAAGACCTATACAAAGAAACATATAAAGTACTAGTGCAAGAAACTAAAAAGGACCTACATAAGTGGAAAAATATACCTTGTTCATGGATAGGAAGACAACATAGTAAAAATGTCTATTCTACCAAAAGCCATCTATACATACAATGCACTTCCAATCCAAATTCCAACGACATTTTTTAATGTGATAGACAAACAAATCATCAACTTCATATGGAAGGGAAAGAAGCCTCGGATAAGCAAAGCATTCCTGAAAAAGAAGAAGAAAGTGGGAGGCCTCACTCTACCTGATTTCAGAACCTATTATAGAGCCACAGTAGTCAAAACAGCCTGGTACTGGTACAACAACAGGCACATAGACCAATGGAACAGAATTGAGAACCCAGATATAAATCCATCCACGTATGAGCAGCTGATATTTGACAAAGGCCCAGTGTCAGTTAATTGGGGAAAAGATAGTCTTTTTAACAAATGGTGCTGGCATAGCTGGATATCCATTTGCAAAAAAAATGAAACAGCACCCATACCTCGCACCATGCACAAAAACTAACTCCAAGTGGATCAAAGACCTAAACATAAAGACTAAAATGATAAAGATCATGGAAGAAAAAATAGGGACAACCTTAGGAGCCCTAATACAAGGCATAAACAGAATACAAAACATTACCAAAAATGACGAAGAGAAACCAGATAACTGGGAGCTCCTAAAAATCAAACACCTATGCTCATCTAAAGACTTCACCAAAAGAGTAAAAAGACCACCTACAGACTGGGAAAGAATTTTCAGCTCTGACATCTCCGACCAGCGCCTGATCTCTAAAACCTACATGATTCTGTCAAAACTCAACCACAAAAAGACAAACAACCCAATCAAGAAGTGGGCAAAGGATATGAACACACACTTCACTAAAGAAGATATTCAGGCAGCTAACAGATACATGAGAAAACACTCTCGATCATTAGCCATTAGAGAAATGCAAATTAAAACTACGATGAGATTCCATCTCACTCCAACAAGGCTGGCATTAATCCAAAAAACACAAAATGATAAATGTTGGAGAGGCTGCGGAGAGATTGGAACTCTTATACGCTGCTCGTGGGAATGTAAAATGGTACAACCACTTTGGAAATCTATATGGCCTTCACTTAAACAGTTAGAAAAAGAACTACCATACAACCCAGAAATCCCACTCCTCGGAATATACCCTAGAGAAATAAGAGCCTTTACACAAACAGATATATGCACACCCATGTTTATTGCAGCTCTGTTTACAATAGCAAAAAGTTGGAAGCAACCAAGGTGTCCATCAACGGATAAATGGATAAATAAATTGTGGTATATTCACACAATGGAATACTATGCATCCATAAAGAACAGTGAAGAATCTGTGAAACATTTCATAACATAGAGGAACCTGGAAGGCATTACGCTGAGTGAAATTAGTCAGAAGCAAAAGGACAAATGTTGTATAAGACCACTATTATAAGATCTTGAGAAATAGTATAAACTGAGAAGAACACATACTTTTGTGGTTACGAGGGGTGGAGAGAGGGAGGGTGGGAGAGGGTTTTTTACTGATTAATTAGTAGATAAGAACTGCTTTAGGTGAAGGGAAGGACAATACTCAATACATGGAAGGTCAGCTCAACTGGACTGGACGAAAAGCAAAGAAGTTACCTGGATAAACTGAATGCTTCAAAGGTCAGCGGAGCAAGCGCGGGGGTTTGGGAACCATGGTTTAAGGGGACTTCTAAGTCAATTGGCAAAATAATTCTATTATGAAAACATTCTGCATCCCACTTTGAAATGTGGCATCTGGGGTCTTAAATGCTAACAAGCGGCCATCTAAGATGCATCAATTGGTCTCAACCCACCTGGATCAAAGGAGAATTAAGAACACCAAGGTCACACGACAACTAAGAGCCCAAGAGACAGAAAGGGCCACATGAACCAGAGACCTACATTATCCTGAGACCAGAAGAACTAGTTGGTGCCCGGCCACAACCGATGACTGCCCTGACAGGGAGCACAACAGAAAAACCCTGAGGGAGCAGGAGATCAGTGGGATGGAGACCCCAAATTCTCACAAAAAGACCATACTCAATGGTCTGACTGAGACTAGAGGAATCCCGGCAGTCATGGTCCCCAAACCTTCTGTTGGCCCAGGACAGGAACCATTCCCGAAGACAACTCATCAGACATGAAAGGGACTGGACAGTGGGTAGGAGAGAGATGCTGATGAAGAGGGAGCTATTTGTACCAGGTGGACATTTGAGACTGTGTTGGCATCTCCTGTCTGGAGAGGAGATAGGAGGGTAGAGAGGGTCAGAAACTGGCAAAATTGTCACGAAAGAAGAGACTGGAAGGGCTGACTCATTAGGGGGAGAGGAAGTGGGAGTACGGAGTAAGGTGTATATAAACTTATATGTGACAGTTTGACTTGATTTGTAAACGTTCACTTGAAGCTCAATAAAAGTTAATAAAAAATATATATATAACGAAACATTTGCCAATTTAACAATGTTTATATGTGTGATTCAATGACAACATAATTTTTTTTGTATTAGACTTTATAATTGAAATGACCATAAAATTCCTGATAATGTTTTTCTAATTATATTCTCTTTCAATTCATGATCATCACCACTAACAAGAAATTTTGCACCAGTAGATGATGTGAAAGGCAGCAATATCCTTCTGTTTTCCACCCTATTGTCAGAAAAGCCTTTCTTCCTTATTAAATCAGGATCCTTGGAATCTTATTTTAACAATGCAATTATTCTCTAAATCTAACAGTTGTGCATTTTCTTTCATTGACAAAAATGTAATGGTGAAATTTCTTGTAATAATATAAAGGGCTCTCAAATACAATAGTATTTTTTCATGCCAATTCTTAGTCATCTAGTGCTGCCATAACAGAAATACCACAAGTGGATGGCTTTAACAAAGAGAAATTTATTTTCTCGCAGTCTAGTAGGTTCAGGGCATCGGGTCAAGGGGAAGGCTTTCTCTCTCTCAGCTCTGGAGGAAGGTCCTTGTCCTCATATCCTCCCCTGGTCAAAGAGCTTCTCAGGCACAGGGACCCAGTATCCAAAGGACACACTCTGCTCCTGGTGCTGCTTTCTTGGTGGTACGAAGTCCCCAACTCTCTGCTTGCTTCCCTTTCCTTTTATCTCTTGAGAGAAAAAAGGTGGTGCAGGTTCCCACTTTGAAGAGTGGCATCTGGGGTCTTAAACGCTAGCAAGCAGCCATCTAAGATGCATCAATTGGTCTCAACCCACCTGGATCAAAGGAGAATGAAGAACACTAAGGACACAAGGCAATTACGAGCTCAAGAGACAGAAAGGGCCACATGAACCAGATACTACATCATCCTGAGACCAGAAGAACTAGATAGTGCCTGGCTACAACCGATGACTGCCCTGACAGGGAGCACAACAGAGAACACCTGAGGGAGCAGGAGAGCAGTGGGATGCAGACACCAAATTCTCATAAAACCAGACTTAATGGTCTGACTGAGACTGGAAGGACCCCCCTGATCGTGGTCCCCAGACATTCTGTTGGCCCAGGAGAGGAACCATTCCCAAAGCCAACTCTTCAGACAGGGATTGGACTGGACAATGGGTTGGAGAGGGATGCTGGTGAGGAGTGAGCTTCTTGGATCAGGTGGACACTTGAGACTATGTTGGCATCTCCTGCCTGGAGAGGAGATGAGAAGGTGGAGGGGGTCAGAAGCTGGCTAAATGGACACAAAAAGAGAGAGTGGAGGGAGAGAGTGGGCTGTCTCGTTAGGGGGAGAGTAATTGGGAGTGTGTAGCAAGGTGTATATGGGTTTTTCTGTGACAGAATGACTTGATTTGTAAACTTTCACTTAAAGCACAATAAAAATTATTTTAAAAAATGCTCAAAATAGGAAAACAGCAATGTCATTATGTAAAAGAAGACAACATTAAAACAATAAAGAAGGACCAAGAAATGTAGTCATAGATCTTTCATATGGAGAGGAGGACAAGGCTATACAAAGAAAAGTTAGGTTTAAATTTAGAAAATAGGGGTAAATAATAAGGTAACCACAAAGGAGACAAACTATCCCACTCATCGAAATAAAAAAAAAAAGTACTCAGCAGAAACAAAATCATCAACGAATATGAGGAAAAGACAATATGTCTACTCAGCACAAAAAATTAAGTGGGAAAAAGAAACTGTCAACAACACACAAAAAAAGACATAAAAATAATAGCACTAAGATACCTATCCATAATTACCCTGAATGTAAATGGACTGAGTGCACCAATAAAGAGACAGAGAGTGGCAGAATGGATTAAAAAAACATGATCTCTCTATATGCTGCCTACAAGAGACACACCTTAGACTTAGAGACACAAACAAACTAAAACTCAAAGGATGGAAAAAATATATCAAGCAAAGAACAATGAAAAAAGAGCAGGAGTACCAATATTAATTTCTGACAAAATAGGCTTTAAAGTTAAATCCACCACAAAAGATAAGGAAGGACACTTTCACTATGTAATGATTAAAGGGACAATACACTGGGAGGATATAACCATAATAAATATTTATGCACCCAATGACAGGGCTGCAAGATACATAAAACAAACTCTGTCAGCATTGAAAAGTGAGATAGGCAGCTCCTCAATAATAGTAGAAGACTTCTATGCACTCACTACTTTCAGTGACAGACAGGACATCCAGAAAGAAGCTCAGTAAAGACACGGAAGATCTAAATGCTACAATCAACCAACTTGACCTCATAGACATATACAGAACACTCCTCCCAACAGCAGGTGAGTGTTTTTTTTTTTTTTTTTTTCTAGTGCACATGGAACATTCTCTAGAATAGACCACATATTAGGTCGTAAAGCAAGCCTCAGCAGAATCCAAAACATTGAAATATTACAAAGCATCTTCTCTGCCAATAAGACCATAAAAGTAGAAATCATTAACAAAAAAACTGGGCAAAGGAATCAAACACTTGGAAACTGAAAAATTACCTGCTCAAAAAAAGACTGGACTATAGAATACATTAAGGATGAAGTAAACAAATTCATAGAATCCAATGAGAATGAAAACACTTCCTATCAGAACATTTGGGACACAGAGAAAGCCTGCTCAGAGGTCCATTTATATCACAGTAAATGCACATATACAAAAAGAAGAAAGGGCCAAAATTAAAGAATTATCCCTACAACTTGAATAGAAAGAGAGCAATAAAAGAAACCCTCAGGCACCAGAAGAAAAGAAATAATAATAATTACGGCAGAACTAAATGAAATAGAAAAAAAGAAAAACAATTGAAAGAATTACCAAGAGTAAAAGCTGGATCTTTGAAAAAATCAACAAAATTGATAAACCATTGGTCAAACTGACAAAAGAAAAACAGGAGAGGCAGCAAATCACCCAAAGAAGAAATGAGATGGGCAATATTACAACAGACCCAAAAGAAATTAAAAGAATCATATCAGCCTACTGTGAAAAATTGTACTCTAAGAAAATTGAAAGCCTAGAAGAAATGAAAGAATTCCTAGAAACACAAAATCTGCCTAAACTAACACAAACAGAGGTAGAACAACTAAATAGACCCACACTGAAAGAAGATATTGAAAAGGTAATCAAAAAACACAACCATAAAAAAGCCCCGGACAGGGCAGCCTCTCTGCAGTGTTCTATGAAACTCTCGGAGAAGAGTTAACAGTGCTACTACTAAAGGTATTTCAGAGGATAGAAAAAGATGGAATACTACCAAACTCATTCTATGAAGCCACCATAACCCTGATACCAAAACCAGCTAAAGACACCACAAAAAAAGAAAATTAAAGACCTATATCCCTCATGAACTTAGATGCAAAAATCCTCAACAAAATTCTAGATAATAGAATTCAAAAACACATCAAAAAATAATATCCTATGACCAAGTGGGATTCATACCAGGTATGCAGGGATGGTTCAATATTAGAAAAACAATTAATGTAATGCATCATATAAATAAAACAAAAAATGAGACACACATGATTTTATGAATTGATACAGAAAAGGTATTTGACAAAGTTCAACACTCCTTCCTGATAAAAACTCTTAGCAAAATAGGAATAGAAGGAAAATTCCTCAACATAATAAAGGGCATTTATACAAAGCCAATAGCCAACATCATCCTAAATGGAGAGAGCCTGAAAGCATTCCCCTTGAGATCGGAAACCAGACAAGGATGCCCTTTATCACCAATCTTATTCAACATTGTGCTGGAAGTCCTAGCCAGAGCAATTAGTCTAGATAAAGAAATAACGGGCATCCAGATTGGCAAGGAAAATGTAAAAGTATCTGTATTTGCAGGTGATGTGATCTTATACACAGAAAACCCTAAGGAATCCTTAAGAAAACTACTGTAACTAATAGAAGAGTTCAGCAGAGTATCAGGACAAAAGATAAACATACAAAAATCAGCTGGATTCCTCTACACCAACAACAAAAAAAAAACCTAGAGGAGGAAATCACCAAATCAATACCATTTACAGTAGGCTCCAAGAAGATAAAATACTTAGGAATAAATCTTACCAGAGAAGTAAAAGACTTATACAAACAAAACTATACAAACCACTTCTGCAAGAAACCAAAAGAGACCTACGTAAGTGGAAAAACATACCTTGCTTATGGATAGGAAGACTCAACATTGTAAAAATGTCTATTCTACCAAAAGCTATTTACAGATTTAATGCAATTTTAATCCAAATTCCAATGACATTTTTTAATGAGGTGGAGAAACAAATCACCAGTTTCATATGGAAGGGAAAGAAGCCCCAGATAAGTAAAGTATTACTGAAAAAGAAGAAGAAAGTGGGAGGCCTCACTCTACCTGATTTTAGAACCTATTATACCTCCACAGTAGTCAAAACAGCCTGGTACTGGTACAACAACAGATACGTGGACCAAAGGAACAGACTTGATACTCCAGACATAAATCCATCCACATATAGAGACGCAATCCTTTTGAAATCCTAACTTACTCTTACATTAATAACAAAATATTAACATCTATATTTATAAATTTATCACTTCAACATGACAGGTAAATTATCTATCCTAATGTATGGATTCAATAGATGAATGAATAAGTAGCACATTTATATTTTCTTACTATTTCAAATAGCTTTCCCATGCCATATGAGGCAGGCAGGGCAGGAATTATCTATATTTCAAATTCAGAAAGGTTAATTTGCATACTTAGATGCATATCCCTAATAGCATACAAACATGGGAATTCAACCTAGCATTTGTGAAGTCACAATGAAATTGACCTGGGAATAAAAGGAGATAGCATATAAAGAAAGAAGGAAAGGAGGAAAGAAGAAAGGAAGGAGGGAAACAATACTTAGCAAACTGTCTAGACATTTGGCGTGATTAAAGAAGGGAGGTAGGCAAAATATCGATATTTGTTAGCATTGACTTTGTTTCATCCATTGTCATAAGTAAGTTTCATATGTATGTACACACATACACACACATACATACATATATATATACACACACACACATATATATATATATATATATATATATATATATTCTTTCCAGATGAGGGTCATCATCCCATTTTGTGGTTGAGTAAAGCAAACAAGACTAAGGAAAGTAAAGAAGCATACCTAAAGTCATCAGCCAAAAGAGGCAGGGTGAACTTACAAACACAAGCCTGTCTAATCAAAAAGCCAACGTTGTGTCGATGATATTTCCCTTAATGATATAATGGCTCCCACTTTATTGGTACAATGTAAGCATTTCTGGACATTATATAATATCTCCTGGATTCCTGAGTTTCCTATACAAAAAATAATGATGAAAGTGGTGAGAAATTTTAAGTAATGAACACTACAAACACTCTGGGCTCTATTGTGCGTAATATGACATGAATAATTGCCTTCATTCTTCAAAAGTAAAAGATAAAAAAAAAGACGGTAAAGATAATTTATGTCTATTAGCCAGCAAAACATGTGAAAATAGTAGCCTGTTCACTCCTGACCATCTACTGTGTTAGCATCATAATGGCTATTCAGAGACTGATGCTAAGTTTCTGGCATTTACAATGGGTAAAAACAGGAGCGCCGACTGGTCTCAAAGGCCTTTAAATCCCTTGTTAGATCTTGAGCTAATCATTTATCTTACTTATCACAAGAAATATTTGGAATTTATTTTAATTTTTGATCAATTTACATTCTAAAATTTTAAACATTAGATAATGCTCTTTGACATACTTCATGTACTAAATACATAGATGGAATATAACCTTATCAATTAATCTGACTTATTACAAGAAATGACCCCTGGTGGCATAGTGGATTACAGCTTGGTGCTAACCAAAAGGCCGGCAGTTCAAATCCACCAGCTGCTCCTTGAAAACCCTATGGGGCTGCTCTACTCTGTCCTGTAGGGTCGCTATGAGTTGGGATCAACTTGATGAAACAGGTTTGGTTTGATTTTTTTATTCTAAGAAAAATCTAAAGTTAATATCGTTTATATTTTGAAATTAAAAAAGTATATTTCTAAAAAAAATAGATTGTGACCTGTTTTACAAATAGTGCAACTAAGTTTTATGGTAAGTATTACAGCTAGTCAATGAAGAAAGTAAAACCCAGGTAACTGAAACTTGATTCTAAATCCCAGTCTGTCTCCACAAAAGTGTAATTATCGATATGTTTAATGATATCTGAAATCTGTGAGTGAACAAGAAGAAATATAATAAAAGAAAACAACAATGACAAACAGAACACTGTTTTAAGTCTTAAGCTAGAGAAATAAAAAAGGCATTTAAAAACAAATAGCAAGGCTTCGACAACAGGTAAAGGGCATAATAAGTCAGTAAACATGTTAAGGGTCAACGATAGTGACCACATTGCTATAGGACATAAAAAAAAATGACTTCACGAGGACACAGAGTAATCAGTGTGGCATAAAAAGGTGGTGGGACTAGAACTTGAGTTTACAGCTTTGGGAAGATTTTCAAAGCTATCTAGGAAGTGGTAAAGGGAAAATTAATGGGTTCAGAATGGGAACAGTTGTCAGCAAAGCTATGTTTATGTAATGATTTAGGCCTTTTGTCTATAGCATTAGACTTGTAAATGATTTATTAAGTAAAAATTATACTTGATTGACATAGACTACTAGTATAATTCAATAAATCAGAAATTGCAATACCTGCTAAAGGGAAAAGCTGTTGGATGCACATTTTGAAGCATCTAGCTATTTTATTTCAGTGTCAAGATGCTCAGCTCTTTTGCATAATGCTGGTAATCCCTGCTTCACTTATTTTTCATTCTTTGTTCTCTGTTTGTATCTGTCCTGATAATAGATATCTATTGACTTATTCTGCTGTTTAATGTGTTTTTATTTGTTTTTGTCTTTTTTAGCCATCCAAATTATTACCTTAAACATTTACCTACAAGTACACCTATAGTTATAAAACACATTTGCTGTTGAAACTTTTATCTCAAAATATTTCTTGATTCAGTATTCTCTAGCCACAATAGTCCCTCCAACTCTTCAAACCATTGGAACATCACTTTATAATTTGAAATGTAATAATGTACACATTATTACACAACTGATTGTTGCTTTAAGCAGCAGAGTGGTAAAAAATTTACATTGTCGTTGTTCTTAGGTGCCATCGAGTAGGTTCCAACTCATAGCGACCCTGTGCACAACAGAATGAAACACTGCCCTGTCCTGACCCATCCTTACAATCATTGTTACGCTTGAGCTCATTGTTGCAGCCACTGTGTCAATCCACCTCCTTGAGGGTCTTCCTCTTTTCCGCTGACCGTGTTCTCTGCCAAGCAAGATATCCTTCTCCAGGGACTGATCCCTCTTGACAACATGTCCAAAGTATGTAAGATGCAGTCTCGCCATCCTTGCCTCTAAGGAGCATTCTGGTTGTACTTCTGCCAAGACAGATTTGTTCGTTCTTTTGGCAGTCCATGGCATATTCAATATTCTTCGCCAACACCACAATTCAAAGGCGTCAACTCTTCTTCAGTCTTCCTTATTCATTGTCCAGCTTTCACATGCATATGATGTGATTGAAAATACCATGGCTTGGGTCAGGCGCACCTTAGTCTTCGGGGTGACATCTCTGCTCTTCAACACTTTGAAGAGGTCCTTTGCAGCAGATTTGCCCAGTGCAATGCATCTTTTGATTTCTTGACTGCTGCTTCCGTGGCTGTTGATTGTGGATCCAAGTAAAATGAAATCCTTGACAACTTCAATCTTTTCTCCGTTTATCATGATGTTGCTCATTGTTCCAGTTGTGAGGATTTTTGTTTTCTTTATGTTGAGGTGCAGTCCACACTGAAGGCTGTGGTCTTTGATTTTCATTAGTGCTTCAAGTCCTCTTCACTTTAAGCAAGGAAGGTTGTGTCTTCTGCATAACGCAGGTTGTTAATGAGTCTTCCTCCAATCCTGATGCCTGTTCTTCATATAGTCCAGCTTCTTGTATATAAATATATATATATATAATTCATATAGAGACAATAATTTGAGTAAATAGTGGGTTTGCCTAATAATAAAAATTTAACATTTTTATAAGATTTTTCAGTTCAGTGTACTTTTCAAGGAAAGATTTGGAGCCAATTCTTGAATAATGTCCTTGGCAGGCTGAAGAATTTTTACCTTAGTAGAAGGTGAGGAGTAGTTGCAAATATTGAGACAAAGCTGTCTTTCTTCCTGTGCTGAGGTGAAGGTACATGTTGCTGTGTGGAACTGCATCAGGTAGAGACTTCTAAAGTGAACCAAGGACCCGCTATGTAACTTCTTCATCATTAGAGTTAAATAACCATAAGAATATTTCCTTTACTTCAATTTATTCTTGAATGTTGAGTGAATGGTCCAAAAAAAAAAAAAATGAATGATGCTGGGTAATATTTGTGAGAAAACTACATGTGGAATATTCATTTTATGTACACAAAACTCTGGGTATATGGAGCAAGAAAAAGACTTACAAAAATATAAATTAATTATGAGAATTAGTTTCTGGTAACCAGCACAGAACCAATATGCACTTATGCCTATAGTGATGTTCAATGTCCAATGCTTTATTTTTAATTGACTTGCTTATAGAGCTGTGTTTTGTTCTAGGGATCAGTGCTATGAAGGCAAGGGGGACTTATTGAGGCACCGCAAAGGAAGTCAGTGTGATTGTGTGTATTCAACTGGGGATCCATCCTCAAAACTGTTGGTAAACTACTAGTAAACAAGCACTTTTATTCAACCTATTTCTGACTAAAAGAGCCAGTGTCTAAAATATACTAAAAGGTGGATGTCACGGACTGTATTATGTCCCCCGCCAAAATGTGTGTATCAACTTGGTTAGGCCATGATTCCCAGTGTTCTGTAATTGTCTTCCATTTTGTGATTGTAACTTTATGTTAAAGGGGATTAGGGTGGGATTGTAACACCCTTACTAGGTCACATCCCTGATCCAATGTAAAGGGGGTTTCCCTTGGCTGTGTCCTGTACCACCTTTGATCTCTCAAGAGATAAAAGGAAAGGGAAGCCAGCAGAGAGGTTGAACCTGACACCACCAAGACAGCAGCACCAGGAGCAGAGCGCAACATTTGGACCTTAGATTCCTGTGCCAAGATGCTCACAGACCAAGGGAAAACTGATTCATTACAATGGCCTTCCTCCAGAGCCACCAGAGAAAGAGTGCCTTCCCCTAGAGCTGATGCCCTGAATTTGGACTTGTAGCCTACTCGACTGTGAGAAAATAAACTTCTTTTCTTTTTTTTTTCAGAAAGTTTTTTTTTAATTTTTATTGTGCTTTAAGTGAAAGTTTACAAATCAAGTCGGTCTCTCACACAAAAACTTATATTCACCTTGCTACATACTGCCAGTTGCTCTCCCCCTAATGAGACAAACTGCTCCCTCCCCCCACTCTCTTTTTTGTCCATTTCGCCAGCTTCAAACCTCCTCTACCCTCTCATCACCCTTCTAGGAAGGAGATGACAACCTAGTCTCAAGTGTCCACCTGATCCAGGAAGCTCACTCCTCACTAACATCCCTCTCCAACCCATTGTCCAGTCCAATCCCTGTCTGAAGAGTTGGCTTTGGGAATGGTTCCTGTCCTGGGCCAACAGAAGATCTGGGGGCCATGACCACCAGGGTACTTCTAGTCTTAGTTAGACCATTAAGTCTGGGCTTTTTACAAGAATTTGGTGTGTGCATCCCACTGCTCTCCTGCTCCCTCAGGGGTTCTCTGTTTTGTTCCCTGACAGGGCAGTCATCAGTTGTAGCCAGGCACCATCTAGCTCTTCCGGTCCCAGGCTGATGTAGTCTGTGGTTAATGTGGCCCATTCTGTCTCTGGGGCTCATAATTACCTCGTGTCTTTGGTGTTCTTCATTCTCCTTTAATCCAGGTAAGTTGAGACCAATTGATGCATCTTAGATGGCCGCTTGCTAGCATTTTAGACCCCAGACGCCTCTCTCCAAGGTGGGATGCAGAATGTTTTCTTAATAGATTTTATTATGCCAGTTGACTTAGATGTCACCTGAAACCATGGTCCCCAAAACCCTGTCCCTGCCACACTGGCCTTCGAAGTTGTTCAATTTATTCCAGACACTTCTTTGTTTTACGATTAGTCCAGTTGTGCTGACCTCGACTGTATTGTGTGTTGTCTTCCTCGTCAGCTAAAGTAGTTCTTATACACTCTCTAATTAGTGAATACCCCTCTCGCACCCTCCCTCCCTTCCCCTTCTCATAACCATCAAATAATATTTTCTAATCTGTTTAAACTATTTCTCGAGTTCTTATAATAGTGGTCTTATACAATATTTATCCTTTTTCAGCTGACTAATTTCACTCAGAATAATTCCTTCCAGATTCCTCCATGTTATGAAATGTTTCACAGATTCATCACTGTTCTTTATCGATGCACAGTATACCATTGTGTGAATATACCATAATTTATTTATCCATTCATCCGTTGATAGACACCTTGGTTGCTTCCATCTTTTTGCTATCGTAAACAGTGCTGCAGTGAACATGGGTAAGCATATATCTGTTCGTGTAAAGGCTCTTATTTCTCCAGGATATATTTCGAGGAGTGGTATTGCTGTATCATATGGTGATTCTATTTCTAGCTTTTTAAGGAAGCTCCAAATCGATTTCCAAAATGGTTGTACCATTTTACATTCAAACCAGGAGTGTATAAGTGTTCCAATCTCTCCACAGCCTCTCCAACATTTACTGTTTTGTATTTTTTGGATTATTGCCAACCTTGTTGGAGTGAGATGGAATCTCACTGTAGTTTTGATTTCATTTCTCTAATGGCTAAAGATCATGAGCATTTCCTCAAGTATCTGTTAGCTGTCTGAATGTCTTCTTTAGTGAAGTGTCTGTTCATATCTTTTGCCCATTTTTTGAGTTATTTGTCTTTTCGCAGTTGAGTTTTTGCAGTATCATGTAGATTTCAGAGATCAGGTGCTGATCGGAAATGTCATAGCTAAAAACTTTTCCCAGTCTGTAGGCAATCTTTTTACTCCTTTGATGAAGTCTTTGGATGAGCATAAGTGTTTGATTTTTATGAGCTCCCAGTTATCTAGTTTTTCTTCTGTATTGTTAGTAATGTTTTGTATACTGCTTATGCCATGTATTAGGGCTCCTAATGTTGTCCCTATTTTATCTTCCAGGACCTTTACCGTTTTATATTTTATATTTAGGTCTTTGATCCATTTTGAGCTTGTTTTTGTGCCTGGAATGAGGTATTGGTATTGTTTCATTTTTTTGCAGACGGAAATCCAGTTATGCCAGCACCATTTGTTAAAACGACTGTCTTTTCCCCATTTAACTGTTTTGGGGCCTTTGTCAAATATCAACTGCTCATATGTGGATGGATTTATGTCTGGATTCTCAATTCTGTTCTATTGGTCTATGTATCTGTTGTTGTACCAGTACCAGGTTGTTTTGACTACTGTGGTGGTATAATAGGTTCTAAAATCAGGTAGAGTAAGGCCTCCCACTTTGTTCTTCTTCTTCATTAATGCATTACTTATCTGGGGCCTCTTTCCCTTCCATATGAAGTTGGTGATTTGTTTCTTCATCTCATTAAAGAATGTTCTTGGAATCTGGATTGGAATTGGATTAAATGTATAGATCGCTTTTGGTAGAATAGACATTTTTGTAACGTTGTCTTCCTATCCATGAGCAAGGTATGTTTTTCCACTTATGTAGGTCTTTTTGGTTTCTTGCAGAAGCATATTGTAGTTTTCTTCGTATAAGAGTTTTACTTCTCTGGTAAGATTTATCTCTAAGTATTTTATCTTCTTGGGAGCTACTGTAAATAGTATTGATTTGGCGAGTTCCTCTTCGATGTTCTTCTTGTTGGTGTAGAGGAATCCAACTAATTTTTGTATGTTTATCTTGTATCCCGATACTCTCCTGAACTCTTCTATTATTTTCAGTAGTTTTCTTGAGGATTGCTTAGGGTTTTCTGTGTATAAAATCATGTCATCTTCAAATAGAGCTACTTTTACTTCTTCCTTGCCAATCTGGATGCGCTTTACTTCTCTGGCTAGGACCTGCAGAACAATGTTGAATAACAGTGGTGAAAAAGGGCATCCTTGTCTGGTCCCCAATCTTAAGGGGAATCCTTTCAGGCGCTCTCCATTTAGGATGATGTTGGCTTTGGCTTTGTATAAATGCCCTTTATTATGTTGAGGAATTTTCCTTCCATTCCTATTTTGCTGAGAGTTTTATTCATGATGAGTATAGGAATTTGTCAAATGACTCTTCTGCATTGCTTGATAAAATCATGTGATTATTGTCTTTTGTTTTATTTATGTGATGGATTACATTAATTGTTTTTTTAATGTTGAACCTTACCTGTGTAAAAAAAAACACTGTGTACCTGGTATGAATTCCACTTGGTCATGGTGAATTATTTTTTTGATATGCCATTGAATTCTCTCAGCTAGAATTTTGTTGAGGATTTTTCCATCTAAGGTCATGAGCCCAGTGGGGTCAAGTGGATTCCGACTCATAGTGCCCCTATAGGACAGAGTAGAACTGCCCCATAGAATTTTCAAGGAGCGCCTGGTGGATTCAAACTGCTGACCTCTTGGCTAGCAGCCCTAGCACTTAACCACTACGCTGCCAGGGTTTAATCTGTATGCTGAACAAATAATACTAGAAGCCAGACTATATGAAGAAGAACAGGGCATCAAGATTGGAGGAAGACTCATTAACAACCTGCATTATGCAGATGACACAACCTTGCTTGCTGAAAGTGAAGAGGACTTGAAGTACTTACTAATGAAGATCAAAGACCACAGCCTTTAGTATGGGTTGCACCTCAACATAAAGAAAACAAAAATCCTCACAACTGGAACAATGAGCAACATCATGATAAAAGGAGAAAAGATTGAAGTTGTCAAAGATTTTGTTTTACTTGGATCCACAATCAACAGCCATGGAAGCAGCAGTCAAGAAATCAAAAGGCACATTGCATTGGGCAAATCTGCTGCAAAAGACCTCTTCAAAGTGTTGAAGAGCAGAGATGTCACCCTGAAGACTAAGGTGCGCCTGACCCAAGCCATGGTATTTTCAATCACATCATATGCATGTGAAAGCTGGACAATGAATAAGGAAGACTGAAGAAGAGTTGACGCCTTTGAATTGTGGTGTTGTCAAAGAATATTGAATATACCATGGATGGCCAAAAGAATGAACAAATCTGTGTTAGAAGAAGTACAACCAGAATGCTCCTTAGAAGCAAGGATGGCGAGACTGCAACTTACATTCTTTGGACATGTTGTCAGGAGGGTTCAGTCCCTGGAGAAGGACATCATTCTTGGCAGAGTACAGGGTCAGTGGAAAAGAGGAAGACCCTCAGCGAGGTGGATTGACACAGTGGCTGCAACAATGAGCTCAAGCATAACAACGATTGTAAGGATGGCACAGGACCGGGCAGTGTTTCATTCTGTTGTGCATAGGGTTGCTATGAGTCGGAACCGACTGGACGGCACCTAGTTCTCGAGGGATATAAGTGTGCAATTTTCTTTTTTTGTGGTGTTTTACCTCGTTTTGCTAGCAACGATTGGGTGGCTTCATAGAATGAATTTCGTAGTCTTCCGTCCTTTTCTATGCTCTGAAATACCTTTAATAGTTGCGGCATTAACTCTTCTTTGATAGTTTGGTGGAACTCTGCAGTGAAGCCAGCCTTCTGGACCAGGGCTTTTTTTTTGTTGGGAGTTTTTTGATTACCTTTTCAATTTTTTTGTTATGGATGTATTTAGTTGTTCTACCTCTTTGTGTTAGTTTAGGTAGGTAGTGTTTTCTAGGAAATCATCCATTTCTTCTAGGTTTTCAAATTTGTTAGAGTACAATTTTCCATAGTAATCTGATATGATTCTTTTAATTTCATTTGGGTCTGTTGCAATACCACTCATCTCATTTCTTATTCGGGTTATTTTCTTCCTCTCCTCTATTTTGTCAGTTTGACCAATAGTTTATCAATTTTGTTTATTTTTTCAAAGAACCAGCTTTTGGCCTTGTTAATTCTTTCAATTGTTTTTCTGTTTTGTATTTCATTTTGTTCTGCTCTAATTTTTATTATTTGTTTTTTTCTGGTGCCTGAGGGTTTCTTTTGTTGCTCTCTTTCTATTGGAGTTGTAGGGATAATTCTTTGATATTCACCATTTCTTCTTTTTGAATGTGTGCACTTATTGATATAAATTGACCTCTGAGCACTGCTTTCGCTGTGTCCCAAAGGTTCTGATAGGAAGTGTTTTCATTCTCATTGGATTCTATGAATTTTTTATTCTATCCCTAATATCTTCTATAATCCAGTTCTTTTTGAGCAGGGTATTGTTCAGTTTCCAAGTGTTTGATTTCTTTGCCCTGCTTTTTCTGTTATTGATTTCCACTTTTATGGCCTTAAGGTCTGAGAAGATGCTTTGTAATATTTCAGTGTTTTATATTCTGCTAAGGGTTGCTTTGTGGCCTAATATGTGGTCTATTCTAGAGAATGTTCCATGTGCACTGGAGAAAAAATTATACTTGGTTGCTGTTGGGTGGAGTGTTCTGCATATGTCTATGAGGTCAAGTTGGTTGATTGTGGCATTTAGATCTTCCATGTCTTTATCGTGCTTCTTTCTGGATGTTCTGTCCTTCGCCAAAAGTGGAGTGTTGAAGTCTCCTACTATTATTGTGGAGCTGTCTATCTCACTTTTCAATGCTGATAGAGTTTGTTTTATGTATCTTGCAGCTCTGTCATTGGGTGCATACGTATTTAATATGGTTATATCTTCTTGGTATTTTGTCCCTTTAATCTTTATATAGTGTCCTTCCTTATCCTTTGTGATGGATTTAACTTTCAAGTCTATTTTGTCAGGAATTAATATTGCCAGTCTTGCGTTTTTTTTTTTTATTATTGTTTGTGTGATATATTTTTTTCCATCCTTTGAGTTTTAGTTTTTGTGTCTCTAAGTCTGTGGTGTGTCTCTTGTAGGCAGCATACAGACGGATTGTGTTTTTTAATCCATTCTGCCACTCTCTGTCTCTTTATTGGTTCATTTAGTCCATTTACATTGAGCATAATTATGGATAGGTATGAATTTAGTGCTATCATTTTAATATCTTTTTTTTGTATGTTGTTGAGAGTTTCTTTTTCCAGTTAATTTTATGTGCTGAGTAGATTGTCTTTATACATTGTCCTTTCCTTGTATTCAGTGTTGTTGATTTTGTTTCTGCTGAGTCTACTTTTTCCTTGTACTTTATTTTTATGAGTGGGATAGTTTGTCTACTTTGTGGTTACCTTATTATTTACCTCTATTTTTCTAAATTTAAAACTAACTTTATTTCTTTGTGTTGCTGTATCATCCTGTCCATTATTGAATGTCTGTAATTACATTTCTTAGTCCCTCTTTATTGTTTTAATGTTGTCTTCTTTTATATAATAACATCACTGTTACTTTGTTTTGAGCTTTTTTTTTTTTTTAATCTTGCTTTGTTTTTTTGATTACCCTGTCTGGCTCGAGTTCCGATTGCCTTGCCCAGTGTTCTAGTCTTGGGTTGATACCTGATATTATTGATTTTCTCACTGAAGAACTCCCTTTAGTATTTCTTATACTTTTGGTTTGGTTTTTATGAATTCCCTAAACTTCTGTTTATCTGGAAATATTCTAATTTCACCTTCATATGTAAGAGACAGCTTTGCTGGATATATGATTCCTGGCTGGCAATTTTTTTCCTTCAATTTTTTAAATAAGTTAGCCCATTGCCTTCTTGCCTGCATGGTTTCTGCCGAGTAGTCCAAGCTTATTCTTATTGGCTCTCCTCTGTAGATGACTTTTCATTTATCCCTAGCTGCTCTTAAAATTCTCTCTTTATGTTTGGTTTTGGCAAGTTTGATTATAACATGTCTTGGTGACTTTCTTTTAACATCTACCTTCTGAGGAGTTCTATAATATCTTCTCATCTTTCACGATATTAGGGAAGTTTTCTGCCAACAAATCTTCAACAATTCTGTCTGTATTTTCTGTTATCCCTCCCTGTTCTGGTACTCCAATTGCTCGTAGGTTTTTTCTCTTGATAGAGTCCCACATGATTCTTAAGGTTTCTTCATTTTTTTTTTTAATTTTTATTTGATTTTTCTTCAAATATATTAGTGCCAAGTGATTTATCTTCAAGTTCAGGAATTCCAGCTTCTGTTTGCTCAATTCTTCTCCTCTGACTTTCTATTGAGTTGTCTACTTCTGTAATTTTATTGTTAATCTTCTGAGTTTCTGATTACTGTCTATGGATTTTTCCAGTTTATTCAATTTTTCATTATGTTCCTGAGTAATCTTTCTGATTTCTTCAATTCCTTTATCTGTTTGTTCCTTGGCTTGTTTTGCTTATTGCCTCATTTCTTTCCTGATGTCTTGAAGGGTTCTGTGTATTAAACTTTTGTATTCTGCCTCTAGTTATCCCAGGAATGGACTTTCTTCTTGAAGATCCCTGGATTCTTTGTTTTGAGAGCGTGTTGAGGTGATCATGGTCTGTTTCTTTATGTGACTTGATATTGACTGTTTTCTCCGAGCCATCTATAAGTTATTGTATTAGTTTACGTTTGCTTACTGTGGCTTAGTTTCTTTCTTTTTTTTGTTTAGATATGCCCAAATGGGTTGCTTGAGTGAACTAGCTTGATTATTTTCACCTTTGGAGTTCTGAGGTCCCATCCCCAGAAGGCTAGAGCTGTTATCAGGTATATCTGTCTAGGAGTGCATTCACTTTTCCTGTATGAATTCAGCGCAGGTGTCCAGGTAGCTGATCATCATCAAGTATGTGGTACAGGCTCTTTCCTACAGCCTTAGAGGGGCAGGGGTGATTGGTGTAGGTACTAGTATCTGGTTGCAGCAAGGAGTCACACTCTGCACAAGGCAGGGGGCTGAGAAATGACCCCCTAGTGTCTCTGAGGAAACACGCCCCTGTTCCCTAGATCATGCAGGTGGTTGGGTTCTGCAGATAGACCATGGGCACCCAATGTTTTTGGTTGTAAGGACTGGGAGGTACCAGTTATCCTTGGACCCCTGTCATGGGTGGCTGGGTGACCCGAGTAGAGCTGCCAGTACTTAGGTCCCTGATGTGGGTAGGTGAGGACCCTGTTTAATAGGCAAAGCAACGTAAAACTTCCAACACCCACCTCTCCACCACACAGCTGAAACAGTTGGAGTCTGCCAACAAGGGTCTATTGTCCTGAAATAGGCCCACACATGTCCATGCAGAGGGGAAAGGTGCTGAAAGTCCACAGACCATTTCTGTCTGGACAAGAGCCACCTCTCTCCGGAGCTCCCCCTGTTAGTGGAGCTTGCAAATTATCTTTTCTCCAAATGCAAATTTTTTCCTCCTCCAAGGCCAGGAGGATGGCTGTAAGCTCTCAACAGTGCCTATCTCAGACCCTGGGAATTCAGCCGCTGAAGCCAACTTGGGGGTGGGTGGGCACGTTAAAATATACACAAGTACTTAGCTTTTGCTGAAAGCACCTTTCTTCTCTGGTTCTGGAGATGTGAGTAGGCTGTGTGGTTGGGTGCTTCTCCCTTAGGAAACTCTGGCTGAAAGCTAGCTCCACCCACTGCCTCTACTTTGGGAATGGTGTCTGAGGGCTCCCCATAATTCAGGTCCAGTAACTCTTCTCTGCTTCTGAACCCTCTCTTCCTCCCCTGCCCCTCAGTTCATTTTCTAAACTTGCCTTTGATGCTCAGGGCTCCTAGCTTGTCATAAATATACTCGTTTCACTTGTTTTTTGGGGCCTTTGTTGTAAAGAGAGCTCTACAGAAGCGTCTGTCTATTCTGCCATGTTGGCTCCACCTCCTGAACTTTTTTTTGTTAACTCCATCCACTTGTGGTATTTCTGTTATAGCAGCACTAGATGACTAAGACAGTGGGCAAAGTCAGTCTAAAAGTACTCTGCATCATGTGGCACTAAAACACACAGGACAAATATCATTTGATCAATTTATTTCTACTGGTTCCACCTTTTTTTCCCCCGAGAATTCTTTACATAATATATTAAAAAAATTTTTTTGGTGGCTTTTTTTTAACTTCCATAGACCAAAGTTAATTTTAAAAATTGTATACATACTTATGTGCATTTGCTTTTACCACAGGGGAGATACCATGAATGATGCATTTGGAGAACCACACAGTCACTGAATTTATTCTTTCAGGTCTGCTTCAATACATCCCAACTCACTTCTGTCTCTTTGCCCTTATCACCATGATGTTCCTTGTTACCCTGACTGGAAACAATCTCCTGATTGTGGTAATCCTGATAGACCCCCACCTTCACACCCATATGTAATTTTTTTCTGTGGCAGCTCTCTCTCATAGACATCTTGTTCACATCTGCCATTGTCCCCAAGATAATGACTGACTGCCTTCTGCACAGGACAGTCATCTCGGTTTTTGGATGTGGGATACAGATGTTCCTGGGATTATTCCTGGGTGGGGCTGAGTGTATCCTCTTAGGCCTCATGTCCTATGACCTCTATGTTGCCATTTGCAAGCCTCTACACTATTCTCTCCTCATGAACTGACCCCTCTGCAGGCAGATAGCTGTAAGCTCATGAGCCAGTGGCTCTCTCAATGCTTTGATACACAGTCTATACCATGAGGTTCTTCTTTTGTGGAAACAGAGAGATTAATCATTTCTATTGTAAACTTCCTGGAGCCATGAGACTCACCTGTAAGGACACCATGTCCTGTGAGACTAGGATGTCGATCAGCATCACTATTCTGCTTCTTATTCTGTTCTCAGTCATCCTTGCCTCCTACAGGCTCATTCTGATCGCTATTATTCAAATGGCTTCCACTGAGGGATGGAAGAAAGCATTCTTCACCTGCTCATCTCGTTTGACTGTGGTCAGTCTATATTATGGCACCATCTATTTTACGTACATGAGGCCGATCTCTTCCCACACTCCAGGCCAAGATAAAACAGTGTCGGTCTTCTACACCATTCTCACTCCCATGTTCAACCCCATGATCTATAGTCTTTGGAATAACGATGTTATGAAGGCCCTGGGAAAAGTCCTATAGGGGTGTTCATTATATTCTAAAATACTAACGTAAAGTTTCAGTGAATATTATGTGTTACTGCATAGAAGTCTAGAAACCATACTAAGTCATCAGGCAACAGACAAAAACATAAATGTCAGATGCTTGTATGAACAGCTAGAAAGCAAAGTAGAGAGACCAAAAGTTCTTTCCTGCTGTGTTTAGCCTCACCTTGACATCAGTTTCAGAAGTACATTTTTCTACAAAAACCTGCTCTTGTGGGATTCTACATATGAGTCAGGATGTTTCTCAGCTTTTCCCTCTGCTGGCTTAGAAATTGGCCTTTTAGAGTCAGCTAACAATAACATAATGCCTGAGCCTTGTCAGTGAGTCATCTCCCTGGGTAATTCTTTAATTCTCTTATTAATGGCATCATTGGTTCTCATTGTTGTTATTCTTGCTAAGTTAATGGTGTGAATTGAAAAAAGACCACCAGTTGACTTCATAATTTTGATTGATAAATTTGTGTAAACCCAGCATTCACTAGATTTGTACTTATTGTTTAATACAATTTTAGGATCTTAAGGCCCTGTTGCCACAATGGTTAAGTGGTCAGCTGCTAACCAAAATGTTGGTGGCTTGAACCCACCTAACTTCTCCATGGGAGAAAGATCTGGTGATCAGCTCCCATAAAGATTACAATCTAGAAAACTCTATGGCGCAGTTCTACTCTGTCATATGGAATCACAGTGAGTTGGAATTGAGTCAATAGCACCTAACAACAACAAAGAGAACAGAGTAGATAATGGGATCTGGAAAAGTCATGATATTAAAGGTAAACAAGAAATAAATATGGAATACCAGAGCCATTCCCTGAACTATATACTGGGGATGCAAGGTTAAAATATTCAGTAACTGGACTCAAGAATTTTTCAGATTGGAGAGCAGCTAGTAACTCAAGTGCAAAGGCTAGACAGCCATGACTATAAGCCTGCGTCCTTTTGTCTGATATTTTCAAATTTATGACACAAAGCCTTTACCATACCAGGTCTAACAGAACCTAGGACAGAAAAGTGAATATCATTAAATCCCTGGTGTCCCTGATTTTCTATTCTGATGGAGGTTCTAACAAAATATATCATCTATAACACAGCAAGTTCAAAGAATGATTAAGGCAGGAGTGTGAAACCTACTGACTGGAAGATACTGGTATCGAACATCAGAAGTTTACAATCAATAAACCTAGATAAATGTACTGATCTATCTAGGAGAGCTTAATGCTTAAATATGCTAGGGTTCAATTTGTTTTTTCATCAATATCTCCTGCAGCTAGATTGGATGATTTATTTGACCACAGTGTGTCAGTTTCCTCACTTTCATATTGTTATAAGACATACCTTATTGTGAGATAACATGAGAGTTTCTACTGATAATGCTTTTGTGTGATCTTTCTCACTCTCTGTCTTGACTGTGTCTATGCACCCATACTCATCTTTTCATTCACATTTATAGAAGTATTTTAACTGTCACTTGGAAACAGCTCATTCTGCACCTGTGTGGAGGAATACAATTGAATAAAATAAATATCTGGCTTTATTAAGACTCTTTTTTAAAGCTAGATACACAATGTTTTCTTAAAATGTAACTATTTACATAGTCTGTGTGATTATTTTATGTTATATGAAATATATGTACCAAAACGAGTGGTCAACAACTCTGTGAGGTTTTCCATATTCCCCAGCTTTCGTTGAATATAAGTCATAACCATGTGTTTCGCTCCATGCAACAGACAATAACTCTGAGTGAAGTGTTGCACTTCCAGCCACATCTCTGTCTTCTCCTGCCGCGGAGACCCTGGGAGGTCATGTAATTCAGTATGGTACAGCTACAAAAGAAAGAGGACAATCTAACCCATGTCTGGATGTGACATTAAAGGCAAGTAAATTTTGCTATGTGGAGACACTGAACTTTCCTAATATTATAGCTAGCATTGATTTTCCTGGTTAATATAGCATAACATACCGTCAGAATTTCCCCTAAAAATTATTTAACATGTGAGATGAATGATTCAGCATAATATGAATTTTATGATGTGAATAAGGGAAGCCTGTGCTGATGCTAATGGTTGCACTTTCTTTCCTTGTAAAAGTTTTATGTGCATCATACTATGTGCAGATCTATAAAAATGAAAAAATGGATTACTTCAAGTTCTTTCTAAAATATACATAACTTCCTAAGCCTTTGTGAATTATCTTTATAGTTAAATAATTTGTAATTATTAATGTACATTTTCCTACAAAAATATAAACTGGAATTGCATTGAAGACTACACAAGAATATCTGAAATTACCTGGGCATGAAGCCATACACTATTGTCTATATTGGGGATTGGGGGGATACCTTCTGGAAATAACACAGATAATCACAGCTTTAATAGATATGTTGTGATTATTCAGCTTTCATTTGCATTTTACTATGACTTCATTTGCATTTTGCTTTCTGTATTTTATCACTCTTGTATACTGAAATATTAGTTTATATCTCTATTAATGAACTTACCTAATTTCATCAGACCCAATTTTCATTTACAGAAGAAAAAATAAAAATAATAAACTTCTTCTTGCAAGATGACTGAATCATTTGTGGGTGTGCAATTGGTCAGTCCAAGGTTTAAAAAAAAAACTCATTGTCATTGATTCTGACCCATAGCGGCTCTATAGGACAAAGTAGAACTGCCCCAAAGGGTTTCCACTGGTGGATTCAACTGCCAACTTTTTGGATACTAGCTTTTGCACTTAACCGCTGCACCACCAGGACTCCAGTCCAAGGGTTAAAAAAAAAAAAAAAAACCAGTTACCCTCGAGTCTGTTCCGACTCATAGCAACCAGTCCAAGGTTTAGACTCTGCTAAGTCAAGATTCATCTGCTTTCTCTACTTCCTCTTTCTCACTGGAACTAAATTAGGAGACAGGATGACAAGAGCGTGACTTCATGAATACAACCATAACTATAAATATGGGGCAACTGTTTTTTGTTATGAAACCTTCCCTTGGTCTTACAAGCCTTCCCATAGGCATGTCTCTCATAACTGTAGGCATGAGTCTGACTTTGATGCATCCCTGTCTTGCCCTCATGTAACTTCTAGTCTGCTCTCCAAGCAGAGATTATGCCCTGAGTGCATTATGGGGGAGAGTCTCGGCATTCTGTCCTCACATGTTTGCTTGGCCTCTACCTTGGCTTCCACTGAAGACAAAGTCCCTCCAACCCAAGCCCCATCCTCAGTCCACTCACTGTTGTAGCTGGCATCTCATGCCCTCCATACCCCATTTCTCATTTCCATGACATCCCCATGTCCATGCCATCCTTGGTGCTGTGATGTCTCCTGGGAATGAGGCAGAGGCCCCACAGTGTTGCATTAAAAATCCTGTTTCCTTTGCTGCTTGCCCCCTATCCAGCTTTGTGTTGGAATCCTGTTTTTTTTTTTTTTTTTGCTTGGAGGTTATATGTAAACCCCATTGCGCCTGCATAATATGGTTAAGAATGTTGCTGACACAATTTTGCTGTAGGGGGAAAAAATCACAAAGTTTCGTAAAGCAAAAAGAAAGTTTTATTCAGCATATATTCAAAAAGGCAAAAGTGGGAAATCAGATGAGCCTATTGCCAGAGTCATGTCTGCCCAAATCCAAGGAATGTTACAGAATAGGCAAGAATGGGCAAGTGGACAAGCAAGCCGCCACAGCCATGGCGGTCTAAATTCAAGGAGGTATTATAGAACAGACAAAAGTAGGAAAATGGACAAGCATGCTGCTACAGCCATGTCTGCCCAAGTCCAAGGAAGGTTATAGACTCATCAGTATATATTAACATTACAAACGAGCAAAACTACGGAAAACTTTGCCTTTTCACTGATTGGACAGAAACTGTGATCCTACATTTTGAATAGCCTTTCTTAACAATCATTCATACAGGTTTCAGTAATAAGATTCAGGAGGGTCTTCACTAGTGCAACAAAATTTCTATTCACTAAATATTAATAGAAAAAGATAAGAGTGGATAGTCGTTTCTGTTCTGCTTGATTGGCTTTTGGGAAAGGTTCCGTAAAAGACATTTTCCAAGCATGTCTTAGCTACTGTCTTTATATCTCAGGGCCCAGTTGATGTGTCCTTGTGAGTCCTTGTGGGTCTAGCTCCAGCTGGGTCATGTTCTTTATCCTCAAGGACAGGGGATAACGACTCCAATATTATTTTCAAAACCATTCCTTCATTTTGATCGGTGATTAGAGATAGCACATTGATGATCAATACTTGGACTTAGTTGAGTTCCTAAATGGTGACCATTGCAGTCTCTTTAAACTCATGCTGCTGGTTTTCCACTGGATACAATCTGGTTCTTCACCAGAATCTTAAGTAAGTGTGACGTTCTTGTCAATCGCATTGCGGAGAGTGAGCTGATTCAATGAGCACAAGCATTTTAGCAGGGGGCCTTCTTTTGCCTTTTAAGTGTGTCAGACTATAGAGGATAAACTTTATTATGTCTAATACTATCAGGATGTAGACTAAGAATATTACTATTCCTTGCAGTAATGATCTAGCCCATGTACTTATTCCCGATGGTAACCAACCAAATAAATCTAGTGTTTGTAAGGGTGTTACAGCGTGTAACCCAGTAGCTTGTTGTCTAATGCAACTGCACAGACTACTTTCTTGGACTAATAAAAAATCTAAGGCTATTTTGTTATATCACGTCACCTTGCCTTAATGAGGTCAGAGATTACAGTTGTGTTTCTAAACCCAGCCAGACGAATAAAATTTTCTTTTGCTTTACTAAACTTTGTGATGTTTTTTCCCTACAAAAGTCAACGGTGTAGTCGTCAAGGGTTTCTGAAGCTATGAGTCCAGTTAACCTCAAGGAGACCTGTACTGAGGAATAGAAGCTGACAAAGAGAGGCCCTATCTTCTGGACCCAAGTGTTCCCACTCAACTTCCCTTCAACACCGATGGGTTAAGTGCTTTCAGAAAACAAACCTTTCCTTACTATTTTTTGTTCTCTTTCTTATGTTTTCTAAAGTTTTGTTTGGCATATGTATTTGAAAAACTGATTATGGAGAATCTTTCTTATATTTTTGCTTGATCATGTAGTTTAGAGTGATATCCAGTAACTCTTTTGGTGAACTATACTTTCCAATTGGAGGAACTAGTATATTTAAGGTCTAAAATAAGAGACATGGTCTTTAGTCATCAGAATGAATTAAGTTCAAAAATAAGAAAATCAGAAGCTTGAACCTTAGAGCTTAACATCTTTGGTAAATGAGCCTGGATTTCCCCCCTGCTACCGAGACACTTGTTTGGGGTTCATATTTAAAAACACTATAAACTAAAGATACTGGAAGTAATTTGGAAGATCAGTGACCAATTTGGCAAAATGAATTTTCGTTCGTGTTGTATTTTCCTCTTTGAGAAACTTATGCTTGATGCTCAGGCTTTGTCAAAAGGTCTAATATTCCTCTATCTGAGTCCCTGATAAGTTAATAAGTTTTATCTAGAACTGTTTTTTTCTGCTGGATTGAGCCGATCTTACCAAAAAATTCTGTATACTCTTTAAGAAACTATAATCCCCCATATCCTTGTTTTGTGTGGTGTTGTTCGGTGAGTTTGTGTGGTCTTTCTGTCTCCTTTTGTTCTGAGAGCTTGCTTTTGGTCTAGAGCATTGTATCTAAGTTTCTGTCTTGTATTAGATTGGAGACTATAGCTGAAAATTAGTGTTTTTTGTAAGGCTGTCTTAGAACCTCAATTCTTTTCTCATCCAAGAAAAACTGTGTCTTGTGTCTGTCTTATGATTTAGACTTTTAATAGCTACTTGGAGAAACTTTTATATAAATTGGTCTATTTGAAAAGTACACTAAGGTCTTTATGTTCTATACTATGTTAATCTTAAAAGTGAAAACTTTCTAAGTAATTTAAGCTACATATTATATGAAATGTGTTTTATTTAAGGAAAAAGAATAATTTTGTCTTAAAGTAAAAGTAGCAGTTCCAGAACAGTAAAAGGGAAAGAAATTAGTTACCTTTTGTGCTTCATAATTCCTAGGTCAACTTAAACATATGTAAGTGTCTTTCATGAGTCAAGAGAGTGAGGGCAGCAGAGGATTAGGCCTCCCTGGTACCTAGTCTCCAAGGTCCTGTAGCTACAGAAGAGCTTTTGAAAGACCCTTTTGACTAGATGGAGATCCTTTTAATACAAAAAGAAGACAGGAAAGAACTGCTGCTTTCCCATAGTTATCAGAAATTGGGTGAATCCCAGTCATAAAAGAGCTGTAAACAAGTTCTGTCTATAGTCGGGGAACTTTAAGAAGCCAAAAAATAGAAATCACAATGAGACATATCTGAAATGGCCTGGAAAAAATGTTTCCTAGAGTAGCCAGAGAAGGTTATATACATATCAGTAAACTGGTCGAACAGAGACTTTGTGATTTCCAAAGCCAGTTGATAAACTCTTTGAAGCCTAAAATTAGATTGAAAAAAAATGAGAAATTGTGAAAGTTGAATGAAAACTTAGAATGTTTGAACATACTTTGTTTCAGCAACAGTTATGTTTTACAGTATACAAGCTTAAACTAATTTTTAAGACATTTTAGGTAGCTTAGTGATGTTAAAATGAGTTAGTAGATACTTGTCGTAATTTAAGTTAACATATTGTTGCTTTTTATACTACAAGAGAAAAAATATATATAGTTAAGTCTGTTAATGAACATGTTCTTTTTTTGCCATTTTTACTATGAAGGATATGCAACAAAGACAATGTTTAATAGGTTTATTGAAAAAGAAATTTATTTGATAATAGTCAAAAGTTTTACCTGCCTGACTAAAGTGTAATGGTTGAGTTTATGAGATTTTTAGGAGCTTTAATGTTAAATGGCATCTAAAACAAATAATTGGGTTTCTTGCTGTTAAGATAACAAAATTTTCTTTGATATCTGAGTTGAAGGGTTAATTTATTCTTCATGTAATCTGCCTCCAAGACAAAAGTAGAAAAATGGACAAGCTTGCTGCTACAGCCATCTCTGCCTGAGTCCAAAAAGGTTACAGAGTCATCAGTATATATTAACATTACAAATGGGCAAAACTATTGAAAGCTTCATGTTTTCACCGATTGGCTAGAAATTGTGATCCTACATTTTGAATTGCCTTTCTTAACAATCATTGTTACAGGTTTCAGTAATGACAGTCAGGAGGGTCTCCATTGGTCCAACAAATTTTCTAGTCACTAAATGTTAATAGAAAAAAGATAAGAGTAGAAAGACTTTTGTGTTCTTATTTGATTGGTTCATGTGAAATGTTCCCTAAAAGGCATATTTCAAGATTATTTTAGCTATTGTCTTTATATCTCAGGGCCCAGTTGATGTGTCCTTGTGAGTCCTTGTGAGTCTAGCTCCAGCTGGGTCACATTCTCTATGCTCAAGGACAGGGAACAATGACTCCAATATTATTTTCTAAATCAACTTGTATGAACTCCTTACTTTTAAACCCTTTTAAAGTAACTTGTCTCCTTGCTCTTGGTGAGCAGTCTTGGCAGCAGCAGCTCTGACTGACTCGTTTTCCTTGTACAGTGAAATAAAGATGTCTTTCCTGCTCCCCCATTTCTGTCTCTCATTTCTTGTTCAATATGAGTCATGTTGAGCAAAAACCTGGGATTTCTACCTGGGGACAGGGACACAGAGCCATCCTGCTCTGTCTACCCTTCTGTGACTGTCCCATGCACTAGTGAACCCAAGGATGATTCAGCACTGAATTCCAGTCACAGGCTTTCTAGATTTCTAATTCCCAGATTCATTGGGGTTTTCTAACTAAGATTCTTTACAACTAACTGAGTTTGTGAGGCTGAATCTGAAGTTGCTTATTTCCCTGTAGAAATTTTTTCTAACTTCCTTCCTCATGCCAAATAAGTTCTCTTGCTTCTTCTGGCACTACAACCTTTTATTGTCCTCTAAGGAAGGTAATATAAATGCTGTTTTTCTTTGTCAGGAATTTTTGAACATTTTCTTTTTAAAACTTTTCACATTGGATCTATGTTACAATTAATTACATTATTGGAGACATATGTACACTAAGGACAATTAGGTATTAAGTGGAATAAAAACTGCATTAGCACATATTTTCAAAATATCACAAACTATAGTGAATAATACTTCGTCTGTAGTAATGACACATTATTTTATTTTACCTGGTATTTTTCACAAAATGAAAAAAAAAGCCAAAAAAAATTTTTAAATGTGTATTGCCTTGTAACCTTGTACTTAAACATTTTAAAATATACAAATTGTGTGAAGGACTGAAAAATGACATCCAAAGTAATTATGTATATAATATAACATGTTTAATAACTAAATTAATTTAATAAAAGTCTGATATCTATGTGCGCTTATAACTGTGTATTATATAAATAATCGTATTAACTTTTTCATTGCATTTGCACTTATATTTACTCTGTATGTCATAGTGGTTAAGAGCTATGGCTGCTAACCAAACTGTCGGCAGTTCAAATCCACCAGGTGCACCTTGGAAACCCTATGGGACAGTGCTAATCTGTTCTTTCGAGTCTCTGTGAGTCGGCACTGACTCAACGGCAACAGGTTTTGTTTTATATGCCAATACATGTAATAAATTATATTTACATTTACTTCACATTTATACTTATGTTTATATTTACTGTGTAGTTGTACATATATGTATTTCTTTTTAATTAAATTAATATCATTTTTATTTTAATTTATTAGATGTATTTGCAAATTAAAAAAAATTCTTTAGGGGGGTTTGTGTGTTTGTTGTCTTACAAACTGCATGGAAAATGGAGTGTGTCGAACACTCGATGTATAGATAAGAATTGTAAAATTTTGTTAGATAGAGGTTTTCTGAATATGAAACTCTACAAATGTATCTCTGAATAAGTGTGCTTACAACTCTCTCATTGCAGGGAAATGTTTACACTGTGTTTAAGAGTACTTGTTATGAACATGAAGCTTTACACAGTTAACTTTGTAAAACACTCTGAAAACATGTAGTCTCTTTCTTGAAAACGTTTTATTGTTGTAAAATGTGTACTTACTGAGTATTAATATATGGTACATACATGTATAGAAAACTTCAGTGAAATAATGTTTTAGCAATCCAAATAGATAGCATTTAACTCATTCTTCACTGAGTTCTTTTTCACTGAGTTAAGGTAATCAAGCCTGTGAAAAAATCTGGAAAACGTGTCATACACTCCCCCCCCACACACTCCCGGCCAAAGGTCATCCCCTACAATTAGCGAATCACTCTCCCGTGACCTAGTCTCAGGGGAGCATTGCCAAGAGAACACAAGCAGAACAACAAATATTAGGATGAGCACCCTAGTAAAGAAGCCCCGAATCATGGTTGCAGATGTGTCTCCACAGACGTCCCGATATGTGAGAGGTGAGTGTGTACTTTCCCATAGAAAGTATTCGTGGACGTTTGCTCTGGTGATGCACGCAGGACTACCACGAAGGGGGGAAGACAATGAAAGGTACTGATTCTAACATTTGTTTTATCAAGAATCATATAAATATTTTAGAATAACTTGATTACAAATCATAAAGGATCACTCTTTGTTATGTGCTGGTATAAGTGATTGACAAATTCCACATCTCAATAATCAGGGGACTTTAAAATTTTCTTTTTATTTGGCTTTAAGGAGTATAAAATTACCATATATAGTTATTTAAAAAATCAAAATCTAAAGACATTAGATGACCACTTGTGCAGGCTTTCTCTTTTTATTATGGAAAATATATATGTAACAAAACACTTGGCATTTCAACAATCTCTGCATGTACAGTTCGGTGGCATTAGTTATGTTCATCATGTTGTTCAACCATCTTCCTTGTCTGTTCCCAAATTATACCATCACTCTTAACAGATGCTCCGTTGTTGTTGTTTTCAGTTGTCATTGAGTCTGTATTAAGTCATGATGGACCCATGTGTGCAGAGTAGAAATGCTCTGGAAAGCTTTCAAGACTGTGACCTTTCAGAAACAGATCACCAGGCCTGTCTTTCAAGGTTCCTCTGGGTGGGTTCAAACTGATAACCTTTTGACTATTAGTTGAGCGCTAACCATTTGTGCCAGCCAGGGACTCCACAGAAGCCCAGATTATGTGTTCAAATGTCTAAATTTCACAAATGTGGCAGTCGCAAGGGTGGGACTGTGTCTTATTCTCTATAATTCAGTTGAGAAGTTCACACATAGCATCAACCAGCGAGGTATCTTTAACTTCACCACATTTCACCTTTATTCCAGAATAGATTATGCATGAATCACAAAAGTTATTACAAAAATAGAAGAGAATTTATGTTTTAGGCACAAGAAGTGTTCTCTTTGTGCCTAAAATATAAGTTCTTTTCACTTCCGGGAATAACATTTGTGATAACATGCATCTATTTTTGGATAAAAGTGAAAAGTGGTGAAATTAAAGATACTTCAGTGGTTGAGTTCTGTAGGAACTTCTTAACTGAATTCTGGAGCATAAGACAGGGCCTCACCCTGAAGACTGCCACATTCATAAAAGAGAGACTTCTGAAACAAAACAGATGATACAGGGTGGTAACTGCCAAAATAAAAGTATGTGTGAACTAAAACTAAACCATGAACAGACAATAATTTATTTAGACTGAGTTTGAAGCGGGCAGACTGTTATTGACCATCCCATAATAGCTGTTTTTCAGAAAAGTCTACTCTTGTTACATTTTTATTACACCTTTTACAACACCTCTCCATGATTGGTTGATTCCCCAGGTTTCCTCACTTCTCCTGGCAGGATGCCCAGGCTCATTCACACCAACTCCAAATTTACCCCCATATGACCTTCCTGTGGTGGCAGTAGCAGCTATTGTCATTTTTTTTAGGGCTGTGCACAATATTTTTAGAACTGTGCGCAAAAGCCCATTTGCAAAAATTATGCGAACTAGGCAAGAAACGCAGGACTGAAGCTCCTCCTCTCACTGTTCATGAATATGTAATATATAAGGAGCAAATCTGCCTTAGTTCAGGAAGCTGGCCACCTTAGGTCGGGAGACCTTGCCTGCCTCCCAGTTAGCAAACTGTGAATGACTCTGTGTTCTTCCAACCCCGAGTCCGGCTGACTTCAATTCGCTAGTCTGCTGGGCAAGAACCTATTAGTTGTCGGCTTCAAGTTGATCAAAAAATTACATAGCAGGAGTGTAGTTTAGAGGAGGATTAAAAGATAATAGGATTTGGCACATTGTACAATGTTGGGAAGCAAATACCAGGAGTAGGGAAAAGGGGCTGTTTAGAAGAGTAGATAGCAGTATGCTGTGGCTAGAACCTGCTGCCTAATCTCAGAAACAGAGCTGAAGGTGGTAACAAAGTGGAGACTGTTGGGAATGTGGCATTATTTATATAGAGTTATTGGAGATATTTAGGTGCAGATGCTTTATATAATTATATATCTTTTATTCTATTTTCAATTGCCCTTTGACAAGGTAGTTAACTATCTGGAAAGCAATGATGCTGTAGTTGAGGTGGTTAATTAGAAAAGAAGTAGAGATCAGAATTAGATTACAAGTGGGCTAAAGGACAGAGCTGCTTTTGACACTGAAATGTACAGCAGTATTTCTGGAATAGAAGTGCAAACAACAGTTTGGTGCTGTGTTTTGTTTATTTTTTTTTAGCTAACTTGAAAACATGATGTCGATTTGAAAACATGGTGTCTGAATTGGGAGAGAGAGGAGAGTCAGGCTGAGAATAATTGGAACTGTATAATGCAGAATCTGTCTATGTGAGAGCTGAAGACACCTGAGTTGTGCAGGAGACACTGGGAATAAAGATAACACACAGATTCAAGTTTTCAATAGCGATCATGGGAGCTGTTGTTTCCTGTGCATTCTTTTACCAATAAGGAGGTAAGTGGCTACATGATACCCAGGGCTTTATCCTATTGCTGCTTCTGTTGTTGTTTTGCCTTGTATGCTCACTAATATTTGTGTTAGATCAGCATAATAATATTTTTATTGATGACTTAGCAGCATTCTTGTGAGGTTCAAATGGTGGAAGTGTGCAGAAAAAAATTGGAAAGACTTTATCACTGAATAGTCTTAGTAAATGACAAGTGTGGTAATTAAGAAGACCAGAGGAGTTGTGGAATGACATCAAGGACACCATACATGAAGACAGCAAGATGTCATTGAAAGGACTGAAAGGAAAGAAAAGACCAAATGAATATCAGAAGAGACTCTGAAACTTGCTCTTGAAAGTCCAGTAACTAAAGCAGGTGGAAGAAATGATGAAGTAAAAGATCTGAACAGAAGATTTCAAAGGGCTGCTAAAGATGACAAAGTAAGGTATTATAATTAAATGTGCAGAGACCTGGAATTAGAAAACCAAAATGGAAGAACACGATCATCGTTTCTCAAGGCAAAAGAACTGAAGAAAAAATTCAAGCCTTTAGTTGCAATACTGAAGAATTCTATAAGGAAAATATTGACCGACTTAGGAAGCATCAAAAGATGAAAGGAATTCAGAGTCACTGTACCAAAAATAATTGGTCGACTTTCCACCATTTCAGGAGGTAGCATATGATTAGGAACCCTTGGTTCTGAAGAAAGAAGTCCAACCTACAGTGAAGACATTGGCAAAAAACAAGACTCCAGGAATTGAAGGAGTAACAATTGAGATATTTCAAGAAAAGGTTGCTGTTGGAAGTGTCCACTCATCTATGCCAAGAAATATGGAAGACAGCTACCTGGCCGACTGACTGGAAGAGATCCATATTTATGCCTATTCCAAAGACAGGTAATCCGAAAGAATGTGGAAATTATTGAATAATATCATATAATATCACACATAATTAAAATTTTGCTGGAGATCAGTAAAAAGTGGTAGCAGCAGTACATCTCTAGGGAATTGCCATAAATTCAAGCCAAATTCAAAAGAAAACATGGAAAATGGGATATCATTTCTGACTTCAGATGGATCCTCGCTGAAAGCAGAGAATACTAGAAATATGTTTACCTGTTTTTTATTGACTATGCAAAAGCATTTGACTGTGTGGATCATAACAAATTATGCATAACATTGCAAATAATGGGAATTCCAAAACACTTAATTGTGGTCATGAGGAATCTGTACATAGAGGCAGAGGAAGCCATTCAAATAGAATAAGGTATACTGCATGGTTTAAGGTCACGAAAGGTGTTTGTCAGGGTTATATCCTTTTACCACAATGTATGGTGACCAAATAATCCACGAAGCTGGACTATATGAAAAAGAACATAGCATCGAGATTGAAGGAAGTCTCATTAACAACCTGCGTTATGCAGATGACAAAACCTTCTTTTCTGAAAGTGAAGAGGGCCTGAAACACTTACATCAAAGACTACAGCCTTAGGTATGAAGTAACACCTCACCATAAAGAAAGCAAAAATCCTCACAACTGGACTAATAAACAACATCATGAAAAACGGAGAAATAATTGAAGTTGTCAAGGATTTCATTTTACTTGGATTCACAACCAGTGCCATGGAAGCAGCAGTCAAGTAATCTAACGACATATTACATTGGACGTATCTGCTGCAAAAGACCTCTTTGAAGTGTTCAAAAGCAAATATGTTACTTTAAGGACGAAGATGCAGCTGACCCAAGTAAAGGTGTTTCCAATCACCTCATATGCATGCGAAAGCTGGACAATAAGGAAGACTGAAGAAAAATTGATGCCTTTGTATTATGGTATTGGTGAAGAATATTGAATATACCATGGACTGGCAGAAGAACTACCAAATGTGTCTTGGAAGAAGTATAGCCAGAGTGTTCCTAGAAGCACGGATGCCGAAACTTCATCTCACATACTTTGGAAGTGTTATCAGCAGAGACCAGTCTCTAGAGAAGGACACCGTGCTTGATAAAGGGTCACTATGAGTTGGAATAGACTTGAGGGCACCTAACAACAACAACAAATTAAGAAGATGATGTAGGCAAAAAAAGAAGCTCAAAAGCACCATTAATCCAGGGCTTCTCCACCTCAACAAAATTGACGTTTTAGGCCTGGTAATTCTCGCTCTGTGAGGGACTGTTTGGTGCATTGTGGAATATTTAACAGCATTCTTGGTCTCTATCCACTAGGTATCAGCAACAGCCTGCCCAGTTGTGACAACAAAAAGTGTCCCTGGACATGGCCAAATAGACCTTGAGCAGAAGAATCACCTCCAAGTTGAGAACCACAGCATTAGCTAAATCATTCTACCTGTTTAATGTATTAGATACAAGTTTAAAGTGTTAAACTCAGTAGACCAAGGTCACATTCCTAAAAAGTAGCAGTTCTATAATTCAGTCTAAGTTTTAATACTGAATTCTGCACAGTGTATTTGTGAAACATGCCAACCCATCTCCCATCTTCATACACAATTTAATGGATGCACTCTACTAATCTCTCTCTCTCTCCTTTTCTCTTTCTCTCTTTATATTCTCTCTGAATGTGTAAATATATATGCATATGCATATATGTATGTGTGTGTTAAAAATGTGTGTATATTTATGTAACATATATATCATTACTGTAATTTGTGGATTTTTTTGGAACTTCATTGACTCATTTACAGATTATCACATTGTATTCCAGTAACTTAAAATGTCATTTTCTTAAGTATAAAATAAAATAATTAAATGTTTAAATCTCTCAAGTAAAACACAATATAAGGCTCTCTTTTGTCTCTCCTGTCTTGGAATTGGTTGAGGAAAGCTGTGGTGAAATAAAGATCCCTGACAGGATTACAAACTTGAATGCATAAGGAGGACACAGCAAGAAAGGTAGGATGTTCAGCATCTATATCTAATCCTTGTTTGGTTAGAAATGCTAGAACATATAAAGGATTGCCATACTAAATTTATTTCTGCCTCAGCTTCATATTTCCTGGTAAGGATTATCTCTAGTCTGAAAGGTCACTGAAGAAAAGAAGGGAATCAGAGTTTCGGAACAGTTTTCCTGGAGGACAAAACACTGAATTGGGAATCAAAAAACATGAATTCAGCCCAGCTCTGTCAACTGGCCACTGTGTGGTCTTGAATGAATGGCTTTAAGTGTATGAATTTTAATTTTTTCCTCTGTGTAATAATGGGAATGTGTTTTAAGTATCAGAATCAAAAATGAATTCATGAATTCTAATGTTGAATCAAGTTATCTCAGTATTTCAATTCCAAATGTCTAAAGAGGAGGACAGGGAAGATGTGCCTATACAAAGAAAGTAGTTACAGAAATGGTAACATGGCAGTCACTTCCAAACTGGAGCACCAAGTGGAGGGCTTTCCTGTTTATGACAGAGTGTAGGTGTCTGTAAGCTGACTTAAAGAAATAATATGGGTGTTTTTTGTAAGCACATCTTTGTAGGTAGGGATAGGTTTTGACAGAAAGCAGCAAGTGATTTGGACTGCATTCAGATGTGTGAGTGGTGATGTGAGGATCTCTCCCCCTGCTTGTTAGAGGCTGGATTGGGAAATAGTGAGCTGCTGAAGGAAAACAGGGAAAAATCATTAAAGCTTGGAGACATGAGGAAACATGTCTTTAAAGAGACAATGTGGAAGTGTGTTAGCTTTAAAATTAAAATCATTTAATATGGGCATAGCATAACTTTTCAAATACATTTTCCACCACCGAGTACCTACCATCAATAGAGACTTCATGTTTAAATAACTATTTTAATGGAAGTTTTGGATGTCTAAAAAGTGAACCACCCTTGCTTCTAACTCATTACCTCTCATAAAGTGAGTAATGAGGCTATCTTTTTAGCTAGCAATATAGAGATCACCACATAAACTCTACCAAATGTGGATGTCCTCTGAAGCTTGTTCTTGGTGTGCCACAGTTCCTGACACATTTCCTGGATGCTGGGTAGAGATGGCCATTGAAATTTTGTGCCTGTATCTTTACCTTCCATGTACAGAAAGGGACCAGGGGCAAGGCTAATACCTTCCCCATCCACTGTGTAGCTTTGGACAGATACATTGCTGCTACCGATTTTTTCTTTTATATAGTCAATTTAATACTGATGTAAAATTCTCAAAGTTTTTGTTTTTGTTGTTGGGTGCCCTTGCATTGGTTCTGGCTCATAGTGACACTATGTACAATAGAATGAAACACTGTCTAGTCCTGTGTCATCCTCACAATCTTTGCTATGTTTGACTTCATCATTGTAGCCACTGTATCAATCCATCTTGTTGAAGGTCTTCCTCTTTTTCGTTGACCCTCTACTTTACAAAACATGATATCCTTCTCCAGGAACTAGTCTTTCCTGACAACATGTCCAGAGCACCTCAGATGAAGTCTCACCATCCTTGTTTCTGGGGAACATTGTGTCTGTACTTCTTTCAAGACAGATTTGTTCATTTTTACCACAGTCCATGGTATATTTAATACACTTCCACAACACCGTAATTCAAACGCATCAATTTTTCTTCAGTCTTCCTTATTTATTGTCCAGCTTTCACATGTATATAAGGCAATTGAAAATACCATGGTTTGGGTCAGGTGCACTTTAGTTCTCAAAGTGACATCTTTGCTTTTGAAAGTTGCTATGAATCAGAACGAACTCGATGGCAACGAGTTTGGTTTCATTTTTGCAAAGTTTTTACAGAGATTGAAAATAATCAATACAGGAAAAATGTTTTGTAAATGTACTATAAATAGGTAAGTTATTGTTATGTCAGTGGCAACATGCAGACTAAAAGGGACACAGATAAAATAATGGGAGTTTGTTTACACATTTAGTACGCTTTTTGCTCTTCAAACATTGTAACAGCATTTTGTGAATACTGTAGAATCCTAGTTAGGAAAATCTTTGACTTTAGTAAAGTCATATCCATTAAGAACACAAGAAAAGTATAATTTGTATAACTAAAGAGTTGCTTCATTGGGATCAAGTACCAGGTCCAATGTGCCATCTAATATTTCTATGACCTTCTTGAGAGGTGGATTAAATAATCACTTTCCATTGAAATCTGACCATCAAAAATGTGCTGAAATCTTTCATTTGGCATTTCTTCCCTTTCTGTTTTTTTTCTTCTCTTGAGATGACAGCTAACAACATTTTTATTCTATTGCCATGACTTTGTGTTTTAAGAAAGAGACGGTGTATATATATATTTATTTATTTGTGATCACACTGTCACTTTTACCTTTGATTGGCAGAAGCTTTAAATGTAAGGTTTCTTTTTTTTTCCCCATATTTTTGTTTTTATTTCTTCTACTTAGGATGTGTTGTAAATCCTGAATCTTTGAATGTCTGTTTTTTTTTTTTTAGTTTATTGTGCTTTAAGTGAGAGTTTACAATCCAAGTCAGTTTCTCATACAAAAACTTATACACGCCTTGTTATGTACTCCTAGCTGCTCTTCCCCTAATGAGACAGTACACTGCTTCTCTCCACCCTGTACACCTCATGTCCATTCAACCAGCTTCTGTCCCCCTCTGCCTTCCCATCTCAACTCCAGACAGGAGGTGCCCACATAGCCTCATGTGTCTACCTGAGCTAAGAAGCTCACTCCTCACCAGTATCATCTTCTGTCTTATAGCCCAGTCCAATCCCTGTCTAAAAAGTTGGCTTCAGGAATGGTTCCTGTCTTGGGGTAACAAAGGTTCTGGGAACTCTGACCTCAGGGGTCCCTCCAGTCTCAGTCAGACCATTAAGTCTGATCTTTTTACGAGAATTTGAGATCTGTGTTCCACAGCTCTCCTTCTCCATCAGGGATTCTCTGTTGTGTTCCCTGTCAGGGCAATCATTGGTTGTAACTAGGCAGCATCTAGTTCTTCAGGTCTCAGTCTGATGTAGTATCTGATTTATGTGGCCATTTCTGTCTCATGGGCTCATCTTTACCTCATGTCTTTGGTGTTCTTCCTTCACCTTTGCTCCCGGTGGTTTGAAACCAATCAGTGCATCTTAGATGACCACTTGCTCGCTGTCATGGATTGAATTATGTCTCCCCAAAAATGTGTGTGTCAATTTGGCTGGGCCATGATTCCTGGTATTGTATGATTTTCCTATATATTGTAAATCCTGCCTCTATGATGTTAATGAGGGAGGATGGGTGGCAGTTGTGTTAGTGAGGCAGGACTGAATCTACAAGATTGGATTGTGTCTTGAGGCAGTCTCTTGGGATATAAAAGAAAGAAACAAGCAGAAAGATAGGGGGACCTCATACCACCAAAAACGCAGCACCTGAGCAGAGCGCGTCCTTTGGACTTGGGGTCCCTGTGCAGAGAAGTTCCTAGTCTGGGGGAAGATTGATGAGAAGGCCTACAGTGAGAGAATGACTTCCCCTGGAGCTGACATCCTGAATTTGGACTTTTAGCTTACTTTACTGTGAGAAAATTAACTTCTCTTTGTTAAAGCTGTCCACTTGTGGTATTTCTGTTACTAGACAACTAAGACATTAGCCTTTAAGACCTCAGATGTCATTTGCCAAAGTGGGATGCAGAATGTTTTCTTAATATCTTTTGTTATGCCAGTTGATGTAAATATCCCCTGAAAGCATGGTCCCCAAACCCTTGTCCCTGCTTCTCTGGCCTTCGAAGCATTCAGTTGTATCCTGGAAACTTCTCCGCTTTTAGTTTAGTCCAGTTGTGCTGACCTCTCCTGTATTGTGTGCTGTCTTTCCCTTCACCTAAAATAGTTCTTGTCCACTATCTAATTAGTGAATACCCCTCTCTCTCCCTCTATTCCCACCTTCATAACCATCAAAGAATATTTTCTTCTGTGTTTAAATCTTTTCTTGAGTTCTTATAATAGTGGTCTCATACAATATTTGCAACTGACTAATTTCACTCAGCACAGTGCCTTCCAGATTCCTGCACACTATGAGATGTTTCACTGATTCATCGTTGTTCATAATTGTCACTTAGTATTCCATTATGTGAATACACCATAATTTATCCATTGAACTATTGATGAGCACTTTGGTTGCCTCCATCTTTTTTCTATTGTAAACAGTGCTGCAAAGAACACTGGTGTGCATATATGTATTTATGTGAAGGCTCTTATTTCTCTAGGATACATTCCAAGTAGAATTGCTGGAAGGCAAAAAACACTAAATAATAAATGTTGAAGAGGTTGTGGAGAGACTGATGGGAATGTGAAATGATACAACTTTGGAAATCGATTCGGTGCTTCCTTAAAAATCTAGAAATATAACTAAATAAAAAATAAAAATAATTTTTTATTTTTTAAATTATTTTTTAATAATTTTTTATTTTTCTAATAATTTTTTAATTATTTTTTTATGGTAGTTATTTTTCTAGCTTTTTAAGGAAGCACCGAATCGATTTCCAAAGTTGTATCATTGCACATTCCCACCAGTCTCTCCACAACCTCTCCAACATTTATTATTTAGTGTTTTTTGGATTAGTTCCAGCCTTCTTGGGATGAGATTGCATCTCGTTGTAGTTTTGATTTGCATTTCTCTAATGGTGGCATAGTGGTTAAGTGCTACAGCTGCTAACCAAAAGGTTGGCAGTTCATGTCCACCAGGTGCTCCTTGGAAACTCTATGGGGCAGTTCTACTTTGACCTATAGGGTTGCTATGAGTCGGAATCGACTCAACGGCAATGGGTTTAATGGCTAATGATCGTGAGCATTTCCTCATGTATCTGTTAGCTGCCTGAATGTTTTCTATGGTGAAGTGCCTGTTCATACCTCGTATGCCCATTTTTTTAATTGGGTTTTTTGTCTTTTTTTGTTGAGTTTTTGCAGTATCATGTAGATTTTAGATATCAGACCCTGATTGGAATTATGGTAGCTGAAAACTTTTTTCAACTCTGTAGGTAATCTTGTTACTCTTGGTGAATTCTTAGGATGAGCATAGGTCTTTGATTTTTAGGAGCTCCTAGTTATCTACCTTGTCTTCTGGTGTTTGTGCATTTTTACTAATGTTTTGCATGATCTTAATGATTTTATATTTAGGCCTTTGATGCAGTTTGAGTTAGTTTTTGTACATGGTGTGAGGTATGGGTCTTGTTTCATTTTTTTTGGAGATAGATATCAAGTTATCCCAGCACCATTTGTTAAAGAAGCAGTCTTTCCCCCATTTAACAGACTTTGGGCCTTTGTCAAATATCAACTGCTCATATGTGGATGGATTTATGTTTGGATTCTCAATCTGTTCCATTGTTCTATATATCTGTTATACCAGTATCAGGCTGTTTTGACTACTGTGGTGGTATTATATGTTCTAAAATCAGGTAGTGTGAGCCCTCCCACTTTGTTATTCTTTTTCAGTAATGCTTTACTTATCTGGAGCCTCTTTCCCTTCCATATGAAGTTGGTGATTTCTTTCTCCATATCATTTAAAAAATGTCATTGGTATTTGGATCAGGATTCCATTGTATTTATAGATCATTTTGGGGGGAATAGATATTTTTACAATTTTGAGTCTTCCTATCCAAGACCAAGGTATGTTTTTCTACTTATATAGGTCTATTTTGGTTTCTTGCAGTAGTGTCTAATTCTGAAATTTTTCTGTTAATCTTCTGAATTTTTGATTGCTGTCTCTCTATGGATTCTTGCAGCCTATTAAAATTGTCATTATGCTCTTGTATAACCTTCTTAATTTCCTTGACTGTTTTACTCTGTGTTCTTTGGCTTGTTCTGTGTTTTACCTCATCTCCTTTCTGATCTCTAGAAGAGTTCTGTATATAAATTTTTTTGTATTCTACCTCTAGTTAATTCCAGGAATACATCTTCATCCAGAAGATTCCTTAAATCTTTGTTTTGGGAGCTAGTTGAAGCAATCGTGATCTGCTTCTTTATGTGATTTGATATTGACTGGTGTCTCTGAGCCATCTATAAGTTATTGTATTAAATATTTTAGGTTTGCTAACAGTGTCCTAGTTTCTTGCTTTGTTTAGTTTTGATGTGCCCAAATAAATTGCTCATGTGAGCTAGTTTGATTATTTGCACCTTCGAAGCTCTAACATCCTGTCACCATATGGCTAGAGCTGTTATTAGGAGTCCATTCATTTTTCTTGTATGGATTCGGCTCAGGTGTGTCCAAGTAGTCGGTCACGAAGTGTTTGCTCATCTATGGTCTTAGAGAAGCAGTGGTGATTGGTGCATGCATAGTCCCATCCAAGTGTCTGTGAGGAAGGTGCATCCCTGTTCTCTAGAGCTCACAGGTGGGTGGGCTCTGCAGCAGGACCATAGGCTCCCAATGCTGTTAACTGTAAGGGCTGGGAGGCATCACTTATCCTAGGACCCCTGTCGTGGGTGAAGAGATGGCACGGGAGGAACCACCAGCCCTCAGGTCCCTGATGTGGGTAGATGAGGACCCTACTTAATAAGCAGAGCTGTGTCAAATGTCAAAAACCCTCCTCTCCACCACACAGCTGCAACAGGTAAAGTCAGACCTCAGGCACATACACCCTTGCACAGTGACAACAAGTGCCTAGCTGCTGAAATGGGGCCACATGGTTCCATGCAGTGGTAAAAGGCATTCAAAGTTCGGGGACTGATTGTGCCTGAACAGGAGCTGTTTCTGCTCTGAGTTCCCAGCTTAAGGGAACCAGCAGGTTATTTTTTCCTATTTGTTATTTTGTTCCTTCCCCAAGTCTGGAAGAATGGCTTAGCATACTCGGCAGGACCTATCTCAGGCCCAGGGAAATCGACTGTCACTGAAGCCAGCTTGGGGCCTGGGGCAGAGAGAGGAGAGATCAGATAAATGGGAGAGACTTCTTTCAAAACGGGAGCTATTTGATCCGTGTGGTAAATTACATGCAAGCACTTATTTTTTGCCAGGAGCGCCATTATTTGCTGATTCTGGAGGCATGAGTAGACTCTGTGCAGCTGGCTCTCTGTGGCTAAGTAGTCAAGGTCCCAAATGCTACTGCCACCCCTGCCATGGTTGCGCCAGGGGATCAGGCCTGGGTCACTTGCTCTCTTTCACTGAGGTAACCATGTCCTGTAAGCTACTGCCAGTCCTACCACAGTTGCACCAGGAGGCCATGACTGAGGGGCGTCAATTCCTGCTAAGTCAGGTCTGGAAACTACTTGCTGCTTATGAACTGCCTCTCCCTCCCCCTGAGCTCAGTCCGATATCTTAACTGTGCCTTTGATGTTCAGGGCTCCTAGCTTGTCTTTATATAATGGATTCATTTGTTTTTTCGGGTCTTTCTTGTAAGAGGGACCACCATAACCTTCTGACTACTCTGCCACCTTGGCCCCGCCTCTCTAAATGTTAAGATTTTTTTAAACAAAATCAGAGAGAGAAGGAGAAGCAGGAAAAGGGCCTTACAACATTTAAATAGTTTACTTTCATATTTGGGAATGTCTAAACAGAGTAATGGAGCCCTACTCGCACAGTGGTTAAGTGCTGAGGCTGGTAACCAAAAGGTCTGTCAGCAGTTTGAATCCACCAGCCACTTCTTGGAAACCCCATGGGGCAGTTCTACTCTGTCCTATAGGGTTGCTATAAGTCAGAATTGTCTCGATGGCAACCTTTTTTTTTTTTTAAACAGAGTCATAGATAATAGAAAGTCCAGTGAAGAATCTATCCTGTACTGACTACTTAGCTATTGAGCAAGGGATTGAAAAGAACCTTTCTTAGAGGAATTTAAAAATCAAGATAATAACTTTGTACTTGATAATATTATAAAATAGAAACTTATGTATTTCTGAGCCAAAGCCAAATACTGATAGGTAACATTTAGAGAGTCATGTTGGGGATAGTGACTTAAAGCAGTAAGTCCAGCTTCTTAAACAAAAGAAAAAGAAATAGTTGCAGTAATTAATGTATGTCTTGGGGATAAGCAAAGATTATAAACCTCAAAATGGAAAATAATCTTTATGTCACTAAATTCATTCCTATAGCAATTCAATCACTTATTCTTTTCAACATATTTTCAACTTTTTAACACACTGCTTATATTTAAGTATTTTCTTACTGATAAGTGAATTTGCTAAGAACTATTATCCTTATGGAAATCCTGGTGGAGTAGTGGCTAAGAGTTTGGCTACTTACTAAAAAGTAAGCAGTTCGAATCCATCCGGTGCTCCTTGGAGATCCCATGGGGCCGTTCTACTCTGTCCTAAGGTGTTGCTATAAGTCAGAATTGACTTAACAGCAATGGGTTTTTTTTTTTCTTTAATCGTTCTTATCCTATTAAAATAAGTATAGCATATTTTTATTTATTTTTTCATTGATCTTCTACAACAGATTTTGGATGTAAATGCATGATGTCTTACATTTTATCTTTGTGTAATGGAATGGTGTTTCTTGTTTAAAAAAAGGTAAAATTGCCCATTCATTTAAGCAACTGTATAATTTCCTGAAAAATACATTGTTGGATCAATCACAGATATTATGAAAAAATAAATAAGTAGTTCACTGTTCTTTATTTACCTTCCACACTCTTGTTTCTTACTTTAGGGAAAACCAATGAATATTCAATGGAGAATTATAGTGAAACATCAACTGATTTCATTTTATTAGGACTGTTCCCACCATCAAGAATTGGCCTTTTCCTCTTCATTCTCATCATTCTCATTGTCCTAATGGCTTTAATTGGTAACATATCCATGATTATCCTCATCCTACTGGACACCCATCTCCACACACCCATGTATTTCCTGCTTAGTCAGCTCTCTCTCATGGACCTGAATTACATCTCCAATATTGTCCCCAAGATGGTTTACAATTTCTTGTTTGGAAGCAAGTCAATCTCCTTCATTGGATGTGGAGTTCAGAGTTTCTTCTTTTTGACTTTGGCAGGTGCAGAAACACTTCTCTTGGCATCTATGGCCTATGACCGCTATGTGGCCATTTGCTTTCCTCTTCACTATCCTGTTCGTATGACCAAAAGTGTGTGTGCGCTAATGACTATAGGATCTTGGATAATGAGCTCTATCAATGCGTGTGCCCACACCGCATATGCACTCCATATACCCTATTACCAGTCCAAGACCATCGATCATTTTTTCTGTGATTTCACAGCCATATTGGCTCTGACACACATGGACACCTGGGTCTATGACTACATAGTGTTTGTGTGCAGCGCCTTATTCCTTGTGTTTCCTTTCATTGGCATTACCTATTCCTATGGACGGGTTCTCCTTGCCATCTACTGCATGCCCTCATCAGAAGGGAAGAAGAAGGCCTATTCAACCTGCAGTACCCACCTCACTGTGGTGACTTTGTACTATGCACCCTTTGTTTACAATTATCTACACCCAAGATCCTTCCGATCTCCAACAGTAGACAAGGTTCTGGCTATTTTCTACACCATTCTCACACCCATGTTCAACCCTGTCATCTACAGCCTGAGGAACAAAGAGGTAATGAGGGCCCTGAGAAGAGTTACTCAGAGAATGTTCTCTCTGTGAAAATGTAGACAAGATTTCTGCATCAATCTTCAAGCTGAAAGTGTCTATTCTGCAGTGAATGGACAAGGTCTAAGGTTATATTAGAAGATTTTAAAAACTAGAAGTTTGACAAAATAATTTTACATTACTAAGGCATGTTTCTTTTTTCCTGAGGTGATTTTTTTTTCCATCAATATAAAAGGCATATACAGTCAACTCAATTTGAGAAATAAGAAGCTTTTATTAATATGTAGAAAAGAAAATGAAAACTTTCTAAAATGATATCATTCATATAACAATTCTACTATATATAATTTATCTCTCAATATGACAACAGAAAAATAAATGATTTATTTATTTAAAAATAATATTTTCTCCATTAATTCTCTGTTAATAGGTGTGTACTGTCCCAATTTTTTCCCCCAATTTCAGGGGAAAAGGCAGATATAGGGATTAGAAAGTCTTACACAACTATAGAGGAAATATGACAAGTTTATGTTTTCCAGAAGAAATATGACAAGTTTATGTTTTCCAGAAGGGGGGACCTGAATTTATCTGGATGAATCCTAGGAAAGTGATTTATAAACAAGGTCAGTAATCAGGGCTGGAGAGATGCTGAGTTAGAGAAGAAGGAGAGCATACTTTATAAGAGGATTAATGGAAGTTATGGGTTATGCTATCTCAGCCATTCCCAAATAAGTCCCCAGCACAGACTCAAATTTTGCATCCCAAGTAGCCACGTTACCCTTATATAAGACAATTTACCTTATACATTTTCTTATTCTTCAGTCAATAGACTCATAATTCTATTGATATGTTTTTTGGGGGTAGGAGTGGGGAGTCAACTTCTCTGCACCAGTATTTTAAATCGATATACCAGCTCAGCCTGTGCCTGAATGGGTCCCCCCATTATTTTCAGGAAAAAAAAAATGTATTAGCTTAGGTGTATATGCTAGGTGAAGAGGCATTGCAGTCCAGAAGAGAATACTGCTGATACTGAAATCTGTCCTTTTTTTTTTTTCTTCTTTCTTTTGAATTGTAATTTAGATGAAGGTTTACAGAACGAACTAGCTTCTCATGAAACAATTAGTACACATATTGTTTTATGACATTGATTACCACAATGTGGCAATGGGAAGCATAGTGGCAATCTGCCTGTGTAAAGATTACAGCCTTGGAAACCCTCTAGCACAGTTCTACCCTGTCCTACAGGGTTGGTATGAGAGACAATCGACTCAGCAGCACATAACAATAAAAACAGCAGTGTGAACTGAAGGTAAAACAGTGAAATAGAATATACACTAAATGGTTGGTATTATCTGTGAAACTTGTTCTTGAATTTATGATGAATAAACTCAGGAATTCCCTCAAAAACATCATATTTATGAAAATATGGTCACTTCCAAAGTAATTATGTTTCTGTGTGACAAAATAGATAGTAAATGTTCACATCACCTAAAATGAACCTCAAATGTAAGAATATTTGTCTGTAGCTGTTCAAATAAATTTATAAAACAAACTAAAGAGAGGCTTGAAGGAGAAATTGAATTTGTTAATGAGGGGAAGATGCATTGTGGTAGTGCCTGTGATGGAACCTTTTGGATACGGGTAAAGAGCGAAGCCAAGTTTAGAATTCTTTCATATGGAGCTAGTAACATGAATTATATTTTCTGTAAGTACAGGTGTTTTCATGCTAGTAAGTGATGAGATCACATAGGTGTCGATTCCATTATATTAATTCTTTTGGTAGTGTGGATTAATGTCTAAACTAAAATCATTCTGGATTTACAGTGACAGGTTTAGGAATTGAGTGACATAATTTATGTAAGAGTTGGTCAAGTTCAGAATTAGCCTCTGCATTTTTTATAACACTGTTCACCAAAAATCCTACAGCATGAAATACAGACAACAAAAATTGTTTTGGATCCTATTTGTAAATACGTTATCTGTTTTAGATAGGAGATGAGAGCCACTGGAAATGAAAGTACAAATTCATACTAGAGTTAGCTTTTGATGGGCCCAAGTGAAACAAGACTAATAAAGCTAGCTCTTAAGAGCCCAAGCTCTCCATAGCAATTGTGAATGCAGCATTTCCTATTTCCTACATTTTCTATTTGCCCATGAGTGAAGAGTGGTTAGTGCTGTGTCTTACTTGCTGTTCTGCCTTATATGACTCATTCTTTGCAATTAAATATCTGGAAATTACTTGTCTAGATTTTATATGCAAATATAAAATGGAAATTATAATAAAGATAAAATAAGAATGTCTAAAATTACTTACCTATTGGAAAACAGGAAGCCCTGGTGGCATAGTGGTTAAGTGCTATGGCTCCTAACCAAAAGGTTGGCAGTTTGAATCCACCAGGTGCTCCTTGGAAACTCTATGGGGCAGTTCTACTCTGTCCTATAGGGTCACACTATGAGTTGGAATGGACTCAACAGCAATGGGTTTGGTTTTTTGGTATTGGAAAATAAAATATTTTCTACATCTCAAGGACAACATCTGGAAATAATTCAGGGATCATAGGATTAGAAGGTGTGCTATGGTTATTCAGGTTTTGTTTTTAAATACAAATTATGCCTAATTGTGATGCCTTATGATTTTAACTATGCATTTTATTTATTTATATTTTACCTCCTTTATAAATTATCAAGTTCCACTGAGGTAATAATTCCACCTTCATTAACAATTTGACAGAGCTTTTGTGAGAAACAGAGTAGTGAATGTACACAATTTGAAAAAAAAATACTATACAAATGTAGTGGATGACAATATTTGAATGAAAATGATGACAATTTTGTTGATGGTGATGATGGTGGTGATGATGAAGAGAATAAAGGTTGCAGTTACTGTTCAATGATTTCTTATACTCAGGCTCACACTAAGTAATCACTAGGTATTATCTTATATACAACTTGTGATAATCTACATTTTGTTCTTTTTTTAAAAAAATATCTGCTGCATATATAAACTACTGGCTTAAAAAGTTAAATTCACTACCCCATGTTTCCATAACTAGTAAGTAGCAGAACAAGAATTTGATTCAGTTTTGACTCAAACTCTGTGTAATTTTGCAGTGAAGCAGATAAACTCACCCCTGTTTCAAACTAATATTTGAAGGCTACACACTCGTAATCCATTCCTATCTATCAGAAGTATCCGTTTACTTACTTCATCTATGATTAATGCCTATGATTGACCATTGTGGAATTTCATGAAGGTATATGGTTTAGAAACACACAAATACTGGGTATTTATGATCTTTTATACTTTAACAAATTTATGATTCTTAAACTCTATTCCCTTCTAAATAAATATGTATAATTTATTTAAACATTACATAAGATTATTACTTCCTAAGATATCCAATATAAACAGTTATATACTCTGTCCTATAGGGTCACTATGAGTAGGAATCGACTGGATGGCAATGTTTTTTTTTTTTTTAATATACTCTCTGTCTCTTTAGTTCAATTTTTGGGCTGGGAAAAACACCTAACTAATATAAACTGTTATATACTCTGTCTCTTTAGTTAAATTAGTTCTGGAAACCTTTGATGCAATGAAGAATCATATGTAGAATTACATACAGGGATACTGTGTATTGTCTAGCAGTCAGAAGACACTCCTCTGGGCCATCTGATTCTGACTCTATAAAGCCAATTTACAACGGTTCTAGATATGAGATAGTAATTAAAAATATTTCTTATACAGACATGCAGAATTAGGCATGATTTGTCACTTCTATGGAACTAAGGTTGACTTTAAGGAGTTAATGCATAAAAAATCATCCTATTTTGCTGGTTTCCAAGCCTTGCAGGTGAGTAAGGAAGGCCACTATCTGGAGACAGTTAATACAGGTTTACACCTCTATCTTCCTTCCATGTACAGATGTGGTCCATGTTAAAGTCTTGTTTTTCCTTCCCTAAGAAACCATCATCATAATGCTTGTTCTTTCCTCCTATATATAATGCCATTATTGCTGATGCTCAAATCACAAGGTTTTAGAGGAATTTTAGAAAGCAAGACAGGTGGAAACACTTTGTAAATGGGTTATATTTATATCACTTTTTGTTATTTTAGTGGATAAAAAACATAGAAAAAGAACAAAAATAACTTATTTGGGTTTATTTTTACATGAGGAAGAACACCATCTTCCCTTTATACCTTACGAGCTTGAAACAATGACTGAGAATGCTTCCCTGTCAGGCACATAGTTCCTTTAAATGATATCAGAGGACAAAGCAAGAAACCAGGATACAGAACAGAGAACATGGAGGAGGCAGGGCCAAGATGGCAGAATAGCCAGATGCTTGCAGCGATCCCTCTTACAACAAAGACCTGAAAAATCAAGTGAAATGATTATATTTATGGCAAGCTAGGAGCCCTGAACAACAAAGAAAAGGTAGAAAATGGACTGAGCAGGGGAAGAGAGAGGTGGTTCAGAAGCAGAGACAAGTTGCTGGACCTGAATTGCTGGGATCACTCAGGCACTATTCCCGGGATCGGAGGCAGCAGACTGGTAGCAGTGTTTGGCTGCAGTTTTCTCGGGGAGAAGTAGCCAGCTACACAGCCTACTCATGCTTCCGGAACCAGAGCAAAACGCCTCTCTCAGCAAAAGCTAAGTACTTGAATATATTTTGTCGTGCCACCCACCCGTAAGCTGGCTTCAGTGCCCATTGATTTCCCTAGGCCTGAGATAGGCCCATTTGAATACCCTGAGCCATGCTCCCAGCCTTGGAAAAGAGGGAATAAATTCACATCAGGGGGAAAAGGTAATTGGCCAGCTCCACTAACTGGAGGAGCTCAGGACAGAAGCGTCTCCTGTCCAGGCATAAATGGTCTGTGGACTTTGAATACCTTCCCCCACTGCATTGACTTCTGTGGGCCTATTTCAGGAGAATAGCCCCTTCCTGGCTGACTGCAACCATTTCAGCTGTGTGGTGGAGAGCTGGGTATTGATATTTGATACCACTTTGTCTATTAAATAGGGTCCTCACCTACCCATATCAGGGGCCTAAGGACTGGTGGCTCCATTCAGGTCACCCAGCCACCCATGACAGGGGTCCGAGAATAACTGGTACCTCCCAGCCCGTACAACCAAAACCTTTGGGTGCCCATAGTCTGCCTGCAGAGCCTATTCACTTGTATGCTCTAGGGAACAGGGACACGCTTTCCTCAGAGACACTCGGGGGGTGGTTCTCAGCTCCCTGCCTTGTTCAGAGCATGAACCCTGCTGCAATCAGATAGCGGTACATGCACCAAACACCCCTGGACCTCTAAGACTGTACAACAGAGACTGCATCATCCACTTGATAATCAGCTACCTGGACACCAGATCTGAATCCACACAAGAAAAGTGAATGGACTCATGAGCTCATATACCTGATAACAGCACTAGCCATCTGGTGACAGGACACCAGAACTCCAAGGGTGAAAATAATCAAGCTAAAACTCACTCAAGCAACCATTTGGGCAAGTCAAAACAAAACAAAGCAAGAAACTAGGATACGGTAACCAAACAAAATAATATAATAACTTATAGATGGCTCAGAGACATCAGTCAATATCAAACCACATAAGGAAACAGACCACGATCACTTCAAAAGCTCTCAACACAGAGAATCAAAGGATCTTCTGGATGAAGCTGCTCTCCTGGAATTACCGGACGCAGAATACAAAAGATTAGTATACAGAACAGTTCAAGACATCAAAAAGGAGATCAGGCAATATGCAGAACAAGCCAAGGAACACCCAGATAAAACAGTTAAAGAAATTAAATATGTTATTCAAGAACATATGGAAAAATTTAATAAGATGCAAGAATCCATACAGAGACAGCAATCAAAAATTCAGAAGATTAACAATAAAATTACAGAATTAGACAACTCAATAGAAAGTCAGAGGAGCAGAATCAAGCAAGTGGAAGGCAGAATTAGTGACCTTGAAGATGAAGCATTTGACACTATTATATTTGAAGAAAAATCAGGTAAAAGAATTTAAAAAATGAAGAAAATTTAAGAATCATGTGGGTTTATATAAAGAGAAATAACCTACGAGTGATTGCAGTACCAGAGCAGGGAGGGATAACAGAAATTACAGAGAGAATTGTCAAAGATTTGTTGGCAAAAAGCTTCTTTGATATCATGAAAGATGAGAAGATATCTATTCAAGATGCTCATCGAGCTCCACATAAGGTAGATATTAAAAGAAAGTCACCAAGACATATTATAATCATACTTGCCAATGCGAAAGATAAAGAGAGAATTTTAAGAGCAGCTAGGGATAAACGAAAAGTCACATACAAAGGAGAGCCAATAAGAATGAGCTCGACTACTTGGCAGGCACCATGCAGGCAAGAGGGCAATGGGATAACTTATATAAAGTATTGAAGGAAAAAAATTGCCCGCCAAGAATCATATATCCAGCAAAACTGTCTCTCAAATGTGAAGGTGAAATTAGATTTCCAGATAAACAGAAGTTCAGGGAATTCATAAAAACCAAACCAAAATTACAGGAAATACTAAAAAGAGTTCTTTGGTTAGACAAACAATAATATCAGGTATCAACCCAAGACCAGAATACTAGACAGAAGAATCAGATGTTAACACAGACAGGGAAACCAGAAAAATATCAAGATAAAAAAATGCTCAAAACAGGGAAACGGTGACGTTATTACATAAACAAGACAACATTAAAATAATAAAGAAGGACAAAGAAATGTAATCAAAGATCTTCCATGTGGAGAGGAAGACAAGCCGATATAAAGAAGTAAAAATTAGGTTTAAACTTAGAAATATAGGGGTAAATATTAAGGTAACCACAAAGGAGACTAACTATCCTACTCATCAAAATAAAATACAAGAAAAAATAGAGACTCGGTAGAAACAAAATCAACAACAATGAATAAGAGGAAAAGACAATATAAAAAAATAAACTACTCAGCACAAATGATTAACTGAAAAGGAAACTTTCAACAACACAAATAAAGACATCGAAATGACAGCACTAAATTAATACCTATCCATAATTACGCTGAATGTAAATGGACTAAATGCACCAATAAAGAGACAGAGAGCGGCAGAATGGATTAAAAAACACCATCCATCTATATGCTGCCTGCAAGAGACACACCTTAGACTTAGAGACACAAACTAAAACTCAAAGGGTGGAAAAAAATTAATCAAGCAAAAAAAATTTAAAAAAAGCAGAAGTGGCAATATTAATTCCTGACAAAATAGACTTTAAGGTTAAATCCACCACAAAGGATAAGAAAGGACACTGTATAATAATCAAAGGGACAATATACCAGGAGGATATAACCATATTAAATATTTATGCACCCAATGACAGGGCTGCAAGATACATAAAACAAACCCTAACAGCATTGAAAAGTAAGATAGACAGCTCTACAAGTGTAGTAGGAGACTTCAACACACCACTTTAGGTGAAGGAAAGGACATCCAGAAAGAAGCTCAATAAAGACACGGAAGATCTAAATGTCACCATCAACCAACTTGCCTTATGAACATATACAGAGCAATCCACCCAACAGCAGCCAAGTATATTTTCTTTTCTAGTGCACATAGAACATTCTCCAGAAGAGACCTCATATTAGGTCATAAAGCAAGCCTTAGCAGAATCCAAAACAACAAAATATTACAAAGCATCTTCTCTGACCATAAGGCCATAAAAGTAGAAATCATTAACAAAAAAAAGCAGGGCAAAGAAATCAAACACTTGGAAACTGAACAATACCCTGCTCAAAAATGACTGGGTTATAGAAGACATTAAGAATGGAATAAAGAAATTCATAGAATCCTATGAGATTGAAGACACTTCCTATCAGAACCTTTTGGGACACAGTGATAGCAGTTTTGAGGTCAATTTATATCAATAAATGCACACATACAAAAAGAAAAGGCCAAAATCAAAGAATTATCCATACAACTTGAACAAATGGAAAGAGAGCAACAAAGGAAACCCTGAGGCACTAGAAGAAAGGAAATAATGAAAATTGGATCAGAACAAAATGAACTAGAAAACAGAAAAACAATTGAAAGGGTTAACAAGACCAAAAGCCGGCTCAGTGAAAAAATTAACAAATTGATAAACCATTGGCCAAACTCACAAAAGAAAAACAGGAGAGGAAGCAAATAACCCGAATAAGAAATGAGATGGGTGATATTACAACAGACCTAACTGAAATTAAAAGAATCATATCAGATTACTATGAAAAACGGTACTCTAACAAATTTGAAAACCTAGAAGAAATGGATGATTTCCTAGAAATACACTACTCTACATCAAGTAACACAAACAGGGGTAGAACAACTAAAGAGACCCATAACAAAAGAGGAGATTGAAAAGGTAAGTAAAAAAAAAAAAAAAAAACTCCCAACGAAAAAAAAAGCTCTGGCCGGGAAGGCTTCACTGCAGAGTTCTACCAAACTTTCAGAGAAGAGTTAACACCACAATCAACACCATGGAAACATCAGTCAAAAAATCAAGCCATGCATTGCATTGGGCAAATCTGCTGCAAAAGAAATTTTTAAAGTGTTGAAAAACAAAGATGTCACTTTGAAGACTAAGATGTGCCTGATCCAAACCACTGCATATGCATGTGAAAGCTGGACAATGAATAAGGAAGACTGAAGAACCAGACCTGGCAGTGTTTGATTCTATTGTACCTAGTGCCCCTATGAGCTGGAATCGACTTGAGGGAACTAGCAACAACGATGTAAGGCAATACATGTCATGGTGATATGTAATTTATTTTAAACCTGAAAGCCATAAGAGGATCTTCCTTTACATAATATCTATGCCCTGACTTCCTTAGGAGACAATACGTGTGTTTCTTTGTAAGCAAAATCTCCTAAGAACAGGTACTTTTGATTTGGGAGCGATATATTAATTGCAGTTCATTCAGAGGCTCTAAGAAACCATTTCTCTGTGGTGGTGTATGTATGTCTTCTTCTATCATTCATTAGAATTGAGTTGTTTCAGAATAACTCACTGTTGAATACAAATATGTTAGAGCCAGGATATGTGAGAAAAGAGAAATACAAGAATTTGTTAAAATGAATAAAATTTAAATACCAAAACAATTTCATTTGGGAATAAAAATTCGTTTTATATATATTGTTGATCTTCTACCATGTACAGAGAATATCTGTTTTAATAACTTTGGTCTCTTCCTCCCTTTGTTTCTTCCTTTGTTCATTCTTTCTTTATCCTTCCTTCCCTTCCTTCCTTCTTTACTTCTTTCCTTTCTCTCTCTCTTTCTGTTCTATGTCATTAAAAAGTGAGCCATCCTTTAGATTCATCAGTTCCAAATATTTGAGAGATAATATAGGGTAAGTGTCAGTTGGAATCAACTCATTGGCAATGGGTTTGGTTTACAGGGTATGAATTTTAAAAGGTTATATATATATGTGTGTATGTCTGTGTGTGTGTATAAACCTTAGCTGGACATTTAGGGGAAACTACTTAAAATCTCCTCGTGTCAATTTTATCATCTGTAAAATGTCAAAGGTGATATCAACCTTAAGAGCTTGTGTAAAGTATAAAAATAGAATTTAATCCTGACACAAATCCTGAAATACTTCAAGTGCCACCCAGTGAAGGTGGTGAATAAAAGTTTTACCTCTGTCTTCCCTCCCATGTATGGTCATGGTCCAGATTCAAAGCTTGTTTCTCCTACTTTTGTTTCTTCTCTGAAACTATCAATAGAATTTTTTTCTCCTTGCTCTTTCTTTTTGTGTATAATGTCATAAATGCTAGTGCCCAAATCACAGAATTTGGAGGGGGGGAATGAAAACAAAAAAAAAGACAGGTGAAAATATAAATAGGCTACAAATAAATATTTATTGCTATTTCAATAGATAAAAGCAAAATAAAAGGGACAAAAAAAGACCTCTTTGGATTTATTTTTACACAAGAAAAAACATCCTCTTCTATTTAAACCCGTGGAAAATACTGAAAGCTGCTTCAATGTCAGGCACACAGCCCTTGAAATGAGTTCGCAGGACAGGATACTAGCACATAAACAGGGGGACATGGATCAGCAACAATCTGTTTCATTGGCAGTCATGAGACATGGCATCAAATAACCGATCTGATGTGGCATTCGTTATTTCTGTATTGTGTTGTTTTCCCCTTTAATTTAGGAAAATATTAACTATTTCAAGGACAAAATCACTTTAAAAAGTTGATTGTAAATATGATGTACATATATTCACAAAAATGTGGAGAAATTCTATCCCTTCAAAAGTATAGGAAAAAATATTCAGGGAACTAGTAACTAAAAATAATGAAACGTATGAATCCTTAGAATAGGGAAGGCAAAGATATCCCAAGAAGGCAAAGTAAAAATAAATCTGAATCAAGATATAATGTAGTGAAACTTCAGTACATGAATACAAGAAAAAAATCTTAGAAACAACCAGAGAGTAAAGAAAGACATGGCCTACATAAAATAAATAAATAAAATAAGACTAATAGTTTATTTCTTTAAAAACATGATGGAGTTTTTTAGATGAAGCAGGTCATTAAACAGTTGAAAATTCAAACCTCTATTTAATAGGAGAAACAAGAAAATAATATCTGCTATCAACATTTCTATTCATATTTATATTTCATATTTTAATTGGCCAAAAAAAAGAGAAAAAAATTATAAGGATTGTGAATTGATATACAATATTATTATTGAAGATTATACAATAGTCTAAACAGAAAACCTAATAGAAATTAAATGCAAGTGATGAATTTTAACAGAAAGCTTAACAATGTTCTTAGATGAATTTTCAAAACCATTAAACAAAAGCTTTACAAAATTTATTTTAAAAGATACGCGTTAGATTAGAACAAAAGCACACACACAAATTTTATTTCAGATGAAAAGTTGTTCAATAGAATGACGAGTTATTAAAATTTTTAGGAGAAATTAAGGAAAATATCTCGGGGTCAAAGGGACGAGAATGAATCTTTAAACCCAAGAAGTCCAAACAGTACAGATTAAGAAATTTAAATGCATTTGTATTAAGAACTATTGTCAGTCTTTGCAAAGAGAATGAAATAACAGGCATAAACTGGAAGAAGAAAGTATCTGTGTACAGAGTACATAAAGAACATTTACAAATAGTCATGAATACAAATACAAAAAAGTGGGTAAATGGCATCAGTAAATGTTTTCAGAGAAAAGGAAACATAAATCACTATCGAACAGGTGAAATAATATTCAAAGTCATCAGAAATGAGGGAACTTCAAATTATATCCAGATGTAATTCCATTCCAAAGTCAACAGATTAGAAAAACTCAAAAGTTTGTAAATACCAAACATAGTTTAGAACACAAAATAACTTACCTATTTAATTTTTAGGTGCATAAAAGCTAAATATTAGTAATTTCTAATCAAAGAAATCTAGAATGGAATAGTGATACTACTTATTTGTTTGCATATTTGTTCATTCGTTTATTTAACATCTCTTTCTATTTGTTTATTATTGTCTTGAGCTTTAGTTTTCTTCAATACCAAACTTCAAATTGACCTGGATTTTAAGGGAAAAAGACATCAATGACTTCTAAATTTTGCGTACCTGATTCACCTGGTTAGTTTTCTTCATGATGAATTTGCTTTAAATTACTGATCATTAAACTTGATAAAAAAAAAAAGAACTTTATTTTATTTTATTTTTCTTGTTTGTATGAATTTGAAGAGCTTAAATCTGGACGAAAAAAGACTTCATGGCTCTCTCTTGGTTACTGCTTGGGCCCAAGCACCTGTGTGTGTAGACTCAGAGTGCTTCTCAGAAGGTGGAAAAACATGCATTTACCCTTTGTTGGCTAGTGGGTGGGAAGGCTGCCCCTGGCTGGAAGGAGGTCAGCTTAAAACAGTAACCATGTGGTTGTGATGGTCTTTGAACCTGAGCAGAGAGAGTGACTATATTTATAACATTTATTTTAAGTAATTCTCTGTGTAGTTTGTCCTATTTTTTTGTTTGTTTGTTGGGTCTTTAGTAGAATCATATCACATGAGGATGTGGAAAGCTTTTAAAAGAATTTGTGTCCATATTTGAGCAAAGCAGTGGAGGTGATGCTTCCATCCTTGAATCTATCTTAGTTTATATAAAATAATAATCCAAAAGGCAGTAAAAACAGCAGCATCAATAATAATCATCATTAAGGCTAGTATTTGTTGAGCGCTTGCTGCATGCTGGACAATATTCTGAGTTGTTTGCATGTATTAACTAATTTAATTTTTAATAAAAAAATTAATGGTGGATGCTATTACCACTTTCAAGTAATTCTTGGAAGTTAATAGCTAATCTCTGGACCAAGAGAGCAAATAATAACTTCCTGCTTCTGCAATTCAGACAGAGTAAGTCATCCCATCCTACGTCCCACCATCACACTCCACTTATCCTCAATGTATGGACCCCTGAGGACATACTTCTCTTTTTATGCCACAGGAAGAGTTCTAGGTCTTAATGTTCTCTTAACCATCCAAAGTGGCTTACAATTTCGACGTATAATACAATTAAAATATGTTTCTCACACAACATCAAGTGATAATAAAACAATAACAACACCACTAAAAGGCATCAAACCTAAATTCAGAGGTAGCTTTTCATTGAAGCTAAAGAAAGGAGCTGCAGGATTTCTCACCTGTGCAGGCCCCTTCCAAGGTCATATCGATTTTATATTTGCAAGTTTGCTTGCTTTCCTGTTCTTAAATCAAGTGCCAAAAATATCTAAGTTTCACACTATTCAAAACTTAACAAATGTCCCCTTGATATTCTGGATCTATTTCCACCAATGACTGAAACTGAGTTAAGTGTTGACCATATATAGTAATCAATTCTTCAGTTAAACTCTGAGATTTTGTTTCCAAAATGCCTGTGTTTTGTCCTGTGACTGACTTAATGATTGTTTGTAGGGGCTGAAACATTTGTACTGGATATGTGGACTTGCAGAAATCCAAGTCCCTTACTTGCATGACCAAGCCAACTTTCTTATTTTGGGAATAAAATTATTACAATATTTAATACATATTATCTCCAAAATTCTATAGTTCCTCAGTGTTTTATGCATATTTTATGTGGAAAGATATCAAACTATATTCTAGCTGATTACTAATTATGTGGAGTCTAAATCTGTACGCATATTTTAAGGTAAAACAGAAGTAATAGTTGCTTGTTTTTTTTTGAAACAGTCAGCTAATGTCAGCTTTTTTTTTTTTTTTTCACTTTAACAAATATATTTTGAGCCTTGACCATTTGTTCACTTACTTTTCCAGGAGTACAGCCACCAAGCCTAATAAAATATCACCTACAATTTGTTCAATGTGCTTTATTATGGACTAGAGACCTTGTGTTCCCAGAAGGCCTCTGAGAAACAAAATTTGAATTCCATTATGATTAGGCAGTCAGCCCCTTTCCATCAAAAAGCTGAAGGTCTCATAGAAGGATGAGAAAATGAGTTTGAACATTTCTTTTTTCCACTAAAATTTTTCATGGTAATTAGATGAAGGCATATTGTCTGAGGAAAAAAAAATTAAAAAAAAAAAAAAGCAATCTTATAAACTCATAGTGTGGTAACGTTTTCTAAAATGTGTTTCATATTAGAGTTTTCAACAATTTTAAATTTCTTTTCAATTTGTATTTCTGCCACCTTGTAGAAGTGCCAAGTTAAATAAACTGATTATTCATAACATATGTTGTTCTATCTGTATGACTCTTTGATATATATGACCAAAAAATAATATAATTTAACCTAAAATTTTGTGAAAGACAGACTTGTTGTGAATCTATACTTCCCCAAGTGGGATGACAGGAAACTCTTCTATTTAATTTTGCAGGCCTGTTCCCCAGCTCCTTGTTTAATGTTTTATTTCAAATAAAATTTCCTAGGAGAATGAAACATATCTCTAAGTGAGAGACTATATATCTCAATTGAAATAATTATTAAAAAATTATTTTATATATAGAAAATAATGTATATGTCTAGGTACCTAATGAAGAAGAATATGCTTTTCAATATAGTAGTTCATTCTGCAGCTTGAAAAATATGGCCGGCTGGGGGTACAGCGGACTCGTTCACAGTAACAACCACTCAGATTTCAAATAGCTGTTTCAGGCCACTAATTACTCTGAATGATGCCCTAAAATATTATAATACCTTGAAGACTTTACCATAATTCGTGTCAAAAAGATCAATATACAACAAACCTCAGGGATACTATTTACAGAAATGTGTTTTAGTTGATAAATTATGTAGAGTGAATTACATTGTTTTTCTTGCATGCTAATTTCCTTAATTTGGTGATTTCTGGGCTGGCTAGATTTTCCAGGTTACATTGGAATGATTTCTGCAAAACTGAATGTCAAGGTGGGTTATGTGATTTGACCGTATATTGAATTGAAATTTTCTTGGGGCAGCAATCACAAAGGAGCAAGATGAGGGTAAGGTATCTTGGTAAAATGAGATAAGGGCAGGGTTTGATGGTCCAGTGCAACTCCTACCTGGGCAGCTTGGTCCTGGAGGAATCACTTGTAGTCCTGATTGGGGTAGAATAAATGTCTGCTTCTTTCTTATTTTCGCCTAACCACTTTGTACTATGCTTAGGACATAGTCATATTCAACAATATTATTGGAATGGTGAAAAGTTGTAAAATATTTCCTGCAATACAAATATGTGGTGGTAAGAATCTTAGTCAGTTGTATTAAAATATTTTGTAAATTGTTTTATTTTAATGGAATATATATACACATATGTAAGTGTGAATATGTGTGTATATATACTTTGTAACTCTCTAGTTTTCATTACTCTTTGCATGCATGCACATTATCTCATCAAATTGATATTTTTTAGTTCCTGTCTCCATTTTCTCATGTAGTTATTTCAAATTGCTCGTGCAAAGTATGTTACGTTTAGTGTATTTCTGTAAATGATGCATTTTATATTTAGAATTATTTATACAAAAGAAATTCCTAATATGAAGCTGTTAGTTTAAGAGGTATGAAAATGATCAAAGGTCAAGACAAATGATTAGCAATTTTTAAAAAGATCTACCATGTTTAATCAAAACAATGTTAGTGTACATCTGATAACATTGTTCACATTTTACCCTAATAATTTAATAAAGTTGTTTGTTTAAATAAATTTGAATATTTTTAGATTATTTCTTTATTTTAAGCCTTCTATTTCATTTTCAATGTATCATTTACTTCTTCCATTTAGTCAGCTCTTTTTATTATGATTATTATTACTAGTTGGTAAGTTATTTTTTATTTGTGATATTAAATTTTCTTATTTGTTTTAAGAATTTTCTTCAGGTTCTTGTTTAGATTTATAATTCTTTGCATGAAATTCTTTGGTGTAAAAAACTACAAAATCTAAATAATGATCCACACAAGATGAAATGAGCATTCTGATAGATTGGAAATAGTTGCCAGTGTTCTCATTTTTATTCTATACAAATTTTTTTTCTCAATATTTTATTGAAGGGGCCCTGGTGGCACAGTTGTTATGCACTGGGTTGCTAACCCAAACATAGGGGGTTGAACCTACCAGGCATTTGGCAGGAGGAAGATGTGGCAATCTGGTTCTCTAAAGATTAAACCACTGCCATCGAGTAGATTCCAAATCATAGTGACCTTACAGGACAGAGTAGAACTGCCCCATAGGGATTCCAATGTTGTAAATCTTTACAGGAGCTGACTGCCATATCTTTCTCCCACAAAGCACCTGCTGGGTTCCAACTGCCAACCGTTCTGTTATCAGCTCACCACTTAATCACTTTGCCACCAGGGCTCCTTCCTTCCAGCCTTGGAAATCATAAGGAGCACTTCTACTCTGTCCTACAGCTCGTTATGAGTTGGAATAGGCTCCACGGCAATGGAAGTGTACATATTTTGTTGATGATATATTCTCATATACTAATTTATTATATTATATAAATTCTGTAAACCCATTGCTGTGGAGTCAAAGCCAACTCACAGTGACCCTATAAGACAGAGTAGAACTGCCCCATAGGGTTTCCAAGGCTGTAAATCTTTACAGGTGCAGACTTTCACACCATTCTTCTGCAGAGCAGCTGGTAGGTTCCAAACACCACCTAACTTTCAGTTAGCAGCCCAGCACTTTAATCACTACAAGCATCAGGGCTCCTTATAACTTCTATAGCTATCATATTCTTAATTTCCTGTTCTTTCTATCCTGCCACTTATCACTCTGTTTTATGACTTTTATTTCTATAAAATCTTGTATGTTGTATTTCCTCTTCTTTTGTTCTCTTATCAACATTTTTCTAAATTTTTATTTTTAACTTGATCCTTTTCTTTCAGGTTTTTATTTTTAAAAATTGCATCATGGTCTTAAATATATAACCTTGAAATTTAGATTTTATTTGCCTGCATTAGTTTACAAAGAACTAGTTTGTGATGATATTTATTTTATCCTTTCAGTTACATGTTATCTTTGAGTTATATATGCTATTTTTAGTATAATTATATTTAAATATTTTATTATTGTTGATTAATAATATTATTAGTAATTTGAAAATACTAAGAATATTAAAATATACTCATAATGTACTGTAATGTTAATTTTGTAAATTATAATTTAGAAATCAATTTATTGAACACTTTAAGCAAGTTACGTATTTTTCACTTATCAGATTTTCAAAATCAATAAAGCTTTTCAAATGAAGAACTAATTTTTTGTTATTGTTATTTTTATCTAGAGAGCAGGAATGCACCCCGCAAGCTGATTCCAGCACTGCCATAGGGCAGTGAGGCAGGAAGAGGCATTTGGCATGCGTTTTCCACATCAGGGGAGGCTGAACGGTGAAGATTCTGCTCGACCCTCCAGAACGAGGAAAAAATAACCCATAATTGGCGGCAAACAATAAATACCTACGTTTAACCTACCGCAATACAAAAAATACCCCTTTGGGAAAAACCTCTCACCCATTTACCTGCTCCCTTCCTGCTTTTCCCTGGGTCCCAGATGGCTGCATCCCCTGGACCAGTAGAAGGGACCCTGCACTTGCCCTGTGGCATTCTCTCAGCCTTGGAGAGGGAACAAATTAACGAATAGGAAAAAAAAAGCTGGCTCCCCTAAGCCAGAAAATCAGAGCAGAAACAGCTCCTTTTCCTAGGGACACACATAAGGGGTCCAAGGATTTTGAATGCCTTTCACCCATGCATAGACTTGCGCGGGTTCATTTCAACAGGGTAAGACTCATTAGCACAGTACAACAGGGTATAAGTCTAAAGTCTAACTTCAACTGTCTCAGCTAAACGACAGGGAAGCAAGTTTGTGTCATATGATACTGCTCTGCCTAATAAGCAGGACCCTTACCTACCCACTTCAGGGGCCTGAGGACTGATGGCTTCACCCAGGACACCTAGCCACCCATGACAGAGGTCCACGAATAAGTGGTGCCTCCCAGTCCTTACAGCCAACAGCATTGGGTGCCTATAGTCTGGATTCAAAACCCACTCACTACACACTGTAGAGAACAGGGAAATGCTTTCCTCAGAGACACTCAGGGATAGTTGTCAGCCCTTTGCCTTGCTCAGCACCTGACTCCCTACTCCACCCAGATACCTGTGCCTACAGCAATCACCTCTGCTTGTCTAGGACTGTAGGTGAGAACCTGCACCACACACTTGGTGACACCTGGGCTGAATTCATCCAAGAAATGTGAAAGTGCCCCTGGGCTCTTATACCTAGTATCAGCTCTAAACACCTGGTGACAGGATTTTAGAGCTTCAAAGGCACAATAAGCTATGAGTCAGAATCAACTTGGTGGCACTGGGTTTTGATCAAGCTAGCTCACTTGAGCAGTCTATTTGGGCATATCAAAACAAAACAAGAAGCTAGGACACAGTAAGCAAACAAAAAATAAATACAATAACATACTGATGGCTCAGAGAAAACAATCAGTATCAAATCACATAAAAAGGCAGACCACGATGGCCTCAGCAAGCTTCCAAAGCAAAGAATCAAGAAATCATCTAGATGAAGGTAACTTCCTGGAATTACTGGAAGTAGAATACAAAAATGTAATATACAGAACTCTTCAAGAGATCAGGAAGGAGATCAGGCAAAATACAGAATAAACCAAGGAGTGCACAAAGAATTAAAGGAACTTTAAGAAGATTAGACAAAAGCGTAATGAAAAATTGAATAGGCTGCAAGAATCCATAGCAAAAAGAAATTCAGAAGATTAACAATAAAATTTCAGAATTAGACAACTCAGTAGAAACTCATAAGAGCAGAATTGAGGCAATGGAAGTCAGAATTAGTGAGATTGAAAATAAAGTACTTGGCACAATATATTTGAGGAAAAAAACAGATAATAGAATTTTTTAAAAATGAAGAAACCCTAAGAATTATGTGAGACTCTATCCAGAGGAATAATCCATGAGTAATTGGAGTACCAGAACAGGGAAAGAAAACAGAAAATACAGAGAGAATTGTTAAAGATTTGTTGGCAGAAAACTTCCCTGATATTGTGAAAGATGAGAAGATATCTATCCAAGATGTTTATCAAACCTAAAAGAAGGTGGATCCCAAAAGAAACTCACCCAGACATATTAGAATCAAACTTGCCAAAAATAAAAACTAAGAGAATTTTAAGAGTGCTAAAAAACTCACCAAGACATATTATAATCAAACTTGCCAAAAATAAAAATTAAGAGAATTTAAAGAGTTCTAGAGATAAATAAAAACCTACAAAGAAGAATCAATAAGACTCAGCTTGGACTATTCAGCAGAAACCATGCAGGGAAGAAGGCAATGGAATGACATACATAAAGCCTTAAAGGGGAAAAAAAAGTTGCCAGCCATGAATTATATATCCAGCAAAAGTGTCTCTCAAATATGATGGCAAAATTAGGACATTTCCAGACAAACAGAAGTTTAAGAAATTTGCAAAAACCAAACCAAAATTATAAGAAATACTAAAGAGAGCCCTCTGATTAGAAAGTCAGTAACATCAGATAACAACACAAGACTAGAACACAGGACAGAGCAACCACAAATCAACCCACATAAGTAAATCAAAAAAATAAATCAAAGCTAAAATTCTCAAAACAGGAAAACAGAGACTTCATTATGTAAAAAATGGTAACATCAATACAAAAAAGAGGGACTAAAAAATGTAGTTGTAGACCTTTCATATGTAGAGGAAGTCAAAGTGACCTAAAGAAATAGAAGATTGGTTTAAAGTTACAAAAATAGGGATAAATATTCAGATAACCACAAAGGAAGCTAACAATCCTAAACATCAAAATACAAAAGCAGGAAAAACATAAAGACCAAGCAAATACAAAATCAACAACAATGAAAAAGAGGAAAAGTAAATATACAAAGGAAAACAACTCAGCACAGAAAATTAAGTGGAACAAAGGAACAATCAATAACACATACAAAAAAGACATCAAAATGAAAGCACTAAACTCATACCTATCCATAACTGTGCTGAATGCAAATGGGCTAAATACACCACTAAAGAGACAGAGAGTGGCAGAATGGATTTAAGAAACATGATCTGTCTAAATGCTGTCTACAAGAGACACACCTTAGATTTAAAGACACAATCAAAGTAAAACTCAAAAAAAACACACCAAGCAAAAAACGGTCAAAAAAGAGCAGGAATGGCAATATTAATTTCTGACAAAATAGACTTTAAAGTTAAATTCACCACAAAAGACAAAGAAGGACACTATATAATGATGAAAGGGTCAATAAATCAGGAGGACATAACCATAATAAACGTTTATGCAGCCAATGGTAGGGCTCCAAAATACATAAAAAAAACTCTACCAGCATTGAATAGACAGATAGACAGCTCCACTATCATAGTAGTAGATGTCAACATACCACTCCCAGTGAAGAACAGAACATCCAGAAAGAAGCTTTATAATGCCACAGAAGATGTAAATGCCACAACCAAACAACTTGAACTCATAGACAGATATAGAACACTCCACCCAACAACAGCCAAATACACTCTCTTTTCCAGCACACATGGAACATTCTCCAAAATAGACCACATATTAGATCGTAAAATAAGCCTTAATAGAATCCAAAATTTCACGAAGCATCTTTATTGACCATAAAGCCATAAAAGTAGAAATTGATAACATAAAAAGCAAGGGAAAAAAAACTCAAACACGTAGAAAATGAACAACACTGTGCTCAAAAACTATTGGGTATAGAAGAAATTAAGGAAAAAATAAAGAAATTCATAGAATCAAATGAGAATGAAAACATATCCTACCAAAACCTTTGAGACACAGCAAAAGCAGTGCTCAGAGGTCAATTTATAGCAATAAATGCACAATCCCGAAATAAGAAAGGGCCAAAATCAAAGAAATAACCCAAGAACTAGAACAAGCAGAAAGAGAATAGCAAAAGAAACCCTCTGATGCAAGAAGAAAGCAGATAATAAAAATTAGAGCAGAATTAAATGAAATAGAGAAAAAATCAAAAGAGTTAACAAGACCAGAACTGGTTCTTTGAAAAAAAAAAAATCAATAAATCATTGGCCAAACTGACAAAGAGAAACAGGAGAGAAAGCAAATGATCTGATTAAGAAGTGAGATGGGTAGTATCACAACAGACCAAAATGAAATTAAAACAATTAGACTACTATGAAAAACTGTATGCTAACAAATTTGAAAACCTAGAGGAAACGGACAAATTTCCAGAAACACACTACCTACCTAAACTAAAATACAAGTAGAACAGCTAAATAAATCTATAACAAGAGATAGAAAAGGTAATTAAAAAATTTCCAACAACAACAAAAAAGCCTTGGCCCTGATGGCTTCACTGCAAAATTCTACCAAATTTTCAGAGAACAGTTAACACCACTACTACTAATGGTATTTCAAAGCATAGAAAAGGATGGAATACTTTCGACCTCATTCTATGAAGCCAGCATAAACCTGATACCAAAAACAGATAAAGACAGCACAAAAAAAGAAAATTACAGACTAATATCCCTCATGAACTTAGACGCAAAAAACCTCAACTAATTTCTAGCCAATAGTATTCAAGAACATATAAAAAATGTAACTAACTATGACCAAGTGGGATTCATACCCAGTGTGAAGGGATGGTTCAACATTAGAAAAACAATCAGTGTAATCCACCACATAAAAAAAGGCAAGAAACACATGATCCTATCAATTGCCACAGAAAAAGAATTTGACAAAGTCCATCACCCCTTCGTGATAAAAATTCTCAGCAGAATAGCAGCAGAAGGGAAATTCCTCATCATAATAAAGGGCATTTATACAAAGCCAACAGCTAACATCATCCTAAGTGGAGAGAGTCTGAAATCATTCCCTTTGAGAATGGGAGCCATACAAGGATGCTCTTATCGCCACTCTTATTCAACATTGTGTTGGTGGTCATAGCCAGAGAAATCAGGTTAGAAAAAGAAATAAAGGGTATCCAAATTGGTAAGGAAGAAGTAAAAGTATCTCTATTTGCAGATGAAATTATCTTCCACACAGAAAACTGCTGGAACTAATGTAAGATTTCAGGAAAGTATCAGGATACAAGATAAACATATAAAAATCATTTGGATTCCTCTATACCAACAAATAGAAAATCTAAGAGAAAATCACCAAAACAATAGCATTTACGATAGCTCCCAAGAAAATAAAATACTTAGGAAGAAATCTAAGCAGAGACATAAAAGACCTATACAAAGAAAACTACAAGGCACTACTGCAAGAGAACAAAAGAGACCTAAGTAAGCAGGAAAACACACCTTGCTCATGAATAGGAAGGCTCAACTTTGTGAAAATGTCTATTCTCCCCAAAGCCATCTACAAATACAGTGTAATCCCAATCAAAATTCTAATGGCATTTTTTTAAAATAATTTTTATTGTACTTTAAGTGAAAGTTTACAAATCAAGTCAGTCTGTCGCACATAAGCCTATATACACCTTACTACATACTCCCATTTACTCTCTCCCCAATGAGCCAGCCCGCTCCCTCCCTCCAGTCTCTCCTTTTGTGACTCTTTTGCCAGTTTCTAACCCTCTCTACCCTCCCATCTCCCCTCCAGACAGGAGATGCCAACACAGTCTCAAGTGTCCACCTGATATAAATAGCTCACTCTTCATAAGCATCTCTCTCCAATCCATTGTCCAGTCCCTTCCATGTCTGATGAGTTGTCTTCGGGAATGGTTCCTGTCCTGGGACAACAGAAGGTTTGGGGACCGTGACCGCCGGGATTCTTCTAGTCTCAGTCAGACCATTAAGTCTGGCCTTTTTATGAGAATTTGGGGTCTGCATCCCACTGTTCTCCTGCTCCCTTAGGGATTCTCTGTTGTGCTCCCTGTCAGGGCAGTCATCGGTTGTGGCTGGGCACCATCTAGTTCTTCTGGTCTCAGGATGATGTAAGTCTCTGGTTCATTTGGCCCTTTCTGTCTCTTGGGCTCATAGTTATCGTGTGACCTTGGTGTTCTTCATTCTCCTTTGATCCAGGTGGGTTGAGACCAATTGATGAGACCCCAGATGCCACACTTCAAAGTGGGATGCAGAATGTTTTCATAATAGAATTTATTTTGCCAATTGACTTAGAAGTCCCCTTAAGCCACAGTCCCCAAACCCCTGCCCTTGCTCTGCTGACCTTTGAAGCATTCAGTTTATCCCGGAAACTTCTCTGCTTTTGGTCCAGTCCAGTTGAGGTGATCTTCCGTGTACTGAGTATTGCCCTTCCCTTCACCTAAAGTAGTCCTTATCTACTAACTAATCAGTAAATAACCCTCTCCCACCCTCCCTCCACCCCCCAGTCTTAACCACAAAAGAATGTGTTCTTCTCAGTTTATACTATTTCTCAAGATCTTATAATAGTGGTCTTATACAATATTTGTCCTTTTGCCTCTGACTAATTTCACTCAGCATAATGCCTTCCAGGTTCCTGCATGTTATGAAATGTTTTACAGATTCGTCACTGTTCTTTATCGATGCGTAGTATTCCATTGTGTGAATATACCACAATTTATTTAACCATTCATCCGTTGATGAACACCTTGGTTGCTTCCAGCTTTTTGCTATTGTAAACAGAGCTGCAATAAACATGGGTGTGCATAGATCTCTTTGTGTGAAGGCTCTTATTTCTCTAGGGTATATTCCGAGGAGTGGGATTTCTGGGTTGTATGGTAGTTCTATTTCTAACTTTTTAAGAAAACGCCAGATAGATTTCCAAAGTGGTTTTACCATTTTACATTCTCACCAGCAGTGTATAAGAGTTCCAATCTCTCCGCAGCCTCTCCAACATTTATTCTTTTGTGTTTTTTGGATTAATGCCAGCCTTGTTGGAGTGAGATGGAATCTCATCGTAGTTTTAATTTGCATTTCTCTAATGGCTAATGATCGAGAGCATTTTCTCATGTATCTGTTAGCTGCCTGAATATCTTCTTTAGTGAAGTGTGTGTTCATATCCTTTGCCCATTTTTTGATTGGGTTTTTTGTCTTTTTGTGGTTGATTTTTAACAGAATCATATAAATTTTAGAGATCAGGTGCTGTTCGGAGATGTCATAGCTGAAAAAATTTTCCCAATCTGTAGGTGGTCTCTTTACTGTCTTGGTGAAGTCTTCAGATGAGCATAGGTGTTTGATTTTTAGGAGCTCCCAGTTATCTGGTTTCTCTTCGTCGTTTTTGGTAATGTTTTGTATTCTGTTTATGCCTTGTATTAGGGCTTCTAAGGTTGTCCCTATTTTTTCTTCCATGATCTTTATCGTTTTAGTCTTTATGTTTAGGTCTTTGATCCACTTGGAGTTAGTTTTTGTGCATGGTGTGAGGTATGGGTCCTGTTTCATTTTTTTGCAAATGGGTATCCTGCTATGCCAGCACCATTTGTTAAAAAGACTATCTTTTCCCCAATTAACTGACACTGGGAAATGGCATTTTTTAACGAGATGGAGAAACAAATAACCAACTTCATATGGAAAGGGAAGAGGCCCCCGATAATGAAGCATTACTGAAAAAGAAGAACAAAGTGTGAGCCCTCACATTTCCTGATTTTAGAACTTATTATATGGCCACAGTAGTCAAAACAGCCTGGTACTGGTGCAACAACAGACACATAGAGCAAAAGAACAGAATAGAGAATCCAGACATAAATTCATCCACCTATGAGGAGCTGATATTTGACAAAGGGCCAAAGTCTGTTAAATGGGGAAAAGACAGTCTCTTTAACAAATGGTGCTGGCATAACTGGATATCCATCTACAAAAAAATGAAACAAACCCATACCACACACCATGCACAAAAACTAACTCAAAATTTTAAAATACCTAATTATAAAATTTGCAATGATAAAGATCACTGAAGAAAAAATAGGGACAATTCTAGGAGCTCTAACACATGGCATAAACAGTATAGAAAACATTACTAACCATGCACAAACAGCAGTAGGGAAACTAGATGACTGGGAGTTCCTAAAATTTAATCACTTATGCTCATCCAAAGACTTCACCAAAAGAGTAAAACGGTCTGGGAAAAATAGTTTGGCAATGGCACATCCAATCAGCGTCTGATCTCTAAAATCTACAAGATACTGCAAAATCTCAACAACAAAAAGACACATAACCCAATTAAAAAATGGATAAAGAATAAGAACAGGTGCTTCACCAAAGAAGACATTCAGGCAGCTAACAGAAACATGAGGAAATGTTCAAAATCATTAATCATTAGAGAAATGCAAATCAAAACTACAATGAGATGATACCATCTCACCCCAACAAGGCTGGCATTAATCACAAACCACAAATAGTAATAAATGTTGGAGTGGTTGTGGAGAGACTGGAACATTTAAACACTGCTGGTGTGAATGTCAAATGGCACAACCACTTTGGAAATCGATTTGGTGCTTCCTTAAAAAGCTAGAAATAGAACTACCATATTATCCAGCAATCCCACTTCTTGGAATAAGTCCTAGAGAAATAAGAGCCCTCAGAGGAATAGACATATGACCACCCATGTTCATTACAGCACTGTTTACAACAGCAAAAAATGGAAGCAACCAAGGTGCCCCTCAACAGATGAATGGATAAACAGATTACGGTAAATTCACACAATGGAATATTACACATCGATAAAGAACAGCGATGAATCAGTGAAACATCTCATAACATGCTGAGTGAAATTAATCGCAAAGGGACAAGTATTGTATAAGACCACTATAAGAACTCAAAAAGAGGTTTAAGCATAGGGTAAGGAGGCAGGGAAAGGGGTATTCACTAATTAGATAATAGAAAAGAAATATTTTAGGTGAAGAGAAGGACAACACACAATACAGGGGGAGTCAGCACAATTGTACTAATCAAAAAGCTAAGAAATTTCTGTAATACAATCAAACACTTCTAGGAATGGTGTAGCAGGAGTGGAGGTCTGGGGACCATGGTTATTGGGTACATTTAGGTCAATTGGCATTACAGCATATTAAGAAAATGTTCTGCATCCCACTTTGGTGTGTGGCATCTGGGTCTTAAAACCTAGCAAGCAGCCATCTAAAATGCATCAATTGGTCTCAGCCCACCTGAGGCAAAGGAGAATGAAGAACACAAAAGATACAAGGAAAATATTAGCCTGAGAGACAGAAAGGGCCACATAAACCAGAGACTCTGTCAGCCTGAGACCAGAAGAACCAGATGGTGCCCGACTACCACAAATGACTGCCCTGACAGGGAACACGACAGAGAATCCCTGGTGGGTCAGGAGAAAAGTGGGATGCAGACCTCAAATTCTAGTAAAAAGACCAGACTTAAATGTCTGACTGCAACTGGAGGGACCCCAGAGGTCTTGGCCCTCAGACTTTCTATTAGCCCAAACTAATACCATTCTCGAAGCCAGCTCTTAAGTCAAAGACATAAAATGATGTTCTTGAGGAGTGTTCTTCTTAGCTCAAGAAGACACATGAGACTATGAGGTCAGCTCCTGTCTGGAGAGGCAATGAGAAAGCAGAGGGGGACTGGAGCTGGTTGAATGGATCTGGGAAATACAGGGTAAAGAGAAAAAGTGTGCCGTCACATTGTAAGGAGGGAAAGTAGGGTCACATAACAACGTATGTATAAGTTTTTGTATGAGAAACTGACTTGAAGTGTAAACTTTCCCTTAAACACAATTAAAAAATAAATAAATAAATATGCCTCCTTAAAATTTTACTCAAGTAAAATTATTCTAAAGATAATTCAAAAACGGTTGCAGCAGTACATCGACAAGAAACTGTAAGAAATTCAAGCTGATTCGGAAAAGGACGTGGAAACTAATGGACCACCACTAGCACAGCCTCTACCAGACTCAGTCCAGGACGACTAGATGGTATCCGGCTACCACCACTGACTCTCTGATAAGGATCACAATAAAATCTCCTGGACAGAGCTGGAGAGAAAAGTAGAAAAAACTGTAACTCACAAAAAAGTCCAGATTTACCAGTCTGGCAGAGACTAGAGAAACTTGGAGAGTACTGAAGTTGCTTGTGAGTTTCACCTCTCAGCCAAATGCCAGACAAGCCCATAAAAAAAAAAAAAAAAAAGGCTAAATGGGCACACCAACCCAGAGGCACCGACTAGAAGGAAGGAGGGGAAAGAAAGCTGATAATGGGGAACCCAAGGTAGGAAGGGGAGAGTGTTTACATGCAGTGGGGTTGGCAACCAATATTACAAAACAATATGTGTGTTAAGTGCTTAATGAGAAACTGATTTGCTCCATAAATTTTCATCTAAAGTATAATTAAAAAAAAATACAAATATCCACCTGACAGCATTTGGGAATTATTGGTTCCATCTTTACTATCACGTGATAACAAATACCATTGCATTGTTGTTTATGTTTACAAACTTCAATGTGCACTGTCAAGAACAGTACCAAGGAGGTGAGGCCAAGACGGAAGAAGAGACAGACACTTTCAGTGAGCCCTCTTACAACAAAGACACAAAAAAACAAGTGAAACGAATATATTTATGACAAGCTAGGAGCCCTGAACATCAAAGGCAAGGTTAGGAAATGAACTGAGGTGTAGGCAGAGAAAAAGAAGTTCAGGAGCAGAGAGGAGTTACCGGATCTGAATCTCCAGGAGCCCTCAGGCACCATTCCTGGGAGCGTAGGTGGTGGGCTGGTACTAGCTTTCAGCTGCAGTTTCATCAGGGAGAAGCAGTCAGCCGCACAGCCTACTCACAGCTCTGGAACCAAAGAAGGGTGCTCTTGGCAAAAGCTAAGTATTTGGATATATTTTTCCCCACCCCCCACAACTGTCCCCTACCCCCCTCCCCCGCTCTTAAGCTGGCTTCAGCAGCTGCCTCCCCTCAGCCTGAGATTCACCCTGCTGAGCACCTACACCCATCCTCCCAGCCTTAGAGAAGGAATAAACTTGCAACTGGGGGAAAAGAAAGTTTGCCAGCTCCACTAACCAGAGGGAGATCAAGACAGAAGTGGCTCCTGTTCAGGCATAAATGGTCCATGGACTTTGAGTACTTTTCCCCTACGCATAGACCTGTATGGGCCTGTTTCAGGAGAATAGGCCCTTGTTGGCAGATTTCAACAGTTTCAGCTGTGCTGCAGACAGGTGGGTGTTTGATGTTTGACATTGCTTTGCCTAACAGTGTCCTCACCTACCCACATCAGGGGTCTAAGGACTGGTAGCTCCTCTCAGGTCACCCAGCCACCTGTGACAGAGGTCCAATGAAAACTGGTACCTCCCAGTCCTTACAACCAAAAACATCGGGTGCCCATGATCTGTCTGCAGAACCCACCAACCTGTACATTCTAGGGAACAGGGACACACTTTCCTAAGAGACATGTGTGGGACAATTCTCAGCCCCCTGCCTTGTTCAGAGTGTGAACCCCTGCTGCAACCAGATAGCTGTACTGAAACCAAACACCCTTGCCCCTCTAAGACTGTAGGACAGAGCCTGTACGACACACTTGATGATCAGCTACCTGGACACATGAGCTAAATTCATATAAGAAAAGTGAATGAACTCTTAGGCTGATATATTTGATAAGAGCTCTAGCTGTCTGGGGAAGGGACATGAGAGCTCCAATTGTGAAATAATCAAGCTAGCTCACTCAAGCAATCCACTTGGGCATATCAAGACAAAACAAAGCAAGAAACTATGACACAGTAAGCAAACATAAAATAAGCTAATACGATTACTTATAGATGACTCAGAGACAACAGTCAATATCAAGTCACATAAGAAACAGACCATGATCATCTCAACAGGCTCTCGAAACAAAGGATCAAGGGATCTTCTAGATGAAAGTGCCTTCCTGGAATTACCAGAGACAGAGTACAAAAGATTAGTATACAGAACACTTCAAGACATCAGGAAGGAAATGAGGCAATATGCAGAACAAGCCAAGGAACACACAGATAAAGCAATTGAAGAAATTAAAAAGGTTATTCAGGAACATAATGAAACATTTAATATACTGGAAAAATCCATAGACAGACAGCAATCAGAAACTCAGAAGATTAACAATAAAATTACAGAACTAGGCAACTCCATAGAAAGTCAGAGAAGCAGATTTGAGCAAGTGGAAGGTAGAATTTCTGAACTTGAAGATAAAGCACATGGCACTAATATATCTGAAGGAAAATCAGATAAAAAAATTATAAAAACACAGAAAATTTAAGAATCATGTGGGACTCTGTGAAGAGAAATGACCTATGAGTGACTGGAGTACCAGAAGAGTGAGGGATAACAGATAATACAGAGAGAACTGTTGAAGATTTGTTGGTAGAAAACTTCCCTGATATCGTGAAAGATGAGAAGATATCTATCCAAGATGCTCATCGAACTCCACATAAGGTGGGTGTTAAAAGACAATCACCAAGACATATCATAATCGAACCTGCCAAAACCAAAGATAAAGAGAGAATTTTAAGAGCAGGTAAGAATAAATAAAAACTGACCTACAAAGGAGAGCCAATAAGAATAAGCTCAGACTCCTCGGCAGAAACCATGCAGGCAAGAAGGCAATGGGATGACTTATATAAAACAGTGAAGGAAAAAAACTGCCAGCCAAGAACCATATATCCAGCAAAATCATCTTTCACATATGAAGGTGAAATTTGGACATTTCCAGATAAACAGAAGTTTAGGGATTCATAAAAACCAAACCAAAACTAAAAGAAATACTAAAGGGAGTTCTTTCGTTAGAAAATCGATAATATCAGGTATCGACCCAAAACTAGATTACTGGGCAGAACAATCAGAAGTCAACCCACACAGGGAAATCACAAAAATAAATCAAGATTAAAAAAAAACTCCAAAGGCGGGGCCAAAATGGCTGACTAGGTAGAAGCTACCTCGGATCCCTCTTGCAACAAAGACTCGGAAAAACAAATGAATCGATCACATACATGACAATCTACGAACCCTGACCATCAAACACAGATCTAAAGAGTTGACCTGAGTGACAGGTGAGCGAAAAGCTGCATCCTGAAGCAGCAACTGCCTCTGAAGCCAGCGACTGGCACCACAGCCTTGAGCCCTCCCAGTTCCCTGGTGCTGAGTGGCAGGGCTGATTGCGGCTTGCTGAGGCAGGGCAGGCACGGGACACAGCCCTAACCCCCAGCCCCCTTTGGTAACCTCCGTAGAGACTCAGCAAGTGCAAGCAGGCTGCACACTGACGTGGCTAACGAGAGAACGAGCAATCACGGGGAATCAGCGACTGCTTTCAGAGCCTGGAGACAGCGTCCCAGTCAGAAAACCTTGGCGCCGGGCTTTGGATTGGGCGCGGGGGAGCTGAGCATGGCATCCTGAGATGGTGCAAACACGGCATGCAGCCCTAGTACCCTGAAGTGACCTCAGGAGAAGCCCAGCCAGAGCATGCAGGCAACGCAAAAACACGGCTGACAGAAGGAGAAGTCACCGGGAGGCAGCAACTGGTTTCGGAGCCTGGACTGCAGCATCCCAGCCAGGGAACCTTGGTGCTGGGCTTTGGACTGGAAGCTGAGGAGCTGACCACTGCTTCTGAGACAGCACAAGCACAGGACGTGGGCCTGACCCTCGGGGGCAATCTCCACCCAGCCAGCACACACAGGCTACACGCCCCGGGAATCTCAGATAAAACAGTCATCACCAAGCAAGATAAGTAACTTTGTCTATATTCCTGGGTGCCACTCTCTCCTATCTATCTGATCCCTCCCCTCCCTTCCCAGGCAGCTTCATTAACATTGGAATTTCCTGGGCCAGAGATTGAAGTGCTCTGCAGTTTGTTTGTTTTTTAATTGTCTTTTCCTAACCCATTCTCCTGTCCTGAGAGAAGCAGCTACAAAAAGCCCAGGGACCAAAAATCCTTCCCTGACTTCCCGAAATTGGACTAAAAATACAGACCAGCTCCAGCCAAGCATATGAGATCCACAGTCTTGGGCTTTCATCCCTACAGGGAATAAGGTGGCTATTAGAATGCAAAGGCAATTCTGATAGGGATCTGGCTGTAATTGTTTTAGCGGATCACTGGAAAGACGGGTTCTCCAAGTCTGATATCTCTTCCTGTAAAAAGAGCACTCACTGCCCCACAACAGGGAACTGAGGGCTGAAGCTCCACCCAAACAACCTAACCTCCTGCTATTGGGTTCTGAGGATAGTGACACCTACCAATCTGTACAAGCACATGCATTGGGTGCCTAAGGTACAGTTGCAGAGCCCACCCACAGAAGTGCTTTAGGAATAGAGACACACCTACCTCACTGGCACTTGGGGGAAGCCTGTCAGCATCCTCCCCCTCCTGGAATGTGACCTCCTGCTGCTACTAGAAACAGGTGCACACAACTATCACCACTGCTCCTCTAAGTGAATAGGTGACAGTCTACACCACACACTTGGGGATCTAAAATCAGATTCTACTCAAGAATTTTTTTTTTTTAAAGGAAGGGACTCTTAGGCTTATATATCTGGTAACAGCCCAAACCAGCTGGTAATAGGACATAAGTGATTCAAGGGCTACAACAATCAAGACAGCGCAATCTAGTAGCCCATCTACATATATTGAAAGAAAACAAAACAAGATAAGACTCAGTGAGCAAATATAAAATAAATCATTACAACTTATACAGATGGTTCAGAGAAAACAGTCAAAATCAAACCACATAAAGAAGCAGACCATGATTGCTTCTACAATTCCCCCAAATTAAACAATCAAAATCTTTCCCAAATGAAGATACAATCCTGGAATTGCCAGATGCAAAATACAAAAAACTGATTTACAGAATGCTTTCAAGACTTCAGGGATGACCTCAGAAATGAAATAAGGCAATCCACAGAAAAAGCCAAGGAACACACTGATAAAGCAGTTGAAGAAATCAAAAAGATTATTCAAGAATATAGTGGAAAAATTAATAAGCTGCAAGAATCCATAGAGAGACAGCATTCAGAAATCCAAAAGATTAACAGTAAAAGTACGGAATTAGACAACTCATTACGAAGTCAGAGGAGCAGAATCGAGCAACTGGAATGCAGAGTGGGGGAGTAGCAGGATAAGGCAACTGACACCAATTTAGTTGAAGAAAAATCAGATAAAAGTTTTAAAAAAATGAAGAAACCCTAAGAATCATGTGGGACTCTATCAAGAAGAATAACTTGTGTGTGACTGCAGTTCCAGAACAGGGAGGGAGGACAGAAAATACAGAGAGAATAGTGGAAGATCTGTTGGCAGAAAATTTCCCTGACATCATGAAAGACGAAAGGATATCTATCCAAGATGCTCATCGAACGCCATATAAAACTGATCCATAAAGAAAATCACCAAGACATATTATCATCAAACTTGCCAAAACCAAAGATAAAGAGAAAAATTTAAAAGCAGCCAGGGATAAAAGAAAGGTCTCCTACAAAGGAGAATCAATAAGAATAAGTTCAGACTACTCAGCAGAAACCATGCAGGCACGAAGGCAATGGGATGACATATACAGAGCACTGAAGGAGAAAAACTGCCAGCCAAGGATCATATATCCAGCAGAACTCTCTTTCAAATATGAAGGCGAAATTAAAACATTTACAGATAAACACAAGCTTAGAGTATTTGCAAAAACCAAAGCAAACCTACAAGAAATACTAAAGGAAATTGGGCAGAAAATCAATAATATCAGATACCAGCACAACACAAGATCACAGAACAGAACATCCTGATATCAACTCAAATAAGGAAATCACAAAAACAAATTAAGATTAATTTTAAAAAGAAAAAAACGCTCGAAATGGAATCATTGACGTCAATATGTAAAAGACCACAATAAACAAAAAGAACGACTAAATACGGGAGGCATAGAACTGCCATATGGAGAGGAAAACAAGGTGATATAGGAAGATACAAGTTAGGTTTTTACTTAGAAAAATAGGGGTAAGTATTAAGGTAACCACAAAGAGGTATAACAACTCCATAACTCAAAATAAAAACCAAGAAAAACATAATGACTCAGCAAACATAAAGTCAACTACTATGAAAATGAGGAACACACAATTTACAAAGAATAACGTGTCAGCAGAAAAAAGTAAGTGGAAAAATGAAATTGTCAACAACACACATAAAAAGGCATCAAAATGACAGCACTAAACACATAAAACTTATCTATAATTATAAACTCAATGTAAATGGACTAAATGCACCAATAAAGAGAGTCTCAGACTGGATAAAGGAACACGATCCCTCTATATGCTGCCTACAAGAGACACACCTTAGTCTTAGAGACACAAACAAATTAAAATTAAAGGATGGAAAAAAATATATCAAGCAAACAACAAGCAAAAAAGAGGAGGAGTAGCAATATTAATTTCTGACAAAATAGACTTTAAAGTTAAATCCACCCCAAAGGATAAAGCAGGACACTACATAATGAGTAAAGGGACAATAGACCAGGAAGACATAACCATATTAAATATTTATGCACCCAATGACAGGGCTGCAAGATACATAAAACAAACTTTAACAGAACTGAAAAGTGAGATAGACACCTCCACAATTATAGTAGGAGACTTCAACACAACTTTCGGAGAAAGAACTTCCAGTAAGAAGCTCAATAGAGACACGGAAGACCTAATTGCTACGATCAACCAACTTGACCTCATTGACTTATGCAGAACACTCCACCCAACTGCTGCAAAGTATACTTTTTTTTCTAGCGCACATGGAACATTCTCTAGAATAGATCACATATTAGGTCATAAAACAATCCTTTGCAAAAACCAAAGCATGGAAATATTACAAAGCATCTTCTCAGACCACAAGGCCACAAAAGTGGAAATCAATAACAGAAAAATAAGGAAAAAGAAATCAAATACTTGGAAACTGAACAATACCATGCTGAAAAAAGACTGGGTTATAGAAGACATTAAGGAGGAAATAAAGAAATTCATAGAATGCAACGAGAATGAAAACACTTTCTACCAAAACCTCTGGGACACAGCAAAAGCAGTGCTCAGAGGTCAATTTATATCGATAAATGCACACATACAAAAAGAAGAAAGAGCCAAAATCAGAGAGCTGTACTAACAACTTGAACGAATAGAAAGTGAGCAACAAAAGAATCCATCAGGAACCAGAAGAAAACAAATAATAAAAATTAGAGCTGAACTAAATCAATTAGAGAACAGAAAAACAATTGAAAGAAATAACAAAGCCAAAAGCTGGTTCTTTGAAAAAATTAACAAAATTGATAAACCATTGGCCAGACAGACTAAAGAAACACAGGAAACAAATAGCCCGAATAAGAAACAAGATGGGCCATATCACAACAGACCCAACTGAAATTAAAACAATCGTATCTGTTTATTATGAAAAATTGTACTCTAACAATTTTGCAAACCTAGAAGAAATGGATGAATTCCTAGAAAAGCACTACCTACCTAAACTAACACAATCAGAAGTAGAACAACTAAATAGACCCATAACAAAAAAGGAGATGGAAAAGGTAATCAAAAAACTCCCCCCCCCCAAAAAAAGCCCTGGCCCAGACGGCTTCACCGCAGAGTTCTACCAAACTTTCAGAGAAGAGTTAACACCACTACTACTAAAGGTATTTCAAAGCATAGAAAATGACGGAATACTACCTAACTCATTCTATGAAGCCACCATATCCCTGATACCAAAACCAGGTAAAGACATCACAAAAAAAGAAAATTACAGACATATATCCCTCATGAACATAGATGCAAAAATCCTCAACAAAATTCTAGCCAAAAGAATTCAACAACATATCAAAAAATAATCCACCATGAACAAGTGGGATTTATACAGGTATGCAGGTTGGTTTAATATTAGAAAAGCCATTAGTGTAATCCACCATATAAATAAAACAAAAGACAAAAACCACATGATCTTATCAATTGATGCAGAAAAGGCACTTGAAAAAGTCCAACACCCACTGATGATAAAAACTCTCAGCAAAACAGGAATTGAAGGAAAATTCCTCAACATACAATGCCAACATCACTCTAAATGCAGAGAGCCTGAAAGCATTTCCCTTGAGAACGGGAATCAGACAAGGATGCCCTTTATCACCGCTCTTATTCAACATTGTGCTAGAAGTCCTAGCCAGAGCAATTAGGCAAGACAAAGAAATAAAAGGCATCCGGATTGGCAAGGAGGAAGTAAAATTATCTCTATCTGCAGATGCCATGATCTTATACACAGAAAACCCTAAGGAATCCTCCAGAAAACTACTGAAACTAATAGAAGAGTTTGGCAGAGGCTCGGGATACAAGATAAACATACAAAAAATCACTTGGATTCCTCTACATCAACAAAAAGAACATCGCAGAGGAAATCACCAAAACAATACCATTCACAGTAGCCCCCAAGAAGATAAAATACTTAGGAATAAATCTTACCAAAGATGTAAAAGACCTCTACAAAGAAAACTTCAAAGTACTAATGCAAGAAACTAAAAGGGACCTACATAGGTGGAAAAACATATCTTGCTCATGGATAGGAAGACTTGAAATAATAAAAATGTCTATTCTACCAAAAGCCATCTATACATACAAAGCACGTCCTATGCAAATTCCAAAGACATTTTTTAATGTGATGGAGAAACAAATCACCAACTTCATATGGAAGGGAAAGAAGCCCCAGATAAGTAAAGTGTTACTAAAAAAGAAGAAAGTGGGAGGCCTCACTCTACCTGATTTTAGAACCTATTATACAGCCACAGTAGTCAAAATAGCCTGGTACTGGTACAACAGGCACATAGATCAATGGAACAGAATTGAGAACCCAGATAGAAATCCATCCACATATGAGCAGCTGATATTTGACAAAGGCCCAGTGTCAGTTAATTGGGGAAAAGATAGTCTTTTTAACAAATGGTGCTGGCATAGCTGGATATCCATTTGCAAAAAAATGAAACAGGACCCATACGTCACACCATGTACAAAAAGTAACTCCAAGTGGATCAAAGACCTAAACATAAAGACTAAAAGGATAAAGATCATGGAAGAAAAAATAGAGACAACCTTAGGAGCCCTAATACAAGGCAGAAACAGAATACAAAACACTACCAAAAATGACGAAGAGAAACCAGATAACTGGGAGCTCCTAAAAATCAAACACCTATGCTCATCTAAAGACTTCACCAAAAGAGTAAAAAGACCACCTACAGATTGGGAAAAATTTTTCAGCTATGACATCTCCGACCAGCACCTGATCTCTAAAATCTATATGATTCTGTTAAAACTCAACCACAAAAAGACAAACAACCCAATCAAGCAGTGGGCAAAGGATATGAACACACACTTCACTAAAGAAGATATTCAGGCAGCTAACAGATACATGAGAAAATGCTCTCGGTCATTAGCCATTAGAGAAATGCAAATTAAAACTACGATGAGATTCCATCTCACTCCAACAAGGCTGGCATTAATCCAAAAAACACGAAATAATAAATGTTGGAGAGGCTGCAGAGAGATTGGAATTCCTATGCACTGCTGGTGGGAATGTAAAATGGTACAACCACTTTGGAAATCTATCTGGCGTTTCCTTAAAAAGTTAGAAATAGAACTACCATACAACCCAGAAATCCCACTCCTCAGAATATACCCTAGAGAAATAAGAGCCTTTACACAAAGAGATCTATGCACACCCATGTTTATTGCAGCTCTATTTACAATAGCAAAAAGCTGGAAGCAACCATGGGGTCCACCAACAGATGAGTGGTTAAATGAATTATGGTATATTCACACAATGGAATACTACGCATCGATAAAGAACAATGACGAATCTGTGAAACATTTCATAACATGCAGGAACCTGGAAGGCATTATGCTGAGTGAAATTAGTCAGAGGCAAAAGGACAAATATTGTATAAGACCACTATTATAAGATCTTGAGAAATAGTATAAACTGAGAAGAACACATTCTTTTGTGGTTAAGAGAGGAGGGAGGGAGGAAGGGTGGGAGAGGGTTATTTACTGATTAGTTTTAGGTGAAGGGAAGGACAATACTGAATACAGGGAAGGTCAGCTCAACTGGACTGGACCAAAAGCAAAGAAGTTTCCGGGATAAACTGAATGCTTTGAAGGTCAGCGGAGCAAGGGCGGGGGTTTGGGGACTATGGCTTAAGGGGACTCCTAAGTCAATCGGCAAAATAAATTCTATTATGAAAACAAACTGCATCCCACTTTGAAGTGTGGCTTCTGGGGTCTTAAATGCTAACAAATGGTCATCTAAGATGCATCAATTGGTCTCAACCCACCTGGATCAAAGGAGAATGAAGAACACCAAGGTCACACGATAACTATGAGCCCAAGAGACTGAAAGGGCCACATGAACTAGAGACTTACATCATCCTGAGACCAGAAGAACTAGATGGTGCCCAGCCACAACCGATGACTGCCCGGACAGGGAGCACAACAGAGAACCCCTGAGGGAGCAGGAGAACCATGGGATGCAGACCCCAAATTCTCATAAAAAGACCAGACTTAACGGTCTGACTGAGACTAGAGGAATCCCGGCGGTCATGGTCCCCAAACCTGCTATTGGCCCAGGACAGGAACCATTCCTGAAGACAGCTCATCAGACGTGGAAGGGACTGGACAATGGGTTGGAGAGACATGCCGATGAAGAGTGAGCTACTTGTATCAGGTGGACACTTGAGACTGTGTTGGCATCTCCTGTCTGGAGGGGAGATGGGACGGTAGAGAGGGTTAGAAACTGGCAAAATTGTCACAAAAGGACAGACTGAAGGGAGGGAGCGGGCTGACTCATTAGGGGGAGAGTAAATGGGAGTTTGTAGTAAGGTGTATATAAGCTTATATGTGACAGACTGACTTGATGTGTAAACTTTCACTTAAAGTGCAATAAAAAATATTTTAAAAAATTATAGTTCATTTATTCCTCCACTTTCCCAAAGGTTTCCTTTATCTACATCCCTCTTCTGAAACTTCAACCCCTTTCAGATCTATCCTGACTCTCATATGATTACCTAGCTTGTATTGTTTTATAAGGAATTATAAGCAAATGGAAGAGAACCACACACAGTTTCCCAAAACTTTTACTCACATACCTAAATCAGTGCCTATAATTTGCCTTCTTATTTTAGGATAGTGGGCTGTATAAGCTTCCATTTGAGACCAAATGTTTCACTGATACACTACCTCATTACCTAGTACTCAGTTGCCTGCCTAAACAGGGACATCACTTCAATCATTATAACCACATATCACAATCTACCAGATAATTTGTGTTATAGGAAATAGTCATATCTGATGTCTTAAAAGTATATAGAATACTTCTGCTGTGGCACTGAGTTTATTGTGGAGCCTGGGGGTGTAGTGGTTAAGACCTTGGATGTTAACCAAAAGATTGGCAGTTCGAATGCACCAACCACTTCTTGGATACCCTATGGGACAGCTCTACTCTGTCCTATAGAATTGCTATGAGTTGGAATCGACTCAATAGCAATGGGTTATTTTTGTTTTTTTGTGGGTCACTCAGTGCGCTGTGTGGGAATACGTTAATTTGCTATTTAATACATTAATACATTAATTTGCTATTTAAACATTAATGTCCTTATTGCCTATAGTTGATAAGGACTTCAATATTTAAATAGCAAATTAATGTATTATACATATTATAGAAAAAGAAAGATGAATCTAGTAGCTTTGCCAAAATTGCAAAGTATCTTGATGAATGCATAGTGGGTAGAAACCTATTTTATATACATACATAAACCCCCAGTTGTCACTGAATTGATTGTGACACATAGCGACCTAATGTGTGACAGTAGAATTGCACTCCATACGGTTTTCAATGGCTGTGCTCTTTTGGAAACAGGTCCCCAAGACATTCTTTGGAGGTGCTGCTGGATGTATTTGAAATGTCAACCTTTTGATTATTCTTGAAATACTTAACCGTTTGTCCACACAGGCAGTCATATATTTAATGTAATATATATATATATATATATAATCTCCACTCACCATTGTTGTCATGTCAATTTCTACTCATAGCAACTTTATAGGATAGGGTTGAACTGCCTCATAGTATTCCCAAGGCCATAATCATTATGGAAGCAGACCATAATGGAGTGGTTGGTGGGTTTGAACCTCCAACCTTTCAGTTAGCAGCTGAGCAGTTAACCATTGCACCAGCAGGTTTCCTTTATACACACACACACACACTCGTGCACGCGCTTGGCTGAAGACAGAGAAAACCAGAAAGATGTTTACCCTCGCTTTAGTGACTACGCACAGGCATTCGACTTTGTGGATCCTAGAAAATTATGGATAAACATGAGAAGAATTAAAATTCCAGAACACGTAATTGTGCTCATGCAGAACCTGTACACAGACCAAGAGGCATTGGTCAATCAAAACAAGGGGATAGTGCACGGTTTAAAGCCAGGAAAGGTGTGTGTCCGGGTTGCATCCTTTCACCATACTTATTCAATCTGTATGCTGAATAAATAATTCAAGAAGTTAGACTATATGAAGAAGAACATGGCATCAGGACTCACTAGCAACCTGCAATATGCAAATGACACAACCTTGCTTGCTGAAAGTGAAGAGGACTTGAAGCACTTACTGATGAAGATCAAAAACTACAGCCTTCAGTGTGGATTACACCTCAACACAAAGAAAACAAAAATCCTTACAAAAATCTTCGCAATAACCAAGATCATGGTAAAGGGAGAAAATATTGAAGTTGTTAAGCATTTAATTTTATTGGACTCACAATCAACACCCACAGAAGCAACAGTCAAGAAATTAAACGACGTATTGCACTGGGCAAGTCTGCTGCAGAACACCTCTTTGAAGTGTGAAAAAGTAAAGTTGAGGACTAAAGTTCCCCTGACCTGAACCATGGTGTTTTCAAGCACTTCATATTCATGGGAAACCTGGATAAAGAAGTTGAATAAAGAAGACCGAAAAAGAATTGATGCATTTGAATTATGCTGTTGGAGAAGAATATTGACTACACTATTTTTATAGACTGCCAGAACAAACAAACCTGTCTTGGAGGAAGTGCAGCCAGAGTGCTCCTTGGAGGTCAGGATGGAAAGACTTTGTATCACATACTTTGGGCATGTTATCAGGGGGACCAGTCCCTGGAGAAGGACATCATGCTTGGTAAAATAAAGGGTCAGCGAAAAAGTGGAAGACCCTCAACGAGATGGATTGACACAGTGACTGCAACAATGGGCTCAAATATACCAACGATTGTGAGGATGGCACAGGATGGGGCAGTGTTTCTTTATGTTGTACACAGGGTCTTTATGAGTTCAAAAAGACTCAACAGCAACTCACAACATAAAAACAAGTAGATTCAATTCAACTTATAAATACATGTTTCTAAAGTTTAAAATTTAAGAATACAAAGTGTGGACATGAAAGAATTTTGGTTTCTCATAACTTATGCTACTCCTGTATGTTTAACATTACATATTCTTTCTCAGATTGAACTACATAATGAGAGTTATGCAATTTGACCATTCACTATCACTAGTCTTAAAATTGTCCTTATGTGATTGACCAATGACATCCGTTACCAATAGACTCTGTTTACAAATTCTCTTAAAGAATATTCTGAGTGTAATATTTGCAAAGCCACAATTGGGAAATTAACATTTATTATAAAACCCTGAGTTCGTAAATAATGTCCTTGTCAATACAAACAAGGAGAAAAAAAAAACAACAAATTTGAAATTACTCACCTTCATTTTAACTACTGAAAGAATGAAATGGGGTACTGTTTTAAAATATGTAAATTTTTAAACTATCATAAAATTGCCCCAACTAGGAAAGTGAATGGCATTGGTGAAGATGAATCTGAAATGAACAATATTACCCCAAGCCTGGCTCTTATTGATGAGAACTTAATGCTTGGAAGATTTCCAGTGAATTAGAAGTTGCCAAGACACTTTTGACATCGAGACCCATCTAATGCTATAAAATGTGTCATTCTATGCGGCAGAAAAAATGAGATAATAGATGTCTAAGTTTTTTTTTTTTAATCTTGTTGTTGTTGTATGCCTGTTGAGTCAATTCTGGCTCATAGTGACCCTCTAAGTCACTTTTGGTTAGCAGCCAAGAGCTTAACCATTGCACCAGCAGCCTTCCTTAAACAGATTCCTGTAAACCGAATAATCTGATATACGTTAGTAAATATTAAAATAATGTTTTAGACATTTACATCTTTGAGGCTATTTCTCCACCAAAGATTTTACTAAGGGCCACCTTCATGTTCCTGTTTCTCAAACTATAAATGACAGGATTCACAGTAGGAGGTAACAAGGAGTATAACACAGACATAAAGAGGCTCACTGATGATGGGGATTCCAAGGCCGAACCTAAGTACGCAATAAATCCAGAAGAGAGAAACAAGGTCACCACAGTTAGGTGGGGCATGCAGGTGGAGACAGTTTTGTACCTTCCTTGAGTGGATGGAATACTTAAGACCGATGAGAAAATATGAACATAGGACACAACCATTAAAATGAAACATACAAAAGCAAAACAACAGCTAGCATTGATAAATACATATTCTAAAATGTGCTCCCCAGAACAAGCAAGTGTAAGCAATGATGGAATATCACAGAAAAACTGATGAACTACGTTGGGCCCACAGAAAGTGTACCTGCTACGTGAATGGATCCATAGCCACATCCACTGAGCCACGATGCAGCCACCATCTGCACACAGGTACCTCTACTCATAATGGTCTCATAGTGCAGAGGATGGCAGATGGCAGCATAGCAGTCATAGGACATGACTGTAAGGAGGGCAAACTCTGTGCCCCCGAAAAAAATGACAAGAAAAATCTGTGAGGCACATCCTAGGAAGGAGATGGAACGGCTGTTAGAGAGTTCATGATGGACTTGGGGACAGTGACAGAAATATAGCGTGTGTCAATTAAGGACAAATTTTTCAGGAAGAAGTGCGTGGGGGCTTGGAGACGCCGGTCAATGGCAGTGAGGGTGACAGTGAGGAGGTTCCCCATCAGTGCTGTCAGGTAAATGAGGAAGAAGAGAGCTGCATACAGTTTCTGTAGCATCCAGTCATCAGGAAATCCCATGAGCAAGAATTCTGTTTTATTGGCTCTTTTCTGAGGCATGCTGATTTTTGCCTGCAGAAACTTAAGAAAAGTGACATTTACTTCATTCACTTACATCTTCAGAACCTGCCTCTTTTGTTGGTTCTCTAATTGATTCTACTGTGTCCTGAGGGGCATTTTAAGGGCATTAGGGTTGGTGGGTAGAGTGGTCTCAGGGAGTTACATCTTACAAACTATAATTTTAAACTAATGCACAGTAAATTATAATAACATAGTCTTTAAGAGCAGGCTAGAATAATTTACCTTCTGGTTGTCTAGGGCAGTGAAATATGTCTTGCACATATGATAGATTAGAACTGGATCACCGAAGTTTTTATCAAGTTTTCACATTAAGCAGATCATGCATGGGCTCTTTAAAGACTGAATAGAATCCTAGAAGTATCTGCACATCCTATTCTGCCCCTCAATTGTTCATAAAGAGCATGTAGCTGCCATGGGTCTAATAACCAAAATTAAAGTATAATAATGGCTGATTTTCCTAAAAGGCAGTGAATATAATCAGGTAAAATGGATGTACTTATTTAGACATATAAAGAGATAACGTGAGTGGGGAAATTTATAGTAGATGCTTACAGGCTTGGGAGAAATCCACTTACCTAATAGTAACGCACTTTCCCTAATTTCTGGTGTCCATTCTTTAAAATGCTGGGGAAGTGAAGGCTGAGAATGAGGTTGACAGAGAGCACTTTCTCATACAGTAAGAAAGGCTGGATGAGGTGGGTCTCTTGCCCAACAGAAAGCACATTTCTGTTCAAATATTGCTATTGCTCAGGTTTCCTATGCATTTACTGAGTTATAGTCTTTTCCCCATTGGCACACACAGGTTCAAATGAGTCTTGTGTTTGTCCTGCATTTTTATAAGAAGTTACTATTGACTAATTAGAATGAGAGTTAATTAAGTGTATTGGGGAAGATTCCTGAGGGGGACGATCATTTCCCGGAAGATGCTGTTATTATGGACGTGGAAGCTTTGTAGTGCAAAAATTTAGGTCTGTGGTTGGAGAGTTGGCTTACCCAATAGGATTTCCTGTTATGAGACCCATGTCATCAACTGTGGAATAATTTGTTGTTGGGTTTCTTCCCTCAATAGACTGTGTGGAACTTTATATTTAATGGAAAGTGAAAAACAAAATTTTTTTAAATTCATGAACTCATATCCGGACACAAGTGATCAGCTATGTCGCTTGCCTTTAGTACCTATTTTGATGTTATTTTTGTTTTTATTTATCATAAATATGTGTAAGTCCATCTGTCATATAAAATAATCAAGTTATCAGAAAATAAGAAACTTAAATATCCTCTCAGACTTCACTCCATTTTCCATTCTAAAATGTTTTATTGCATTTCTTTTCTTTCAGTTTTCTGCCAATTTGTGACATACAACTGCAAAAAAAGGTACATTTCAGCATATGTGAGATCTTCCCATGCTTTGTTCTATATGCTTATTTTTCACTTAACATATTTTTCAGAGCATTTACCAATACTGTTACAAATATATTTAATCCTTGCTTTTCAATGTTTTTTTCAATGTTTGCGTGTACTTCAGAATATGCATACATTTTTTCCTTTTTTTTAATTTTTATTGTGCTTTAAGTGAAAGTTTACAAATCAAGTCAGTCTCTCACACAAAAAACTTATATGCACCTTGCTTCATACTCTCAATTGCTCTCCCCCAATGAGATAACCCACTCCCTCCCTCCACTCTCTCTTTTCATGTCCTTTTCACCAGCTTCTAACCCCACCCACTCCCTCACGCCCCCTCCAGGGAGGAGATACCAACACAGTCTCAAGTGTCCACTTGATCCAAGAAGCTCACTCCTCACCAGCATCCCTCTCCAACCCGTTGTCCAGTCCGATCCCTGTCTGAAGATTTGGCTTTGGGAGTGGTTCCTGTCCTAAGGCCAACAGAAGGTCTGCAGGCCATGACCACCAGAGTCCTTCTAGTCTCAGTCAGAACATTAAGTCAGGCCTTATTATGAGAATTTGGGGTCTGCATCCCACTGCTCTGCTGCTCCCTCAGGGGTTCTCTGTTGTGTTCCCTGTCAGGGCAGTCATCGGTTGCAGCTGAGCACCATCTAGCTCTTCTGGTCTCTGGCTGATGTAATCTGAGGTTTATGTGGCCTTTCTGTCTCTTGGGCTCATAATTACCTTGTGTCCTTGGTGTTCTTCATTCTCCTTTGATCCAGGTGGGTTGAGACCAATTGATGCATCTTAGATGGCCGCTTGCTAGCATTAAAGACCCCAGAAGCCACCCTCCAAGGTGGGATGCAGAATGTTTTTTTAATAGATTTTGTTATGCCAATTGACTTAGATGTCCCCTGAAACCATGGTCCCCAAACCCCCGGCCTTGCTATGCTGGCCTTTGAAGCACTCCGTTTATTCTGGAAACTTCTTTGCTTTTGGTTTAGTCCAGTTGTGCTGACCTCGCCTGTATTGTGTGTTGTCTTTCCCCTCACCTAAAGTAGTTCTTATCTACTATCTAATCAGTGAGTACCCCTCTCCCACCCTCCCTCCCTCCCCCCTCTCGTAACTCTCAAAGAGTATTTTCTTCTCTGTTTAAACTATTTCTCTAGTTCTTCCAATAGTGGTCTTATATAATATTTGTCCTTTTGCAACGGACTAATTTCACTCAGCATAATGCCTTCCAGATTCCTCCACGTTATAAAATGTTTCACAGATTCATCACTCTTCTTTATCAATGTGTAGTATTCCATGGTGTGAATATACCATAATTTATTAATCCATTCATGCGTTGATGGGCACCTTGGTCTGCATACACCTTGGTCTGCATGCACCATTTTAAAATTCTTATTGTTTCATATTGCAAACAAATTGTGATAGTTCTAAAATATATATTTTTATACATATGCACACCTAATGTCTTAAAATACATTATTTGGGAGTAATTAATTGATCAAATAGCTTTGGAATTTCTGTAAATGCCACCAACTAATCTCCCAGACACATGACAAATCTGTGCTCCTACCTACAGCATTCCATTTACACACATTCCTGCCTATACAGGAGATTTTATTTATTCATTTTTGTTAAACTTACGGGCAAAAACTGTCTCACTGTTGATGCCATTCGCAGCTGTATTATTCCCAGTAAAGTATAGGATTGGAGATAGACACATACTGTTGTTGTTGGGGTTACAATATTTAGAAATGAAGTATATTTAACGTTAATGTGATAAAGTAAGAGGTTAGGACAAAGGTGTGCTGGAGTAAGAAAACAACGGCCTATGGTAACTCAAATCAACAGGAAGAAATGAAGGTAATAAAAGTTAATTTAAAAAGCTAATATAAGAAACTCTATGAATATATACTTGCTTTTTTTCTTCTCTCTGCTTTCTTAAAATTGATAAGATACAAAATAATAATTATAACAATGTACTGTTGGACTTATAACATATATGGATGCGATCTGTATATCAGTAATACAAAAAAGGGACAGAATAAAGCTGCATAGGAATAAAATTTCTAAATTTCACTGAAGTTAAAAAAAAGTTAAGTTGGTGTAAATTTAAAGTATATTCTACTAAGATATAATAAATATTGTCACCCATTTGTGTTAAAAACTCTCAATAAACAGGGAAACTTTCTCAACTCAATAAAGAATATCCACGAAATCCCACAGCTAGCGTCATACTTGATTAAGAGCTCCCCTGCTAACAAAATATTGACAGTTCAAAACCTTCCAGTGACTCTGTGGGAGAAAGACCTGGCAATCTGCTCCCATAACGATTACATTCTAGAATATTCTATGGGGCAGTTCTACTCTATCACATAGGGTCACTGTGATTCAACATTGACTTAACGGCGACTAACAACAAAAATGACTTCATATTTAAAGGTGAGGGATTGCATGTTTTCCCTCTAAGTTCAGGAACAAAGCAAGTGTGACTCCCTCTCATCAATCCTATCCAACATTTTACTGGAAGTGATATGATGAGACAATAAAATGTATACAGATAGGAAAAGAAGGGAAAAAATAAAACTGGGTTTATTTACAGATGCCGTGCTTGATAGAAAATCCCAAAGACTCAACAAAAAAATCCTGGAACTAATAACTGGTTACAGCAAGGTTGCAGTATACAAGATCAATATGCAAATGTCAATTAGTTTCTATGTAACCAAAAAACCCACCAAGCCCATTGCTGTTGAATTGACTCCAACTCATAGCAACCTTATAGGACAGAGTAGAACTGCCCCATAGAGTTTCCAAGGACAGCATGGTGGATTTGAACTGCTGACCTTTTGGTTAGCAGCCTGAGCTCTTAACCACTATACCACCAGGGTTTTCTTCTTTATAAAAACAGCATTGGTAAATTCAAATTGAAATCAAAAGCACAATATCATTTACATTAGCACCAAAAATGAAATATTTAAGTATAATTGTAATAAAATATATACAGTATCTATACAAAGAAAGCTACAAAACATTAATGAAAGAAAGAAAGGCAGAAAAAATAAACGGAGATCAAAGTACTCATTAATAGTAGTCGAGTTCCATCTAGTTCTTCTGGTCTCATGACAAATCAGGCAGCTGTTCATGAGGCGGCCAGACATGTATCTGATGTTCTCTTTCAATCCATGACCCTCCTTCTTGCTCTGTTGCTCCAGTGAATGGAGACATCTTGAGTGGCAACTTGCTAGCTTTTAAGACCCCAGTCACTACACAACAAATTAGGAGGTAGAAAACAGAAGTACTTAGAAACAATATTGGGCTAATTGATTGGAATATCACTCAAAACCATGACCCTAAGCCTCCAAACCAAGAAAACAAATCCTGTGAGGTGTTTGGTTGTGCACAAGCAGCCTCAACCACTGCACACCCCTTCTTTTTCTGTAAACACTATATGTGTCAATTCAACATTTTTTGGTGTACATTTTAGTGATATAAATTACATTAATCAATTGTACAAACATTACCCTTAATAGATGTCGTTTCCCATCAACATAAATAAAAATCCACTGCTTCCCAAAGAGTGAATCCCCTTCTCCCCTCTCTTTTACCCCCAATAACCACTAATAAACTTCAATCACTATGTATTTGCCTATACTTTTCATTTCATATCAGTGAGATCTTACAATATTTGTCCTTTTATAATTGGCTTATTTCAGTCAGCATAGTGTCTTCAAGGTTCACACATGTTGGAGTAAGTATCAGTAATTTGTTTCTCTTTCTGGCTTAGTAGTATTCCATTGCATGCATGTATCACATTTTGCTTAGGTATTTGCTGATGGACTTTTAGTTTGTTTCCACCTTTTGGCTATTGTGAATAGTGCTGCAAAGAACATTGGTGTACCTATGTCTGTTCACTTCTCAACCCTTAAGGCACTTGGGTATATACCTAGAAGTGGGATTGCTGGGCCATTCTATAGACAGATCCTGATCAAAATGGAGAGGGGAATGCAAAACAAAATTTCACATTCTCAATGGTATCTAAAATTTCTGGAGCCATTGAGGCTAGGAGAGCTCCTGAAATTAGTGCCCTGAGATAATCTTTAAACTTTAAACCGTAAACTAAAACTATCCCCTGGAGTCTTCTTTGAACCAAAAATTAACTTATTTTAATTCATAAAGTGTGTCTGCTTTGAGAATTGCGCTCTTTTAAAGGAACATCCACGTGAGATCGAATTGAGAACAGCAACTTGAAAGATTGGATGGGAAGCTTAGAGGGTAGGGAGTTTAAGGTAATGCTGGTGGAATAATGCAAAGAAGGATAGCGAGAATTGTAGCGCAACTTGAAGAATGTAATCAATGTCACTGACTTATACATGTAGATATTGCACATCAGCTAATGATTGGTAAACACAAATGGTATGTGCATAAAATGGATTATTTAACAATAAATAACAATGAAGTGCTGACACATGTTACAAATTGTATCAACCTTGAGATCATTATCTTGAGGGGAAATTGGCAAGATTATTTGAAGGGTGTATGCTGTCCAGGCAGTAGAACTCAGATTTTGCATCTCTTGCCAAGAGAAGCCATACAAGACAAAATGTATAAACTGAGGAACAAAAAGCCAAGGCCAGAAAGTAATGCTAGACACTAAAACATGTGGAAAAGAAGAAAGGGGCTCTGGATGAGAAACTCTACTGAGCCTTTCTGAAAGAGGTAAATGAGTCACAAACCCACGAAAGAAGGCATTAAAAAGTGATGAGTATGCAGAAAGTAAAAAGATAGCACCAGAAATTAAGTGGGGTCAAATGCTTGTTCATCTTTGAAAACTTTCCAAATCAAGAGCAAGGACGGAATAATTCATTTACCCTCTCTAGAAAGTAAGGAGATAATGGGCAAGCAATTGTTTTTCCCCAGACATGGCAAACATTGGTTATAATAAAAACTTAGATGGTAAAATTGTGCCAGTTGACTTTAAATTTGTCAAATAAGAACACATTTGGAGTTATTTAAGGAGAGGTTTTATTCATTAAGAAAGACAATTGTGACAATGATCTGATCTCATAAATTTGCAAGTGACTCAAAGTCAAACAGAAGAAGACTTCTATCATAGGATAAGGAGAAGCAAGCTGAGATTAGCAGAATTTTTTTAAGGAGAAGCCTGACAAGCAATGGGAAATGGCCAATGGAGTCTGAGAGGACAAGAGTTTCTCTGTGGCTAGGTGATTCCTAGAAGCTGATAAGGGGTGGGGGGAACACACTTCACTTTTTAATGCTTGGTGAGACTAGAGGCAAGCAGAGTTCAGGGGTCTGTGGAATGGAAAGAAGCCTGATTAAAGGCAAAGTAGTTAAGAAATGAGCAATTGTGAACATTTGGTCAGATTCATAGGTCATGAATTCTAGAATCATATCATTTCAACGAGGCTGAAATCCAAAAGAGGTAGCTCCAGTACCTTTATTACTATTACTGTAATCAAATAACATTACTTTCCATTTACCCAAAGTCATTCCACTTGCCCTATGTTTGGTGTGCGGGGCCAACGGTGTGATGATCTTGTGTGACTGGAAACTTTGGCTTATGGGATGTTTGGAAATAAACTAGTCTGTGAATTCCTGAGAGAATTACTCTTATTCCAAATCAGAAGCAGTTCGGGCAGTAGAATCAGATAGAATCCACCAATTTCTAAGGCATATCGAGCCTTCTAACTGACACCAAACATGGTATTGCGTTAGAAGTCTTACTTTGCTTTAAGTGAAAGGGGATCTCATCACTGTGTACCTTGTCTCTCTCTGAGATACTGATGATGAATTTGCAATGGATTATGTCTCATAACTACACTGGAATTTTTTTCAGGGTATTTAATCTCATCATAGAAAATTGGAATATTTAATCTGAGTGAAGAGACCAGACAACATTAAGGAGTTGAATACAATATTAAGTTTTCACCTTTTGGTGTATTAAGGACTTTACGTTAATGTAGTGACAATAAGTCCCTTTTTTGAGTGGTCTATGTTCAAAATGGAGCCCTGGTGGTGTAGCAGCTAAGATCTCAGCTGTTAACCAAACGGTTGGCAGTTCAAATCCACCAGTCATTTCTTGGAAACCCTATGGGGCAGCTCTACTCTGTCCTATAGGGTCAGTATGAGTCAGAATCAACTCCACAGCACCTGATAACAACAACAGCATGTTCAAAATAGGAGCCCTGGTTGTATGGTGGTTAGGTGCTTGCCTGTTAACTGAAAGGTCAATGGTTTGAGCCCACCAGCCACTCCTCAGCACAGAGACATGGCAATGGACTTCCATAAAAATTATAGCCTTGGAAACCCAATGGGGCAGTATTACTCTGTCCTATATAGTCACTATGAGTAAAAATCAATTTCATGTTATGTTCAGAATTGAAAGACTAACCAGAAGTCCCAGAATGACACCCAGAACAGCTGTGGTAATAAGTGAGAGCAACCTCATGAATGTAAGAACAAGACAGCATGATAGAAAAAATGGTTGTTCCTCCCAAGAGGTGGACAGCTGTGGCCCTGGTGTCCAGTGTGAACCCTCCAGTCCACGGACAGATGGCTGTAAAATACTGGTGGGGAGGAAGCACTTAAATTTTTCTTGTGTTACAACGATGAGGAGTTACTTCTTAATAATAAGTGTGGGAATTTGTTTCATGCCCTATTCACTTCTCCCTAGAACCAAACCATTTGATGTCCAGTCAACTCTGACTCTTTTCGATCCCATGTGTGTCAGAGTAAAACTGTTCTCCGTAGAATTTTCAATGGCTGTGATCTTTCAGAAGTAGATCATCAGGCCATTCTTATGAGATGCCTCTGGGTGGCATCTCCAAGATTGAACCTCCAATCGTCCTGTTAGCAGTCAAGAATATTAACCATTTTCACCATCCAGGATGAAATACGTGATAAGTGATAACACTGGGAAAGTGCTTGATTTTGGTATAGCTGATGTATTAGAAAAGCTGTTAGTGCTTTTTTTTTTTCTCTCTCTCTCTTCATAATAACTCTCAGTCTATTTGCACTCTAAACTCAATTATAACTAACCATTTTCCAATATCTATGTTACTGTGTGGGTTAGTTCAGAGACAGTACTGACCCAACAGTTCACATGTCATAGCCCTGCCCTCCACCTTATACTTTATCAGGGACACTTTTGTCTCTTATTGATTTGATTTCTGAAGTGATCTCCAAATATGTTTCGAATCCTGGAGATGAAAAGAGATTTTACTAAAGATGTCCCTAAAACCTCAAATACACTTTGTTATACAATTTCTATGGCCATATTTTCAGCCTCATCCCACCACCCGTGAGGATCCACCATGAACTTCTTTCCACAAACAATGAATTATATGATGCTTATCTGCGTTTGGCTGTTTACATTGATAATGTGTCATCAATATATATTGCAAATATTTTCTAATAAGTCACATGTTCTTTCACCTTGTTTATATTTTAAATGAATACTTTTATTCATATGATGTGAATTTATGTTTTTTATTTACTTAATTTTTTCTAGAAGGTTATCCTATATCATAAAATGAAAAAATATTATTCTAAGTTTCCTTCTCCTTGTATTTTAACTTAATTTATCACATTTCATTTTTCAGTTGTCCTAAATTTTATGGGATTCCTATAGAATGAAGTATCTTCCAATCTTCTCTAATAGTCAGGTTATTTATCCTAGTGTCATTTATGAGTAGTCATTAATTTTCCCAATAAAATATGATTTTATTTTTGTTATCTATGAGATTCTGTATGGGAGAATAATTACTTTCTGCTGTTCAAAGGTGTTCCTTCTTGTTTCATGTTCCACTTGAAATTCAGTACCACAGGATCAAACTTATATTTGTCATCAACTTCAACTGCATCAAACATGTACAATGGGAAATTATTATTTTCCCTAAAATATTCAAAGTGTCATTTTAATAGCTTCATCAGATTTTGTAGTTCTATTCATAAAGTCTCCGTGTTTTCGTATAATGAACGCTTAAATTTTTATTCAGAAGTGCCACAATTCCTTTTGTTTGGTTTGCTGTTGTAGCAACTATTTCAGGAAAATATGAAAAGAGAAATTGATAGCCCAATTAGTTCAGAAACAGAAAGAGTCAGCCTATAAAATTATTACTTATCCCTCAACTACCAGAAAAACTATACTGAGTAGGCCAAGAAGCATACTCTGTCAGAGATTTGCATGGGAAATGTCACTCCTGAAACTTAAAAACCCTGCCACCTTCAAAGGATTTGTTATATACACTTTTTAGTGATGTAAGGCAGCCAATAGAAAGTAAATTAAAACCACCCAGAATATTTGAAATTACAGGCATCACTGGCATATACAGGTCCCAAATGATGTCCCGTTTATTTCCACAACCGCAGTGCATAAACACACCCCAGTGACTAAGTTAGTAAAACCATTTTGCTCAGTGGAATAGACCCCAAGCAGCAAGTTAACCTCAAAGAACACTAGTGAGGAAGTTACCCAGAGAGCCTACTTAAAGTGTCTAAGAGATTAAAGAAACGGGGTGGGGGGGAAGGAAGGGATGAATCTTTAACCAGGACATTCATATGAAAACAAGCATTTTAGAAGGAGGTAAAGTGAGCACCAATAAATAAATACTGTATTCATGGAGTTAAATGTACAGCTCATGGTGTGAAAAAGAAAAAAAACTGGTTATCTAGAAACAAGGTCAGAGACTATTACAGAAAATTTAATACAACACTTAAAGCCACATGAGTTGTTTTGTTTGTTTGTTTAAAGAATCTCCAAGATATGGAAGTTAGAAAGTAAAATTCCAGCATTTATCTATCAGTAGCGCCCAAGAGAAGAGGGAGGGGGGATACTGCCTATGAAGCAAGAACGACTTTCCTATGTAGAAATGAAATAACTTTGTATCTGGTCCCTCAGATGCTCACTGTTGTCTCACAGTCTGTCCTCAGGCACTGCACTGCTTAGAAGCATCCCCTGTCTTAACACGTTCCAATTAAACCAATGTCTTAGGTTGTTAAATTAGGCTCACTACTTCCCTTCCACTATGTGTGCTCAAGCACCACTGTTGTCTTCATTCTTCCTGGAATACAGTGCACAAATTGTTGCTTTTCTTAACCCTAAATAGATTATAGAGTATTATAATGCCATCACATGAAGCATGAAGGAACATTAGTCCAAATCAGCTCATTAAATTAGATTTTACTGGGGGGGGAGGTCTACTGACATCCTATGTTGTAACAGGAAATTATTATTTTATGCCATAAGCTTTTAATTTAAATGGTCAATCTGACTGAGAATAGGATTTTTTTTTTTTTTGGTTAGTTTTTGTGAGCTATGAAGAAATGCCTGGCAATCTACTTCCAAAAATTTGCCAGTGAAAACTCAAGGGATCACAACAGTTCAATCCATAACCCATCATGGGGATGGTGCAGGACCAGGCAGCCTTTTCTTCAGTTGTGCATGGGGTCACCCTGAGTTGGAGGCCAACTCCATGGCAGGTAACATCAACAACAAAAGGCAAACAATTACACATACACACCACACACACACCCCGTTATAGTCATATTCTAATAAAAATGTAATTAACTGTATTCTTGTATAATCAAATAAGGTACAACAGAATATGTTTTTACTGAATTCTAAGTCAAATCAGAGCACATAGCTAGTATCTTGGACTCGATTGTGCAAGACAGCGGCCACAGCACACCTACAGCCAGTGAACACTTGAAATGTGGGTAGTACAAACTGAGATGTTCTGCAAAGTAAAATACACACCAGATGAAAGAATTAGTATGAAAAATATATAAAATGTCTTGTATATATGTATGCATTGCTTGCTAAAATGAAATTTTATTTATATTTGTTTAAATCAATAAATTAATAAAGGTTGACTTCACATCTTTTTTTTTTTAAACTAGCTACCAAAAACCTAAAAAAAAACACCCACTGTGGTCGAGTTGATTACGACTCCTAGCAACCCTATAGGATGGAGTAGAACTGCACCATAACATTACCAAGGCTGTAAGTCTTCGCAGAAGCAGACTGTCACATCTTTCTCCTGCATAGCAGATCGGCTGACCTTTAAGTTAGCAGCCCAGTGCTTTCACCACTGCGCCAGCCACCAGGGCTTCTATCTAGCAACTAGAAAATTTTAAATTACAAATCTGTTTTTGGTTATATGTCTATTGGTCAGTGCTGATCTTGTGTAAAAAATAATTATGAGAGTGTTCATTTCCTTAGAAGGCCACAGTTATTTTTCACGTATACATTTTTATAATATTGAAGAAAATAACATTAATTTCATTCAATAAGAAAAATTAATATTTCAATAAAAATATCACCTAGTATTACTCTATAACAAATAATTAGCAATATAATTAATTTCTTAAAAACAGATAATTATACAATGCAAGAAAAGATGAGAAAATTGAAGGAGTAGATAGCCACCGATGGAACAGTCAGAGATCTTGGCTGTGTCTTGGGAAAGAATATACTCTAGAGAAAGAACACAGTCCATTTTTGAGAACTCAGTTCAGACGGCTAAGGCAGACCAAGAAAGATGCCATCTATCCTATTTCAGCTTCATCAAAAGCAGAACAAGAGAGTGGATATAGTGACAGAAATAAAAGGTAAGTAAATAGAGAAATTGAAGAAAAAAAGAGTTTCTCACTTCGTGAAACCTGGAGCATTTAGTACTGTTTATGAGGTAAGAGGAACACTTAGATGGTGCAAATTGTTAAGCGTTCCAGTGCTAACCAAAAGGTTGAAGGTTCAAGTTCACTGAGAGGCACCTGAGAAGAAAAGCCTGGTAACCTACTTCTGAAAAATTATCCTTTGAAAATCCTACAGAGCACACTTCTACTCTGACACACATGCGGCCAACTTGAGCCAGAATTGACTTGATGGTAACTGGTATTTATTGGCTGATTTTAATCATCATCCTATGGATTACGATTGATCTGTGGTTATAGCTGTTGCTGCTGTGTGCCTTGGAGTTGATTATAACTCATAGCTACCCGACCCAACATAGCAGAACTGTCCTAAGAGTTTTCTAGACTATAATCTTTACAGGATCAGATCGCCAGGTTTTTCTCTCCAGGAGCAGTTGGTGGTTTCAAACCTCTGACCTACCAGTTAGAAGCCAAGTGCTTAACCATTGCATCACGAGGGATCCTTATGATTGTAGCTACATAACTACTTTTATAACTTTTAAATGTATTTGTTTTGTATATAATAATTCCAGAAACTCAAATGGGTGAAATTATTATTTATTTTTAAATTCTAAAATAAGAAAAATTATGATGATAAGAAAAATGTGTAGATGAGATACCATCTCACCCAGCATTACTGGCACGAATCAAAAAAACATGAAACAACAAATGTTGAAGAAGCTGCTGGGAGATTGGAACTCTTATGCACTGCTGGTGGGAATGCAAAATGATACAACCATTTTGGAAGACATTATTGCTCTTCCTTAGGAAGCTAGAAATACCATTAAAAAAACATGAAATAGAAATACTACATGTTCCAGCAATCCCACTCCTAGGAATATAACCTAGAGAAATAAGAGTCATCACACGGACAAACATATGCACACCCATGTTCATTGCAGCATTGTTCACAATAGCAAAAAGATGGAAACAACCTAGATGCCCATTAACAAATGAATGGGTAAACAAATTGTGGTACATACACACAACAGAGTATTACACACTGATAAAGAACAACGATGAATCTGCAAAGCATCTCATAACATGGGTGAATTACGCTGAGTGAAATAAGTCAATCACAAAAAGACAAATATTGTATGAGACCACTACTGTAAAAACTCTTAAAAAGGTTTACGCACAAAAAGAAACAATCTTTGATGGTTACAAGGGAGAGGAAATGTGGAGATAGAAAAACACTAAATAGGCAATAGGTAAGTGCTAACTTTGGTGCAGGGTAAGACAGTACACAATACTAGGGAAGCCAGCACAACTTGTACAAGGCAAGGTCATGGTATCTCCATAGATACATTCAAACTTCCCAAGGGACCAAATTGCTGGGCTGAGAACCGCGGGGACCATGGTTTTAGCAAACATCTAGCTCAACTGGCATAACAGTCTATAAAGAAAATGCTCTACATTCTACTTTGGTGAGTAGTGTCAGGGGTTTTAAAAGCCTGTGAGTGGCCATGTAGGATACTCCACTGGTCACACCCCTTTGAGGGGCAAGGAAGAATGAAGAAGACTAAAGGTACAAGGGAAAGATTAGTCCAAATGACTAAAGGACCACAACTGTCACGGCCTCCACCAGAAAGGTCCAGTACAACGAGGTGGTGCCCGGCTACCACCACTGACTGCTCTGACAGGGATCATAATACAGCGCTCCAGACAGAGCTGGAGAAAAATGTAGAACAAAATTCTAACTCAAAAAAAAAAAAAAAAAGACCAGACTTGCTGGCCTGACAGAGGCTGGAGAAACCCTGAGAGTATGGCCCCTGTACATGCTATCAGCTCAGTAATGAAGTCACTCCTGAGGTTCACCATTCAGCCAAAGATTGGACAGGCCCATAAAACAAAATCAGAGCAAGGGGGTGCACCAGCCCAGGGCCAAGGACTAGAAGGCAAGAGGGGACAGGAAAGCTGGTAATACAGAACCTAAGTTTGAGGAGGGAGGGTGTTGACATGTCGTGGGGTGGTTAACCAATGTCATAAAACAATATGTGTACTCACTGTTTAATGAGAAGCTAGTTTGTTCTGTAAACCTTTATCTAAAGTACAATAAAAAAAGTTTAAAAAGAAAAATGTGTAGAATAGTAAGACAGCCAAAGGGTTCTCTTTACTCCTGTTTTCTATCACTATTATAAAGTTGTAAAATACAGTGACAGAAAATTAGACATAATACGTTAACTTTGAAGAAATAATGTATGATAATGTAAAGAGGCAGCATCTGACAATGGCAACACAGGAGATGAAACCACCAGAATAACCTCAAAGTCTGGGTTATTCACTGCATTGTGTGTTTCTAGATGCTCTACAACCTCCCAAGAAAAGAATATAAAAATCAGTGGGTCTGATTTCGATTACAGAATATACAGTCTATTGTAGCTGTGACAAGATAAATGGAAGATACAGTAATGGTAACATATCCATTTGCCTTTATTAAGTGTCCATGCCATGTATATACATATGTTGTTGTTAGGTGCCGTGGAGTCAGTTCTGACTCTATAGGACAGAATAGAACTGCCCCATAGGGTTTCCAAGGAACAGCTGGTGGATTTGAACTGCTCACCTTTGGTTAGCAGCAGAACTCTTAACCACTACGCCAACAGGGTTCCTATATATATCTGTATCTATTTTATAGTTACATGGCAGAGTTCCAAACACTTTAGTCTACAGTGGATGTTACACAAAAAACTGCTATTTATAGGTGTTTCACCTCTTTCTCCACTTCCTTTCAACTCACTCTTTCAAAACATTTGGCCCAAATTAAATGTCAAAGTGATAAAAGAAGTGTATATTTTAAATAAATATAATGCTGAAAAGTAAAGGAGAAAACATCACTAGAAATTGTGACAAGGCTGTTGAAGTCAATATGGAGGAGAATTTTTAAACTTGAAGATATTTAATGTGTTCCAAAGACATAGATGGCCAAAATACATTTGAAAAACTTCTTTTGACTTAAGAGAAAATGCATGCCAATATTTTAAAGATAGCAGAATACTTACATCTTTAGCAACATTTTACCACCCAGTAATTTGCCTAGGGCTGCCTTCATATCCCTATTCCTCAGGCTGTATATGACAGGATTCAGGCTGGGAGGTAACACAGAGTATAACACAGACATGAAAAGATTCAGTGATGATGCAGGTTTATAGTTGGTGCCTAAATATGTAACAATGCCTGAAAAGAGGAACAAGGTCATCACAGTGAGGTGGGGCATGCAGGTGGAGACAGTTTTGCACCTGCCCTGAGCAGATGGAATCCTTAAGACAGCTGAGAAAATGTGAACATAAGAGGCAATCATGAAAAGGAAGCATGAAAAGGCAAAGGAAAAGTTGGCAGTTATAAATGCATATTCTAGAATTTGCTCCCTGGGACAAGCAAGTGTAAGCAGTGAGGGAATGTCACAGAAGAACCGGTGCACTATGTTGGGCCCACAGAAATTGACAGAGAATGTACCTGCTACATGGATGGACCCATAGACAAATCCGCCATGATGCAGTCACCACCTGCACACAGGAGCCTCTATTCATAATGGTCTCATAGCGCAAAGGATGGCAGATGGCAGCATAGCAGTCGTAGGACATGACTACAAGGAGGGCATACTCTGTGCTCCCAAAAAAAAGAAAAAGAAAAATTTGTGAGGCACATCCTAGGAAGGAGATAGAATGACTCTTAGTCAGAGAGTTCAGGATGGACTTGGGGACTGTGACAGAGATGAAGCTTATATCAATCAAGGACAAATTCTTCAGAAAGAAATACATAGGGGCGTGGAGATGCAGATCAATGGTGGTGAGGGTGACAGTGAGGAGGTTCCCCGTCAATGCCATCAGGTAAGTGAGGAAGAAGAGGGCTGCATACAGTCTCTGTAGCATCCAGTCCTCAGGGAATCCCATGAGCAAGAATTCCATTATGATGGTTATGTTGTCTAGTTTCTCAGGCATGCTGATTCATGTCTGTGGAAATAAAGATACACTGATAACTAGTTCACTCAGATATGAACTCAGTAGCCCGAATCTTCTGGTTATATTAACAAGCAAAGGGTGGAGCAAACACCCTTAACATGGCTTGATTCTGTTTGGAGTGAAGCTTATCAGAAAAGTCTCAGGAAAATGGCATACAGTACAGCTCCACTTTCTTAATGGTAATGGAAGCAGGCAATGCACTGGGCTGCTACCCAAAAGGCTGGTGGTTTGAGTACATCAAAATCTGTCTCAGAAGAGACACAATAATTTACTTGCAATAAATTAGCTACTGAAAACCCTATGGAGAATAGTTCTACCCTGACACGGATGGAGTTGCCATGAATATGAATGGATTCGAGTGCAACTGTATTTTTTTTTCTTGTGATATTAGAGAGAGCAAACTGAAATATGATTGGCATTAAAGGCAGTTAAGAAAAAGGCAGAGGATGCAACAAAGTGCGTCTGTCCAGGAAGCAAGAAAAAGTTATATTGCCTCCCATGCCTTAGGAGATTACTATGCAGGTGTAGGGGTTTGAGCCGTGGTGGAGCAGTGGTTAAGTGCTCTGCTACTAAATGAAAGGTTGATGGTTCTAACCCACCAGCTGTTCCATGGGAGAAAGATGTGGTAGTCTGCTTCCGTTGGAAACTCTATAGGGCAGATATACTCTGTCTTACACCACTGCTATGAGTCAGAATTGACTAGACCGCAGCAGGTTTGGTTTTAGGCTTATGGGGGTTAGGATATATTCTACATGTAAAGCTATTAACACAGTCTTTCTCTTTTCTACTGACTGCTTCCAGGAGTCATTGATAAACGCTGCTCTTGACATGGAGAAAAATGAAATAAAATATACCCACTGCCATCGAGTCGATTCCACCTCGTAGTGACCCTATAGGACAGAGTAGAACTGCTCCATAGAGTTTCCAAGGAGTGCCTGGCGGATTCGAACTGCCGCCCTCTTGGTTAGCAACTGAGCTCTTAACCACTACGCCACCAGGGTTTCTGAAAATAAAATACAGTAGAATAAAAAGAAAAGCATGGGTTTGTGAACGGTGGTTAAAAATAATACAAAGAAGGTCCTAGGTGGAATGGGGATGATGTCTTTTCTAGTTGATGTCAAATAGAAGAGTTTTCAGTAAAGTTTAGGATGTCCACACTGTCACTTCTTTTTTTGTTTTTTAGAGAGTAACTGCTGCTGTGATGGAACGTCTCTTCTCTCCTTGTAAACTACAGCCTTGTAAACTATTGCCTGAGACAATACAACAGCTTTTTCAACATCCACTACTTCCTCATTCTCACATTTACAAATGCACCTTTTTTTTTTTTTTTTAATTTTCTCCCTTACCCCTCCAGCTTTCATTTAAACAAAACACCTAGAAACAAATTGGGTAGTAATAGTCTTATCAATTAGCACAGGTTTCTTCTATGGATACAGATGACAATGTTAAAATTTCCTCTTCCTGAAGACTTCAGAAGAAAAGAGTTGCATAAATTTATTAAAATATAACAAATTTATCAATATTCACAGAGATTTCTCTTCCCTTTGGTTAGAACTGGCAGTCAGGCATGAAGTGGAAAGACCCCAACAGGCACAGTAGGAGTAGAATGGGGCACATTTCCCTCTTCCATCCCTCCACTGAATGTGTTCTTATACATGTGGAAGCAAAGGGCCATGCTGTGTCTGCCCTCAGTGAACACCTTCATTCTGGAACGGCGGGGTAGTCCACGACCAAGGCTGCTTAATTATCTCACTAGTCCTATGTGTCTTCTGAGTTTCATATGAGGTCACCATGGTATAATTGGGGTGAGGCTTAGGCTTTGAGGTCCATGAACATCAGGATTTAGGACCACACAGAAGGGTAATTCAAATGCCCCTAGGGGTTTTCTGTGATGAGAATATACAACAACTGTTCATTTTGTCTCTTTCTATTCATCAATGTGTTACAACACTAACTTTTTAGTAGAAAATAGGATAGCTGAATCCAAGTATTGAAATTTATATTCAGGAATACCTATTAGGTCCAAATGTTGTTTTGTTTTATTGTTGCTTAGTTTTGCTTTTTTTTTTTTTTTTGGTCAGTTTAACACTAGTATCTGTGAAAATATTATTCGCATAAAATAAAGCAATGTAGGAGAAAATTAATGTGAAACGTGCCTGGAGAGACTCATTCACAAATTTCTTCCCAGGAAGAACTAGAGTTGCACATTTGGGAATGTTTCCTTCAAAAATCTTCCTATTACTTGCCATACATACTTACAAAAATACATCTTTTGACATTCACCATGTGTGGTTTAGAGATTCAGTTTTCACACACAGCAATATTCTTCATGGCTTTGTGTTTTTATCTATTTTTTGCTGCAGTTGGGCGCTTTCAAGTTGATTCTGATTCAGTGACCCTGTGCAACAGAGTAAAACTGTACCAATAGCATTGTGTTGGCTGTAATCCTTACTTAAACAGGTGGCAGAGTCTTTCTTCTGCAGAGTGGCTGGGTGGATTTGAACCACCAACTTTTTGGTTAGCAGCCTGGCACTTAACCATTATGCCAGCAGTTTTCCTTATTATTTCATGGCATTGGTATTCAGTATTTGAAAATCCTGTCTTCTCTTTACAAGCAAACTTTTGGTTAACATAATTATAATTACATTCTCTGTGCACATGTTTATTTGGTTGTTTAGGTATTTCTTGCAGTTTAATTGATATAGCACACTTTGATAATTTATTGATAATTGATGGATTGTATATGTTTATTCTTCCCAAAACATTTGCAAAGGTATACTCTTACCAAGTCTTTAAATGTTTTCAATTAACTCATATCTATCACAACAAAAATTTTAATGTACATTTGGTATTTTCGAATTTCACTACTAAAAATGAAATCACATAATTATTCCAAATTGCATCCTCCAACTATAACAGGATTTAGGATATCATTTTTGGCTAACAGTATTTATAAATTATATATGTGAGTGTGTGTGTATATACACACATATATATTTCATTTTTTTATTGTTGTTGAGAGTATATACAGCAAACTATATACCAGTTCAACAATTTCTACATATACAATTCAGTGGGGTTGATGTCATTCTTCAATTTGTGTAATTATCTTACTTTCCTTCTCTGAATTTTTTCTCATCTCAGTAACATGAATTCACTGCCCCGTAAGCTTCCTATCTGACCATTCAAGTTTTTGTAGTCAATTTGATCCCATATAGACAGTACTTCAAAAGAGCATGATGTTCAAAGCAAACATTTTTTACTAAATAAGCTAACCTATTGTTCAGTTTAAATAAAACTTCAGAGGATACATTGGTTGAAGATTTAAAGATTATCTCAGGGCAACAGTTTCAGGATTTCATCCATCCTCAATGGCCCTAGAAAATCTGGTTTGCATGAGAATTTGGATTTCTATTCTGCATTTCCCCCTTTTTGATAAGAACTCTTCCACAGAATCCTGGATCAAAATGTTCAGTAATGGAAGCCAGGTACCATCCAATTCTTCTGGTCTCATGGCAAAGGAAGCATTTGTTCGTGGAAGTAATTAGGCACACATTTCATTTCCTCCTCCTATTCCTGGCTCTTCCTCTTTTTCTGCTGCTCCAGGTGAATAGACCAATTGTAACTTGGCTGGCCACTTGCAAGCTTTTGAGACCCTGGCATTTGTCTTTTTATTGAATTGTATAAATATAAATATATATATCTAAGCATATTTATATGTACACACATTCCATATATAGATCTAGTTCTGGATCTGCACCTAGGTATATAGGCAGATAGATATAGAGATACGGTAAAACCTGCCAAAGCAAGAACCTGTGTAAGGCAGAAATATGTCAGAGAAGGAAAACTCAAATATTTTCCACTAAAACAAGCAATGGAAAAGTAGTAATTACACCCCATCAAAGTTGGAAACCTTGCAAGACCCAGGAAAATAAGGAAGTTCCATTGAGTTCCAGCTCTCAAGGGTTTCACTGTACATTCAAATCAGACCAGTTGCCATTGACGCGATCCTGATTGCTGGAGACCCATGTGTGTCAGAGCAGAACTATGCTCCTTAGGGTTTTCAATGGCTGACTTTTCGAAAGAAGATCACCAGGCCTCTCTTCTTGGCACCTCTGGATGGACTTCCAACTAGTAACAAAGTCTGTAAGCATTTGTACCACCCAGGGACTATATATATATACACACATTTATATATACACATAGAAGACCCTCAGTGAGGTAGATTGACACAGTGGCTGCAACGATGAGCTTAAGCATAACAGAGATTGTAAGGATGGCGCAGGACTGGGCAGTGTTTCGTTCTGTTGTGCATAGGATTGCTATGAGTTGGAACCGACTCGACAGCACCTAACGTATACAAAATACGCATGTGTATATATACAAAACATACAGACACATTTATATAGACACGTCTGGCGCAGTAGTTAAGAGCTACGGCTGCTAACCAAAAAAAGGTCGGCAGTCCCAATTCACCAACTGCTCCCTTGAAACCCTATGGGGCAGATCTACTCTGTTCTACAGGGTCCCTGTGTGTTGGAATCAGCTCGTCGGCAACAGATTTGGTTTGGTTTTATATATACACAGAGGAGTCCTGGTGGCACTGTGGTTACGCACTTGGCTGCTAACCCAAAGGTCGGCAGTTAGAACCTACCAGCTGTTCTATGTGAGGAAGATGTGGCAGTTTGCTTCTGTAAAGATTTACAGCGTTGTATACCCTATACCCTATGGGTAAGTTCTACTCTGTACTATAGGGTTGCTATGAGTCGTAATTGACTGGATGGCAATGGGTTTGTTTTATATATATGTAAAACTAGACAAATAGACACATGTTTATATGTGTACATGTCTATGCATATACATGCAAGGAGCCCTGGTTGTGCAATGGTTAAACACTTGGCTGCTAATTGACAGGTTAGAGATTTGGACCCACCAGGAGAAAGACCTGGCGACCTGCTTCTATAAACATTACAGCCATGAAAACCCTATGGAGCAGTTCTATTTTGTTTCACGGAGTCACTATGACTCAGAATCAACTCAGCGGCACCTAACAACAACAACACATATACATGCATACATGCATATACCATATATTCAGTCAATGTTTAGAATATTTTATCTAGATTTGATATATATTTGTGATTTAATTTTTGTATACACACAAGTTAAAAGAGAAGAAAAATATCGTCATGACATTCAGTGCAGAAAAGGCAATGAAAAAGTCCAACACCTTTTAATAATACAATGTCAACGAAACAAAAATAATCAACTTTTCTACAAATGATTGAATGTATTAAGGTGATGGAACGTAATAGCTATACCAAAAGGGCAGTGGCAGGTAAATTGAGCAGCATTAGGCTCCAGCTTTTTTTTTTTTTTTTCTGCCTGATGGACCTTTTCCCCTTTTCTTCTTTATCCCAGATTCTCAGTAAACAGCAATGATCTTTCTTCTAAATTTCTGAGCCTATGGTCTTATTTCTGTCATATGCATAATCTTGGCTGGCTGTGGAGCAAATGGCACCTGAGAACAGGAAACAGCAGGAGGGAGGAGGGGCTCTGGGATGCGAACTGAGGGCACATATGGGGAGGCCCTTGCTTTCTTTATTTTCATGCTTTCCTCCTTCCCTCACCACCACTGCTCATTTTGTATGTTCCATCCCTTGACTGTCTGTGTTCTTATATGTGCTACCACTTTTACTGTTTGATTATATATTTTTACAATAATAAAAATAAAAGTAATAGAGAAAAACACAGATATTTCTTCTCGACTCAAAGGAGCCCTGGTTGCAAAGTGCTAAACACTTGGCTACTAACCAAAAGGTCAATGGTTCGACACCATCAGCCACTCTGTGGGAGAAAGATGCGGCAGATTGCTTCCATAAGACTTACAGCTTTGGAAACCCAATGGGGCTGTTCTATGCTCTGCTATAGGGTTGCTATGAGTCAGAATCAACTCAACGGCAATGGGTTTGGTTTTGGATCCTAGACTCTATATCCTAAGATAGCTAAATGAAATGCTAGTCAGAAAGGTTAAAAATACATATATTTCTTTTTGGACTACTTCTAAATTTCTACTAATTTGTGTGTGATGTAAATTAGATATGTCTTCATGAATTCTAAACGTCAGAGTTATGGGTAAGTCCTAAAAAATGCCTGGAGGCAGGTATTTAATTACTATGAAGAAAGCATTTTAGAAAGAGATATTTGATTCATAAAATTAATTTACATTTTTATTTATGAATGCATATCATATAGAAAAGTCACTGGGAAACGACAAAGGAAAAATATTTCATCTGATATGTGATTATGTTTAATATTTCATGCAAAATTGCAAGAAAAAAACTAACTTTCAAAGAAAAAAATAGACAAAGAACCTGAACATAAAATGTATAAATAAAACCATACAAATGAAATGTATAAATGAAAAATATTTTAATTCAATAATAATGTCATGATGCATTGGCAATTTTCACGTACGCAAATAAAAAAATTCAAAATTGGTGATTTTAAAGCTGGTTGAACAATGTGAGACAGATACCCTCGTACCCTGTTGGTAGTGTGCAAATTGATGTGAGACCCCGGAAACTATTGCCCTAAGATAATCTTTAAGCCTTAAACCAAAAATACCCCTTTAAGATCACAATAGAGGGTCCAGGACAGAGCTGGAGAAAAATGTAGAACAAAATTCTAACTCAAAAAGAAAGACCAGACTTGCTGGCCTGACAGAGACTGGAGAAACCCTAAGAGTACACCCCTGGACACCCTTTTAGCTCAATAATGAAGTCACACCTGAGGTTCACCATTCAGCTAAAGACTGGACAGACCCATAAAACAAAATGAGCCTAAAGAGCACACCAGTCCAGGGACAAGGACTAAAAGTCAGGAGGGAACAGGAAAGCTGGTAATAGGCAACCTAAGGTTGAGAAGAGAGAGTGTTGACATGTCATGGGGTTGGTAATCAATGTCATAAAACAATATGTGTACTAAAAAAAAAAAAATCCCCTTAAATCTTCTTAAAATCAAATGATAGTTCAGTGTAACTAGTAAAGAAAGCCTGCCTCGAGCATTATGTCCTTTCAAGATCTGTCTATACGGGATCAAATTGACAGCACCAACTGGAAAGATTAGATAGGAACATTAGGAGGCAGTGAGTGTATGTTTCTGTGGGAGGAACAACACAAAAAATGATGGTGAGAATGGATGCACAACTTGATGACTGTAATCAATATCACTGAACTTCACATGTGGAAACTTGGTGCGTATTTTTACTGTGTATGTTCTTAACAACAAATAAAACAATGAAATCAACTATTAAAAAAGATATCATGGATATTTTCATAACAAAGGAACCGTATTAGTAATAGTTATTGTTGTTTGTACAGATGGATTAGAATTTATTAGCCAGTCTCATACTGATGAGCATCAAGTTGTTTTCAATATTGTGCTATAATAAGCATTTTTTTGAAATTGGCTTTGTTAAGGTATAATTTGTATGTCATAAAATCCACCCATTTTAAGTGTATAATTTGATGAGTTTTAGAAATATTCTTACACACTTAAAAAAAAGAAAATTGACATGAGGCTCTAGGAGTCACTTTTTTCACATGTAACAGTACATTTAAATAAATAATTAAATCATTTGATCTGGATGTTCTATTTTAAGTATCAGTTCTAATTATAATCATACATATAAACAAAGGTATACATTAATGAATTAACTGAATACTTATTTATAAGGGCAATTACCTAGAGACAACCTATATTTATAAGAATAGGTTAAGAGCTATAAAAATTTGATATATCTTTGGAATACAATATATAAAGTGACTATATCTTCTATTTCAGAGAAGTAAAAAAAAAAATTTTTTTTATATTGGTATATAATGTTACATATATGGTGTAAAATGTAGGTTAACTTAATTACATGATTATCTGTAGTTTGGTATTTTAGTTAATGTCATTTATATTACTGTAAAACAATGTTGTTGTTGTTGTTAGGTGCTGTTGAGTCAGTTCCAACTCATAGCGACCCTATGTACAACAGAACGAAACACTGCCCGGTCCTGCGCCATCCTTACAATCGTTGTTATGCTTGAGCTCATTGTTGCAGCCACTGTGTCAATCCACCTTGTTTATGGTATTCCTCTTTTCTGCTGACCCTGTACTCTGTCAAGCATGATGTCCTTCTCCAGGGACTCATCCCTCCTGACAACATGTCCAAAGTATGTAAGACGCAGAATGCTCTAAGGAGCATTCTGGCCACACTTCTTCCAAGACAGATTTGTTCTTTCCTTTGGCGGTCCATGGTATATTCAATATTCTTTGCCAACACCACAGTTCAAAGGCGTCAGCTCTTCTTCAGTCTTCCTTATTCATTGTCCAGCTTTGAAATGCATATGATGCGATTGAAAATACCATGGCTTGGGTCAGGCACATCTTAGTCTTCAGGGCGATATCTTTGCTCTTCAACACTTTGAAGAGGTCCTTTGCAGCAGATTTGCCCAGTGTAATGCATCCTTTGATTTCTTGACTCCTGCTTACGTGGGTGTTGATTGTGGATCCAAGTAAAATGAAATCCTTGACAACTTCAATCTTTTCTCCTTTTATCATGATGTTGCTCATTGTTCCAGTTGCGAGGATTTTTGTTTTCTTTATGTTGAGGTGCAACCCATACTAAAGGCTGTGATCTTTGATCTTCATTAGTAAGTGCTTCAAGTCCTCTTCACTTTCAGCAAGCAAGGTTGTGTCATCTGCATAACACAGGTTGTTAATAAGTCTTCCTCCAATCCTGATGCCCTGTTATTCATATAGTCCAGCTTCTCGTTATTTGTTCAGCATACAGATTAAATAGGTATGGTGAAAGAATACAACCCTGACGCACACCTTTCCTGACTTTAAACCAATCAGTATCCCCTTGTTCTGTGTAAACAACTGCCTCTTGATCCATGTAAACGTTCCTCATGAGCACAATTAAGTCTTCTGGAATCCCCATTCTTCACAGTGCTATCCATAGTTTGTTATGATCCACATAGTCAAATGCCTTTGCATAGTCAATAAAACACAGGTAAACATCCTTCTGGTATTCTCTGCTTTCAGCCAGGATCCATCTGACATCAGCAATGATATCCTGGTTCCACGTCCTCTTCTGAAACCAACCTGAATTTCTGGCAGTTCCCTGTTAATATACTGCTTCAGCCGTTTTTGAATGATCTTCAGCAAAATTTGTTTGCTTGTGATATTAATGATATTGTTCTATAATTTCCACATTTGGTTGGATCACCTTTCTTGGGAATAGGCATAAATATATATATATTTTTTTTCTTCCAGTCAGTTGGCCAGGAAGCTGTCTTCCATATTTCTTGGCATAGGCTAGTGAGCACCTCCAGCACTGCATCTGTTTGTTGAAACATCTCAGTTGATATTCCATAAATTCCTGGAGCCTTGTTTTTCACCAATGCCTTCAGAGCAGTTAGCACTTCTTCCTTCAGTACCATCGGTTCCTGATCTTATGCCACCTCTTGAAATGGTTGAATATCGACTAATTCTTTTTGGTATAATGACTCTGTATTCTTCCGTCTTCTTTTGATGTTTCCTGCATCATTTAATATTTTCCCCATGCAATCCTTCACTATTGCAACTTGAGGCTTGAATTTTTTCTTCAGTTCTTTCAGCTTGAGAAACGCCGAGCGTGTTCTTCCCTTTTGGTTTTCCATCTCCAGCTCTTTGCACATGTCACTGTAATACTTTACTCTGTCTTCTCGAGAGGCCCTTTGAAATCTTCTGTTCAGTTCTTTTACTTCACCAATTCTTCCTTTTGCTTTAGCTGCTCGACGCTCAAGAGCAAGTTTCAGAGTCTCCTCTGACATCTAACCTGCTCTTTTCTTTCTTTCCTGTCTTTTCAGTGACCTCTGGCTTTCTTCATGGATGATGTCCTTCCAAAACTCATCTGGTCTTCGGTCACTAGTGTTCAGTGCCTCAAATCTATTCTTGAGATGGTCTCTAAATTCAGGTGGGATATACTCAAGGTCATATTTTGGCTCTCGTGGACTTGCTCCGATTTTCTTCAGTTTCAGCTTCAACTTGCATATGAGCAATCGATGGTCTGTTCCACACCCGGCCCCTGGCATTGTTCTGACTGATGATATTGAGCTTTTCCTTCGTCTCTTTCCACAGATGTAGTCAATTTGATTTCTGTGTGTTCCATCTGGCAAGGTCCATGTGTATAGTCGCTGTTTATGTTGGTGAAAGAAGGTATTTGCAATAAAGAAGTCGTTGGTCTTAGAAAATTCTATCATTTGATCTCCGGCGTTGTTTCTATCACCAAGGCCATATTTTCCAACTACTGATCCTTCTTCTTTGTTTCCAACTTTTGCATTCCAATTGCCAGTAATTATCAATGCATCTTGATTGCATGTTCTCTCAATTTCAGACTGCAGCAGCTGATGAAAATCTATTTCTTCATCTTTGGCCCTGGTGGTTGGTATGTAAATTTGAATAATAGTCGTATTAACTGCTCTCCCTTGTAGGCTTATGGATATTATCCTATTACTGACAGCATTGTACTTCAGGATAGATTTTGAAACGTTCTTTTGATGATGAATGCAACACCATTCCTCTCCAAGTTTTCATTCCCAGCATAGTAGACTATATGATTTTCTGATTCAAAATGGCCAATACCAGTCCATTTCAGCTCACTAATGTCTAGGATATCGATGTTTATGTGTTCTATTTCATTTTTGACGATTTCCAATTTTCCTAGATTCATACTTCATACATTCCAGGTTCCGATTATTAATGGATGTTTGCAGCTGTTTCTTCTCATTTTGAGTCGTGCCACATCAGCAAATGAAGACCCCTGAAGCTTTACTCCATCCGCGTCATTAAGGTCAACTCTACTTTGAGGAGGCAGCTCTTCCCCAGTCATCTTTTGAGTGCCTTCCAACCTGGGGGGCTCATTTTCCAGCACTATATCAGACAATGTTCCCCTTCTATTCGTAAGGTTTTCACTGGCTAATGCTTTTCAGAAGTAGACTGCCAGGTCCTTCTTCCTAGCCTGTATTAGTCTGGAAGCTCAGCTGAAATCTGTCCTCCATGGGTGACCCTGCTGATATCTGAATACCGGTAGCATAGCTTCCAGCATCAGAGCAACATACAAGACCCCACAGTACGACAAACTGAAAGACACGTAAAAAAATACGAATCTATAAACAGTATGCTAAAACATGAGTGTAGTATTTGGGTGTATATATAGTAAAAAAAAAAAAAAAAATTTTTTTAGACATATAATAATAAATAAAAGACTTTAATCAAATAATGATTCTTATGAATCAATGGCAATGTTTAAAGGATATTTTCAGGAGCTAAAAAGGCCCCTTACAAAACAGTATAAAATGTCTTTTAATTGTATTTATTACTTAATCTTTCAGCTTATACCTTAGATTCACTATGCTTCTTTATGATCTCCTCTACCCCTCAATACGATTATAATAGCAGCAGCTCTACACTAACAGAAATCTTAACTCACAGAAATTCTGCACTTGAATGAAATATACAGGAGACGAATCTAGTCTAAACCTGTTCAGAACATCACACTAATTCTGATTTACTCTGTAGTGAAACCCTGTATCTCTACACAAGAGAACTGACTACAGTGTGTGTCAGCTTAGTCAAGAGTTTAATCCAGGCTTTTGCTTTAATTTACAGTAACCATGTTTTACAAAGGGCAGTGGTGGTTGAGTGGTAGAATTCCTCCCTTCCATGCTTGAGACCTGGATTCAATTCCCAGGCAATACTCCTCAAGCACAGTGATCATCCACCTGTCAGGGGATGCTTCAGTGTTGCTAAAATGCTGAACAGGTGTCAGAGAAGCATCCAGACTAAGACATACCAGAAAGAAGGGCCTGGAAACCTACTTCAAAAATTCAAACAGCAAAACCTCTATAAATCACATCAAACACTGATGCTCATCCAAAGACTTCACCAAAAGAGTAAAAAGATTACCTACAGACTGGGGAAAAGTTTTTAGCTATGACATTTACGGCCAGCACCTGATCTCTAAAATCTACATGATACTGCAAAAACTCACCTGCAAAAAGACAAATAAGCCAATTAAAAAAAGAGCAAAAGATATGAACAGATACTTCACCAAAGAAGACATTCAAGTAACTTAACAGATACTTGAGGAAATGCTCACTATCATTAGCCATTAGAGAAATGCAAATCAAAACTACAATCAGATTCCATCTCACTCCAACAGGCTGGCATTAATCCAAAAAACACAAAGCAATAAATGTTGGAGAGGCTGTGGAGAGACTGGAACACTTTTACACTGCTGATGGGAATGTAAAATGGTACAACCACTTTGGAAATCGATTTGGCACTTCCTTAAAAAGCCAGAAATAGAAGTAACATAAGATCCAGCAATCCCACTCCTTGGAATATAACCTAGAGAAATAACAGCCTTTACACGAGCAGATATATGCACACCCGTGTTCATTGCAGCACTGTTTACAATAGCAAAAAGATGGAAGCAACCAAGGTGCCCATCAAAGGATGAAAGGATAAATAAATTATGGTATACTATGCATTGATGAAGAACAGTGATGAATCTCTGAAACATTTCATAACATGGAGGAATCTGGAAGGCATTATTATGCTGAGTGAAATTAGCCAGTTGCAAAAGGACAAATATTGTATAAGACCACTATTGTAAGAACTCAAGATATAGTTTAAACAGAGAAGAAAATATTCTTTGATGGTTATGAGAGGAGGGAGGGAGGGAGGGTGGGAGAGGGGTATTCACTGACTAGACAGTAGATAAGAGCTACATTAGGTGATGGGAAAGACAACACACAATACAGACGAGGTCAGCACAACTGGGCTAAACAAAAAGCAAAGAAGTTTCCAAAATAAACGGAATGCTTCAAAGGCCAGCGTAGTGGAGCGGCGGTTTGGGGACCATGGTTTTTGGGGACATCTAAGTCAATTGGCATAATAAAATCTATTAAGAAAACATTCTGCATCCCACCTTGGAGATAGTCATCTGGGGTCTTTAAGGCTAGCAAGCGGCCATCTAAGATGCATCAATTGGTCTCAAAACACCTGGATCAAAGAAGAATGAAGAACACCAAGGACACAAGGTAATTATGAGCCCAAGAGACAGAAAGGGCCACATAAACCACAGACTACATCAGCCAGAGACCAGAAGGGCTAGATGGTGCCTGGCTACAACCGATGACTGTCCTGACAGAGAACACAACAGAGAACCCCTGAGGGAGCAGGAGATCAGTGGGATGCACATCCCAAATTCTCGTAAAAAGACCAGACTTAATGGTCTGACCGAAACTAGAAGGACCCCAGTGTCATGGCCCCCAGACCTTCTGTTGGCCCAGGACAGGAACCATTCCCAAAGCCAACTCTTCAGACAGGGATTGGACTGGACAATAGATTGGAGAGGGATGCTGGTGAGGAGTGAGCTTCTTGGATCAGGTGGACACTTGAGACTATGTTGGAGTCTCCTCCCTGGAGGGTAGATGAGAGGGTAGAGGGAGTTAGAAGCTGATGAAATGGACACGAAAAGAGAGAATGGAGGGAGGGAGCGGGCTGTCTCATTGGGGGAGAGCAACTGGGAGTATGTAACAAGGTGTATATAAGTTTTTGTGTGAGAGATCAACTTGATTTGTAAACTTTCACTTAAAGCACAATAAATATTTAAAAAAAACTCTGTAAATCACAATGGTTTGATCCACACCCACTTATGGAGATGACACAGGACCAGCCAATGTTTCTTTACATTATGCACGGGTTTGACATCGGTCAGGGACTGAGTTAACAGCTGCTAACAACATGTTTTACTACAGGACACAAACAAATGCACACACACATACACACATAGATTGAAAGAGAAATAGAGAAACAGAATTTCGTTTCACTCAGCATTTTATAAAACCATAATTTGGAAGAACGGGGAAGTAGCTGTGCAGATACCTGGAAGAAAAGCATTCCAACCAGAAGGACCATCAACAGCAAAGACTACCTGAAGCAGGAACAAAGAGGGCACTGGGACTTGAAAAGGGTGGTGAGTGGGAAAATTCAGGACTATTATGTAACTAAAGCATAGATGATGGAGAACTTTCTATAACAGTGGGGGGACTCTGGCTTGTCCTGAATGTGAGCTGAGGTGTAATTAATGTTGACCCTACAAATCAACTCAGCTGCTTCACAGAGGATAGTCAGAAGGCAGGTGAGGGAGGAAGCAGGTAGAACAGGCTGGGGGCTGTAGCCATGGTCTAAATGACAAACCATAGGAGTGTGACCCACAGTGGCATCAGTATAATTTGTAAGAAATGGTAAACTCCTGGAGAACAGAGAGGAAAGGATTTGCTGAGTTATTAGATGTGGTTGAGGGAGAAAAACAAATGAGTGAGAATCACACTCAGGTTAATAGAAAGATGGAGTAAGGATTAGCTGACATACAGTGGAGAATGTTTAGTGGGAAGACCAGGAGTGACTAAAGTAGTGAATTCTACTAAGTATAAAATTAGAATTTAATGATACAAAAGCATCTTATGTACCTAAGAAAAGGAACATGGAATTTCAGTATCTGTGGTAAATTATTTCCTCTTGAGGGCTCTTTTAAAAAGTCATTAACATTAAAATACAGAGAAAAGGAAGGGGAAAAAAAGGGAAGGAAAGGTATTGTCATACAGGACTAAACCAAGTTCAGATCAATCCCGTCTACTGGAGCAGATCACAATGTGTGAAGCATTTGTACACACAGAGGTAGCAATGGCCATTTCCTCACCAAGGTGGCAACAAAGAAGGTAGAGGTATTTTTTAGGGATGTAGTAAGATAATCTGAGCAGGAAGAAACTTAAAATGACAGGTAGGAGTAAAAGTGGAGACAAGAAAAATGAATCTATACTTAAAGTGGAGAAGAAAAAAAAAGATAAAAGAAGGGACAAATAAAGAGGTCAAAGAGAAAAAGAAAGACAATAAAGGACATAAAAAAGGAAGTAATAAAAGGAGGAATGGAGGAAGGAACAACAGAAGAAATGAAAAATGAAAGAATGAAGGAAAGTTAATGCACAAAATTTGTGGAAGAATCTCGAATTAGAGAAGAGCCATCAGGAGCCCTTTTGGCACAGTGGCTAATTAAAATTCTCACCTGGTGGTTTGGACCTATGGTCGCTCTCCAAGAGAAACCTGTGGCAGTCTGTTTCTGTAAAGGTTACAGACTTGGAAACCCTAGGGGGCAGGTCTACTCTGTTTTATAGGATCACTATTATGAGTCAGAATCAACTCCATGGCAATGGGTTTGGCTTTTGGGCTTTTTTTTTTTTTTGGATTGAATTAGGAAAAGGAGAATTGGAATCATAAATATGTATACATAAGAGACTTGTACAAAATTACTTCAGGACTGTGATATTCTGTGTTTATTCACAACATAAATATTTCTGGTAAGATCCTATTCTGAAACTAGACTTTTTATAAGAATGTTGTCATCACCATTTTTGGACACTCTTAATACCTGAGTGGCCAGTGATCACAGCAATTTGACCACTCTCTGATGATTTTACTGTGAAACCCACAATTAAATATTTAATTAGCATAAACAAATAGAACTCCTAAAGACAGGTTATAAGGAGCCCCACATCTTTATTTTAACTACAAACACTTTAAAAATAAACTGTATTCCAGGACTTACAATAAAACATGCTATTTTGCATGCCTATCTCCCAAAAGGTTGCAAAATTACAGGGTGTTAGGAAACACTGACAATGAATGTAAGACATTCAGAATTTGCCCCCTGAAATCAATACCAGAAAGAGAGCCATTGAATTGAAAGTTTCCAAGCTACTCATTCACTACACAACAAATGACCTAATAAAATTTTGGCCTGTTATTCTGTTAGACAACATATTGTCACATTCTGTAGCCTAGCAGTAGGAGGATAAAAGTATCTCCTCATTTTGAAATAATTATCGTCAGCCAAATCATACATTTAAATAATTTTTGCAAATGTAAATCAAGAAAATATTCTTGACCTTTTTGCCAGCTGTCAGTTTTTCTAGGGCCATCTGCACATCCTTCTTTCTCAGGCTCTACATGAGAGGATTAAGAGTGGGTGGTAACACAGTGTAAAGCACAGATACCAACACTTTTAGTGAAGACGAAGATTTGAAATTTTTGCTAAATACGTAATAATTCCTGAAAAGAAGAACAAGGTCACCACAGTGAGGTGGGGTATGCAAGTGGAGAAAGTTTCACTCTGCCCTTTGCAGATGGGATTCTGAGAATGGTGGAAAAAATGTGAACATAAGACACAACCATCAAAATAAAACATACAGAAGCAAAACAGCAGCTAGCAATAATAAATGCATATTCTAAGATATGCTCCCCATAACAAGCAAGTGCAAGCAGTGATGGAACATCACAGAAGAACTGGTGCACTACGTTGCACCCACAGAAATTGACAGAGAGTGTAACTGCTACGTGAATGGATCCATAGCCACATCCACTGAGCCACGATGCAGCCACCATCTGCACACAGGTACCTCTATTCATAATGGTCTCATAAAGCAAAGGATGACAGATGGCAGCATAGCAGTCATAGGTCGTGACTGTAAGGAGGGCAAACTCTGTGCCCCCGAAAAAAATGACAAGAAAAAGTTGTGAGGCACATGCTAGGAAGGATATGGGATGCTTGTTGGCTAGAGAGTTCATGATGGACTTGGGCTCAGTGACAGATGTCAATCAAGGACACATTCTTCAGGAAGAAATACATGGGAGTTTGGAGGTGCTGGTCTACAGTGGTGAGGGTGAAGCTGAGGGGGTCCGCCATCAGTGCTGCCAGGTACATGAGGAAGAAGAGTTCTGCATGGAGTGTCTCTATTACCCAGTCACCAGGGAATCTCATAAGCAAGAACTCCGTCATGATGGTCTTGTTGGTAAGTTTTTCAGACATGCCGATTCTTCACAGAGAAGACAGAATAGAAAGCACAGCTTCCTAACTTTTTCATTCACTGATCTCTTCTGTATTCTACCTGTTCTCTTCTGCCATAGCTTTACTCTCAAAGTACCTTATTCCCTTTTGTTATCAATGATTTTCTTCAGCTCCTCGGTCTAATATAGGCTAATTCTAACATGTAAAATTTATTTCCTTATAAAATATATAGAGTGAATTATATTAATATGAACATTAATAAGGGTGCCTTAGTGGTGCAGTGCTTAAAGCACTTCACTGCTAATCAAAAGGTTAACTGTTTGAACCCACTAGCCTCTCTACAGCAGAAAGATGTGGCAGTCTGCTTCCATAAAGATATACAGCCTTGGAAAATTTATGAGGCAGTACTACTCTGCCCTACAGGGTTACTGTGAGTCAAAATCAACTTGACATCAGTGAGTTTTTTGGTTTGAATTTTGAACATGAATAAGCTTTTCTGTGAGTTGATGTAAAGAAAGAAGGGTTATACCATTTGCAGTGCCTGGATGGGAGACGTGGTGACTTTGGAGAATATTCTGAATACAAGAAAAAACAACAAAACCAGACCTGTTGCTGTCAAGTCAATTCCAACTCATAGCGACCCTAAAACAGAGTAGAGTTGCCCCATAGGGTTTCCAAGAAGCACCTCGTAGATTCGAACTGCTGACCTTTTGATTTGCAGCTGCAGCTGTTAACCACAAGAGCTAAATTCCTTGACCAAAATGATGAACAAATATGTTTTCCTTTTTCTGCATGTTCTCCCCCAAATTTCTTAGATATATGTGCACTGCTCAGGATCCTCAGCAGAAAATGTTTCAATTTTCTGCAATTAAGGAAATGCCTTGGATTTTCCAGAACTGTGTAAAATGTTGCAGGTAATTGGAAGGCAAAATAAATAAAGTAGACATCGTTATAGCATGGTGAAGTTATCTTAAAATTATCCTTGTTATAAGTTTGTGTGCAGGTATGTAAATGTGTATGTGTGTGTATGTATATATATGTATGTATTTGTGTGTATATGTTTGGCCTGGCACCTTTGAGTCAATTCTGACTTATAGTGATCCTATAGGTTAGAGTAGAACTGCCCCAGAGGATTTCCAGGGAGTGTGGTGGATTTGGTTAGCAGCCAAGCTCTTAACAATTGCACCACCAGGGATATATATGATATAGACAGATGATAGATTGATCGATCAATAGATGGATGGATGGATGGATGATGGACGGACAGATGGACGGGTGGGTGGGTGGGTGGATGTTTGGATGGATAGATATAGGTATATACAAATACATTGGTATGTAGATACATACACACATACATATATATATATGAGGGAAATGTAAGAAAAAATTCCAAATTGCATATCTAATCTCACTCTTCACTTTCTCTAAAAGGCTGGTGGCCATTTTTTTTTTCTATGAAGAAGGACAATTGAATTAGTATCCCAATTACCAAGAGAATAAATCAGAAGGAAAGAAATAGAACATGATCAGAGGTTTTATGGCTTGTACAGAACAAGAATAACCGCTCTATTTAGTGGAAGAATAAAGAGAAACAGAAATGTATCAGCTCATCAGACTGTCTTGCTCAAATATACTGAATTAAAGTGGCTTGATAGTAGTCCTGACCATTAGAACATGGAGTCACCTCCTACTATCTCACCTCTCTGAATAGCAGAAGAAAGGAAGTAGATGAAATAAAATAACCTACAAGATACATTAAAGGGATGTAACATCTTTTTTTCCTAGTCATATGTCCTCTTATGGGCTAACAATAAATAAGAATCCAACTAAATAGGGACATGAAAAAAATGTGGGGGGACTGGGGATTAACTCACCATCACCATGTAGAAGTCTGCAGGGTTTCCCATTTCCATCACCCCTACTAGGGCATCCCTTACACACTGTAGAGCTGCAGGAAGAAGTTGGGATAATAAATATCCATTTTTCATACACTCAAACAGCTCCTCTGGAGAAATCGAGACTGGATGAAAATGATTGTATCGTTATGGCTGTGCTTTCTTGATGTCAATTGAATACAAAATCACAGTTTTCTCTCTTCCTTCGTGATTAGATTTAAAAGGCCATAAGATGTGATCATTTTCTGGAGTTCACAAGTGGGATATAATTTTTGATGAGGTTTTTTTGTTTCCCACAAGACCTTGGACAGCTTGGGATCTGAAGCCCTGGAAAGGCCAGATTTTGAATCCAGCCCCGTGATTTATACACAGGGGTGTTCAAGACTCACATTACACAGATAAGAATAGTACCAATTTGGTCCCATTAGGTTAGTAAATTGGTTTCTAAATTATTACTGCTTTTTTTTGACAGGCAGCTTTTAAGGAACTGATTCCAGGTACTGATATGACCTAATTTCAGGAATTTATACCTGGCAGAAGAGTTTAATTGCTATCTTGTTTTTTTTTTTTTTACTTTTGAGCATAAATTGTATATTAAGATATTCTCTATAGAAATTATTTATGTTGTAGAAAACAGCTAATAAATTTGTAATATTAGATCTAATCATATCAATAGTTACATTAAAAGTAAATATTATAAAACACTGATTAAAAGGCAGAAGTTATCAGAATAGATTTAAAAAAAATAGCTCAACCACATGCTATCTACAAGAAATTTACTTTAAATATAAAGATATAGGTAGGTTAAAATTAAAAGTATGAAAAAATTTATACTACGCAAACACTAATCAAAAGAAGGCTGGAATGATTATATCAACGTCAGAACAGAAAACTAACAAAGGTAGAGAGAGACATCACATAAGGGTAAAATGATCAATTTACCAAGAAGACATAATCCTAACAAAAGAGCTGCAAAATGCGTGAAACAAACTGACAGAAGTGACAGGAGAAGCAGATAAAAACTCACAATGATACTTACATACCTCAACATTCAGTAATACAGAGAACTAGTAGTCAGATACCATCCACCACATGGACTTAATTCACATTTCTCAAGTGCTTTACCCAGCATCATCAGGATACACATTTCTCTCAATTATGCATGGGGTATTGACCAAGGTAGACCATGCACTTCTTCATAAAACAAACATTAATACATGTAAAAGATAGAAACCATACAAAATATGCTTTCTGACAATAATGAAATCCAACTTAAAGCCAGTAACAGAAGGATAAAAGGACAATTTCTAACCACACGGAAGTTAAATAGTAACGTTCTAAATAATCTATGTATCTAAGGAGCTATTATGAACTGATCTAAGAAGATACAATAATCAAAATCGGTGGGTTGTAGATGAAGTAGAAATTGTTGTTGTTGTTGTTAGGTGCTGTTGAGTCGGTTCCAACTCATAGTGACCCTATGCACAACAGAAAGAAACACTGCCTGGTCCTGCACCATCCTTACAATCGTTGTTATGCTTCAGCTCATTGTTGTAGCCACTGTGTCAATCCACCTCGTTGAGGGTCTGCCTCTTTTCTGCTGACCCTGTACATTGCCAAGCATGATGTCCTTCTCCAGGGACTCATCCCTCCTGACAACATGTCCAAAGTATGTAAGACGCAGTCTTGCCATCCTTGCTTCTAAGGTACATTCTGGTTGCACTTATTCTAAGAAAGATTTGTTCATTCTTTTGGCAGTCCATGGTATAGTCAATATTCTTTGCCAACACCACAATTCAAAGGCGTCATTTCTTCTTCGGTCTTCCTTATCCCTTGTCCAGCTTTCACATGCATATGATGCAATTGAAAATATCATAGCTTGGGTCAGGTGCACCTTAGTCTTCAAGGTGACATCTTTGCTTTTTAACACTTTAAAGAGGTCCTTTGCAGTAGATTTACCCAATTCAATACGTCACTTGATTTCTTGACTCCTGCTTCCATGACTGTTGATTGTGGATACAAGTAAAATGAAATCCTTGACAAATTCATTCTTATTGGTCCAGTTGTGAGGATTTTTGTTTTCTTTATGTTGAGGTGCAATCCATACTGAAGGCTGTGGTCTCTGATCTTCATTATTAAGTGCTTCAAGTCCTCTTTAATTTCAGCAAGCAAGGTTGTGTCACCTGTATAACGCAGGTCGTTAATGAGTCTTCCTCCAAACCTGATGTCCCATTCTTCTTCATATAGTCCAGCTTCTCAGATTATATGTTCAGCATACAGATTAAATAGGTATGGTGAAAGAATACAACCCAGACGCACAGCTTTCCTGACTTAAACCAATCGGTATCCCCTTGTTCTGTCCAAACAACTGCCTCTTGATCTATGTAAAGGTTCCTCATGAGCACAATTAAGTGTTCTGGAATTCCCATTCTTTGCAATGTTATCCATAATTTGTTAATAAGTTGAAATTAGAGGGCTTTTTTTTTTTTTAACATGAATTGCCTTACTAGCACTCTCCATTTAAGGAAGGACTATAAGACTGGTGGATGGTTATTCATATTTAACTAGATAATAAACGTCTTAAAAAATACAAGTGTCTACTCACAGAGTGTTGTCTGGAGTGCCTTCTGGGAAGTATATTAGCAGTGGTTAAATTTATTTTTAAAATTATGGTAAAACTTTGAGATTCTGTATGATTTTTTATTTTATTTCATTTTTTCCTGAATTACTGGAGAGGAAATAGGTATGTTATATCCATTCTCTCTTGGGACAGAAACTATTCCTGAGTATGTTAGAACTTGAATTTAGCTTGTCATCCAATCTTGTGGGTTTCAGAGCCTTACCAGATATGCGATGTTAGATTGATGTTTCATCACATTGTACTTGGCTCATGTATTTCATTAGGATACGCTTTGGAGCCATGGTGGCTCAGTGGTTAAGCGTTGGCATGCTAACCAAAAGGTCAGCAGTTTGAATCCACCAGCTGCTCCTTGGAAACCCTATGGGGCAGTTCTATACTGTCCTATTTATAGGGTTATTATGATACACTTTAGCATTGAAATGCTCTTTCTGTGTCTCTAGCAGGATCCTTTTAACGTAGGCACACACATTCTTTTAGCTTAGCTCTTTGACTTTGGAATAGAGTTGGGGAAACAGAAGAAAGTAACTCTAAGGAATAAATGGCGTTCTAGTTTTAGTGGCTCATCCACTTCAGAGAAGGAGAGAGACATTGAATGTGTATGATTTAGGTTTTGAGAGTGAAACTTTGCACAGAGGATAGAGAGGAGAAGGTGCTTCTTCTTTATTCTTATTTATTTTTGACAACTCTATCCTTTTGTTTTCATACGCATTCCTTGAATAAAGTGACTAGATTTTACTTAAAAAAATATGACTATAATGAAGGATAGGAAGTTTGGAACAGGTGAGATAAGCAGAAAATAAAATGTAGAAAATTAAAGTTAACTCAAGTATATCAGAAATAAGAATACACGTAGAAAGGCTAAGTTGTTAATCCATCAAGATATGACTATTCTAAACTTGTATAACTTGAATAATGTATCATCAAAGTCTATACAGAAGTTAATGAAAATAAAAGATAAACAAAACCATAATTATAAATAGTTGAAAATTTTAACACACCTACATCAATAACTGATATTAATAGTTATATAAAAAGTTTAATCAGAATGGTATATAAGCTTGAATAAGTGACATATAGAAGCCTGGATCCAACAATGTCAGTCTGCACATTATTTTTAAGTGTACATGGAACACCTACCAAAATTTAGCATATGGAAAAAAAAGAGATTTTCAATGGAGGTGATGTGCACCCCAGGGAACATTAAGCCATGTCTGGAGACACTTCTTGATTGTCTTCACTGTGGGAGGTGGGATGCTACTGGCATCTAATGGATAGTGACCAGAGATCACGCTAATCATCCTACACTGTACAGGACAGCTTCCCCCAGCAAAGAATGATCTGTTTTTAAATGTCAGTTACATTGTGGTTGAGAAACTTTATGCTAACCTATAAATCACTCCTAACAGATCATAAAACATATACAGTATGCCCTATGGTAACAGCAAATTTTTCTAAGACGATAACTAGAAAATTCTCACGTTTAGGCACTTAGTTATATGCTTCTAATTAACTAATAGTTCAAAAATAAATCACAATCAGAATTAGAAAAGATTTAAAAATAATAATTATAGTAAAATATATTGAAACTTTTAGAATATAGCAAAATGCTTGCTTAGTAGGAATTTACTGACTTAAATATTACAGAAAGAAAAAATAAGACCACAAATCAGGAAAAAAAAAAAAGCAGAAAAAATAAGCAATGAGACAAATACAGAAATTAATAAACAAGAAAATTAACATATAATATAGGGGTTCAACAAAGGAAAACATTAATCTTTAAAAAACAAAACAACAAAAACAGAAAGCTTAATGAATGCAATGGGTAAGTCATAAGAACATACAATGACAAATTTGGGGGTAATGTGTTTTATACTTCAGGTGAAATCGATAAACTCCCACAAAAGTTAGAAAAAAAAGATTAGTGCTGTACATTTCTAATTCTTGATTTTGAGATTAACAAAATTAAATAGTATAAAGAGAAAACGATGTCAAGATGACTTCAGGAGAACGTATTTTCAAATATTTAAGGAATAAATTTTAGATTTATTTTAGGAATAAAATATATATATATTTTAACTTTTGTGATTCAATTGACATAATTAGCACAGGTTATATTCTTCTAATATAGAAAGGAGAGAAATATATGATCATCTCAAGAAAGTAGAAGCATTTAATAATTTAAATTCCTATGAACTCAGTCTACCCCAGTACAGCTCTGGGCATGTGTGATTTTTCAAGGTTGCAGGGAAGGTAGGGACTTACTGTCATGGCCAGCTCTACAAAAAACCATTGTGGTGGACTTTCTAAGTCTTTCATGTAATATATACAGAGAAAAAACTATGACTCCAACCCCAACCTCATAGGGGAGGGGACGATGTTAGTGACTGGAAGGGAGTACAAATAAGTTTTGCAAATTGCAATACATTGTATTTTCTTTATTAATCATTTCAAAATATATTATAGTTTCCACCTAGATTTTTCCTTTAAAGTACATTTGTACTGGCTTATTGTTTATTTTCCAAAGAGGGGTATTAAATTTCGGATATTTATTTCTAAGCTGATTACAATTTTAATTTGTTTTATGGCTCATTAAATTATTTATGTTCAGTTGTTCTCTATGACAATTATATCTATCCTGCTAATAATGTCTTCACATTTTCCATGTCTTTTTTATTTTGGGGGGGAAGGAGGTAGGGGGTAAATATTTCATTCTAGCCTACCAGATTGTGAGAGAATAAATTTCTGTGTGGTAAAGCCATTCACTTGTGGTATTTCTGTTATAGCAGCACTAGATAACTAAGACAGTACCATTCAGGCCTGTGATGATTCCCATGTTTCTGAGTTAAAACACCACAATAATTTCCATTTTGTTCATTAACACACAGGGAAAATCTCAAGGCATGATTTGGGTACCCCAAAGTGGGAGTGGCTAGAAGGGCTTCTTGAAGTGTGTATATAGCTTGTATACTTTCTTCAAAATGGAAAAAGGATAAGTTACTTCTTTTTTCAGATAGTGATATAAGGGTTGGGATAACAATGAAAAATTTGGAATCTAATTTCAACAATATCCACAAAAACCTAAAAAACCTCTTGTTTCTTTGTCGTAGGCAAAGGAGACGTTACCATAGGTTCCTTTCTTTTTATATATATATATATATATAATTATTATTGCGCATTAAGTGAAAATTTACAAATCAAGTCAGTTTGTCACATATAAGCTTATATACACCTTACTCCATACTCCCACTTACTCTCCCCCTAATGAGTCAGCCCTTCCAGTCTCTCCTTTCGTGACAATTTTGCCAGTTTCTAACCCTCTCTACCCTCCCATTTCCCCTCCAGACAGGAGATGCCAACACAGTCTCAAGTGTCCACCTGATACAAGTAGCTCACTCCTCATCAGCATCTCTCTCCAACTCATTGTCCAGTCCATTTCATGTCTGATGAGTTGTCTTGGGGAATGGTTCCTGTCCTGGGACAACAGAAGGTTTGGGGACCATGACCACCGGGATTCTTCCAGTTGCAGTCAGACCATTAAGCCTGGTCTTTTTATGAGAATTTGGGGTCTGCATCCCACTGATCTCCTGCTCCCCCAGGGGTTCTCTGTTGTGCTCCCTGTCAGGGCAGTCATCGGTTGTGGCCGGGCACCATCTAGTTCTTCTGGTCTCAGGATGATGTAAGTCTCTAGTTCAGGTGGCCCTTTCTGTCTCTTGGGCTCTTAGTTATCGTGTGACCTTGGTGTTCTTCATTCTCCTTTGCTCCGGGTGGGTTGAGACCAATTGATGCATCTTAGATGGCCGATTGTTAGCATTTAAGACCCCAGACGCCACATTTCAAAGTGGGATGCAGAATGTTTTCATAATAGAATTATTTTTCCAATTCACTTAGAAGTCCCCTTAAACCATGGTCCCCAAACCTCTGCCCTTGCTCCGCTGACCTTTGAAGCATTCAGTTCATCCTGGAAACTTCTTTGCTTTTGGTCCAGTCCAGTTGAGCTGACCTTCCTTGTATTGAGTATTGTCCTTCCCTTCACCTAAACCAGATCTTATCTACTAACTAATCATTAAAAAGCCCTCCCCCACCCTCCCTCCCTCCCCCCCTCGTAACCACAAAAGTATGTGTTCTCAGTTTATGCTATTTCTCAAGATCTTGTAATAATGGTCTTACACAATATTTGTCCTTTTACCTCTGACTAATTTCGCTCAGCATAATGCCTTCCAAGTTCCTCCATGTTATGAAATGTTTCACAGATTCTTCACTGTTCTTTATCGATGCATAGTATTCCATTGTGTGAATATACCACAATTTATTTATCCGTTCATCCGTTGGTGGACACCTTGGCTGCTTCCAGCTTTTTGCTATTGTAAACAGAGCTGCAATAAACATGGGTGTGCATAGATCTGTTTGTGTGAAGGCTCTTATTTCTCTAGGATATATTCCGAGGAGTGGGATTTCTGGGTTGTATGGTAGTTCTATTTCTAAATTTTCAAGAAAACGCCAGATAGATTTCCAAAGTGGTTATACCATTTGACATTCCCGCCAGCAGTGTATAAGGGTTCCAATCTCTCCGCAGCCTCTCCAACATTTATCATTTTGTGTTTTTTGGATTAATGCCAGCCTCGTTGGAGTGAGATGGAATCTCATCGTAGTTTTAATTTGCATTTCTCTAATGGCTAATGATCGAGAGCATTTTCTCATGTATCTATTAGCTGCCTGAATATCTTCTTTAGTGAAGTGTGTGTTCATATCCTTTGCCCACTTCTTGATGGGGTTGTTTGTCTTTTTGTGGTTGAGTTTTGACAGAATCATATAGATTTTAGAGATCAGGCGCTGGTCGGAGATGTCATAGCTGAAAATTCTTTCCCAGTCTGTAGGTGGTCTTTTTCCTCTTTTGGTGAAGTCTTTAGATGAGCATAGGTGTTTGATTTTTAGGAGCTCCCAGTTATCTGGTTTCTCTTCGTCATTTTTGGTAATGTTTTGTATTCTGTTTATGCCTTGTATTAGGGCTCCTAGGGTTGTCCTTATTTTTTCTTCCATGATCTTTATCGTTTTAGTCTTTATGTTTAGGTCTTTGATCCACTTGGAGTTACTTTTTGTACATGGTGCGACATATGGGTCCTGTTTCATTTTTCTGCAAATGGATATCCAGTTATGCCAGCACCGTTTGTTAAAAAGACTATCTTTTCCCCAATTAACTGACACTGGGCCTTTGTCAAATATCAGCTGTTCATATGTGGATGGATTTCTATCTGGGTTCTCAATTCTGTTCCATTGATCTATGTGCCTGTTCTTGTACCAGTACCAGGCTGTTTTGACTACTGTGGCTCTATAATAGGTTCTAAAATCAGGTGGAGTGAGGCCTCCCACTTTCTTCTTCTTTTTCAGTAATGCTTTACTTATCCAAGGCTTCTTTCCCTTCCATATGAAGTTGGTGATTTGTTTCTCCATCACATTAAAAAACGGCATTGGAATTTGGATCGGAAGTGAATTGTATGTATAGATGGCTCTTGGTAGAATAGACATTTTTACTATGAAAATCTTCCTATCCATGAGCAAGGTATGTTTTTCCACTTATGTAGGTCTTTTTTAGTTTCTTGCACTAGTACTTTGCAGTTTTCTTTGTATAGGTCTTTTACATCCTTGGCAAGTTTTATTCCTAAGTATTTTATCTTCCTGGGGACTACTGTGAATGGTATTGACTTGGTGATTTCCTCTTCAATGCTCTTTTTGTTGATGTAGAGGAATCCAAGTGATTTTTGTATGTTTATATTATAACCTGAGACTCTGCCAAACTCTTCTATTAGTTTCAATAGTTTTCTGGAGGATTCCTTAGGGTTTTCTTTGTATAAGATCATGGCATCTGCAAATAGAGATAATTTTACTTCTTCCTTGCCAATCCGGATGCCGTTTTTTCTTTGTCTAGCCTAATTGCTCTGGCTAGGACCTCTAGTACAATGTTGAATAAGAGCAGTGATAAAGGGCATCCTTGTCTGGTTCCCGTTCTCAAGTGAAATGCTTTCAGGCTCTCTCCATTTAGGGTGATGTTGTTGTTGGCTTTGTATAGATGCCTTTCATTATGTTGAGAAGTTTTCCTTCAGTTTCTATTTTGCTGAGAGTTTTTATCATGAATTGGTGTTGGACTTTGTCAAATGCATTTTCTGTGTTTTTTTTTTTTTGTTTGTTTTATTCACATGGTGGGTTGCATTAATGGTTTTTCTAATATTCAACCAACCTTGCATACCTGGTGTAAATTCCACTTGGTTGTGGTGAATTATTTTTTTGATATGTTGTTGAATTCTATTGGCTAGAATTTGGTTGAGGATTTTTGCATCTGTGTTCATGAGGGATACATGTCTGTAATTTTCTTTTTTTGTGGTGTCTTTACCTGGTTTTGGTATCAGGGAGATGGTGGCTTCATAGAATAAGTTAGGTAGTATTCCATTATTTTCTATGCTTTGAAATACCTTTAGTAGTAGTGGTGTTAACTCTTTTCTGAAGGTTTGGTAGAACTCTGCAGTGAAGCCGTCCGGGCCAGGGCTTTTATTTGTTGGGAGTTTTTTGATTATCTTTTCAATCTCTTTTTTTGTTGTTATGGGTCTATTTAGTTCTACTTCTGATTGTGTTAGTTCAGGTAGATAGAGTTTTTCTAGGAATTCGTCCATTTCTTCTAGGTTTGCAAATTTGTTAGAGTACACTTTTTCATAATAATCTGATATGATTCTTTTAATTTCAGTTGGGTCTGTTGTGCTATGGCCCATCTTGTTTCTTATTCGGGTTATTTGTTTCCTTTCCTGTATTTCTTTAGGCAGTCTGGCCAACGGTTTATCAATTTTGTTAATTTTTTCAAAGAACCAGCTTTTGGCTTTGTTAATTCTTTCAGTTCTTTTTCTGTTCCCTAATTCATTTAGTTCAGCTCTAATTTTTATCATTTGGTTTCCTCTGGTGCCTGATTGATTCTTTTGTTGCTCGCTTTCTATTTGTTCAAGTTGTAGTGACAGTTCTCTGATTTTGGCTCTTTCTTCTTTATGTATGTGTGCATTTAACGATATAAATTGACCTCTGAGCACTGCTTTTGCTGTGTCCCAGAGGTTTTGATAGGAAGTGTTTTCATTCTCGTTGCATTCTATGAATTTCTTTATTCCCTCCTTAATGTCTTCTATAACCCAGTCTTTTTTGAGCAGGGTATTGTTCAGTTTCCAAGTATTTGATTTCTTTTCCCTAATTTTTCTGTTATTGATTTCCACTTTTATGGCCTTATGGTCTGAGAAGATGCTTTGTAACATTTCTACGTTTTGGATTCTGCAAAGGTTTGTTTTATGACCTAACTTGTGGTCTATTCTAGAGAATGTTCTATGTGCACTGGAAAAAAAAGTATACTTTGAAGCTGTTGGGTGCAGTGTTCTGTATAAGTCTATGAGGTCAAGTTGGTTAATTGTAGCAATTAGGTCTTCCGTGTCTCTATTGAGCTTCTTACTGGAAGTCCTATCCTCTGAAAGTGGTGTGTTGAAGTCTCCTACTGTAATTGTGCAGGTGTCTACCTCACTTTTCAGTTCTGTTAAAGTTTGTTTTATGTATCTTGCAGCCCTGTCATTGGATGCATAAATATTTAATATGGTTATATCTTCCTGGCCTATTGTCCCTTTAATCATTATGTAGTGTCCTTCTTTATCCTTTGTGGTGGATTTAACTTTAAAGCCTATTTTGTCAGAAATTAATATTGCTACTCCTGCTCTTTTTTGCTTGTTGTTTGCTTGATATATTTTCTTCCATCCTTTGAGTTTTAGTTTGTTTGTGTCTCTAAGTCTAAGGTGTGTCTCTTGTAGTCAGCATATAGACGGATCGTGTTTCTTTTCCAGTCTGAAACTCTCTGTCTCTTTATTGGTGCATTTAGTCCATTTACATTCAGCATAATTATAGATAAGTATCACTTTATGTGTTTAGTGCTGTCACTTTGATGCCTTTTCGTGTGTGTTGTTGACAATCTCATTTTTCCACTTACTTTTTTGTGCTGAGACGTTTTTCTTTGTAAATTGTGTGATCCTCATTTTCATAGTAGTTGAATTTATGTTTGCTGAGTCATTATGTTTTTCTTAGTTTTTATTTTGAGTTATGGATTTGTTATACCTCTTTGTTGTTACCTTAATATTTACCCCTGTTTTTCTAAGTAAAAACCTAACTTGTATTGTCCTATATTGCCTTGTTTCCCTCTCCACATGGCAGTTCTATGCCTCCTGTATTTAGTCCTTCTTTTTGATTATTGTGATCTTTTATATATTGACTTGAATGATTCCCTGTTTTGAGCATTTTTTTCTTTTTAAAATTAATCTTAATTTGTTTTTGTGATTTCCCTATTTGAGTTGGTATCAGGATGTTCTGTTCTGTGACCTTGTGTGGTGCTGGTATCTGATATTATTGATTTTCTGACCAAATAATTTCCTTTAGTATTTCTTGAAGCTTTGGTTTGGTTTTTGCAAATTCTCTAAGCTTGTGTTTATCTGTAAACGTTTTAATTTCACCTTCATATTTGAGAGAGAGCTTTGCTGGATATATGGATCCTTGGCTGGCAGTTTTTCTTCTTCAGTGCTCTATATATGTCATCCCATTGCCTTCTTGACTGCATGGTTTCTGCTGAGTAGTCTGAACTTATTCTTATTGATTCTCCCTTGAAGGAGACCTTTCTTTTCTCCCTGGCTGCTTTTAAAATTTTCTCTTTATCTTTGGTTTTGACAAGTTCGATGATAATATGTCTTGGTGATTTTCTTTTTGGATCAATCTTAAATGGGGTTCGATGAGCATCTTGGATAGATATCCTTTCGTCTTTCATGATGTCAGGGAAATTTTCTGCCAACAGATCTTCCACTATTCTCTCTGTATTTTCTGTTATCCCTCCCCATTCTGGAACTCCAATCACACACAAGTTATTCTTCTTGATAGAGTCCCACATGATTCTTAGGGTTTCTTCATTTTTTGTAATTCTTTTATCTGATTTTTTCAGCTATATTGTTGTCAATTCCCCTATCCTCCAGCTCCCCCACTCTGCATTCTAATTGCTCAAATCTGCTCTGCTGACTTCCTATTGAGTTGTCTAATTCTGTAATTTTACTGTTAATCTTTTGGATTTCTGAGTGCTGTCTCTCTATAGATTCTTGCAGCTTATTGATTTTTCCACTATGTTCTTGAATAATCTTTTTGATTTCTTCAACTGCTGTTTCAGTTTGTTCCTTGGCTTTTTCTGTAGATTGCCTTATTTCATTTCTGAGGTCATCCCTCATGTCTTGAAGCATTCTGTAAATTAGTTTTTTATATTTTGCATCTGGCAATTCTAGGAATGTATCTTCATTTGGGAAAGATTTTGATTGTTTAGTTTGGGGAGTTGTGGAAGCAAGCATGGTCTGCTTCTTTATGTGGTTTGATATCAACTGCTGTCTCTGAGCCATCTACAAGATATTGTAGTGATTTATTTTATATTTGCTCACTGAGTCTTATCTTGTTTTTTTTTTTTTTCAGTATATGTAGATGGGCTACTAGATTGCTCTGTCTTGATTGTTCTAGCCCTTGAATCACTTATGTCCCGTTACCAGCTGGTTTGGTCTGTTACCAGATATATAAGCCCAAGAGTCCATTCACTATTCTTGAGTAGAATCTGATTTTGGGTCACCAAGTTTGTGGTGTTAACTGTCACCTATCCACCTAGAGAAGTAGTGGTGATAGTTGTGTGCACCAGATTCTAGTAGCAGCAGGGGGTCACACTCCAGGGGCAACAGGGTGCTGACAGACTTCCACCAAGTGCCAGTGAGGTAGGTGTGTCTCTATTCCTAAAGCACTTTGGTGGGTGGGCTCTTCAGCTGTACCTTAGGCACCCAGTGCAGATATCTCTACGGATTGGTAGGTGTCACCTTCCTCAGACCCCTAAGGCAGGAGGCTAGGTGATCTGGGGGGACCTCAGCCCTCAGTTCCCCGTTGTGGGTCTGTGAGGGCTCTGTTTAACATGCAGAGATATCAGACCTTGGAAACTTGTCTTTCCATTAATCCACTAAAACAATTACTGTTAGATCCCTATCAGAATTGCCTTTGCATTATAATAGCCACCTTGTTCTCTGTAGGAATGAAAGCCCAAGACTGTGGATCTCATATGCTTGGATGGAGCTGGTTCTGTATTTTTAGTCTAGTTTCAGGAAGTCAGGGAAGGATTTTTGGTCCCTGGGTTTTTTGTAGCTGCTTCTTTTTTTTCTCTCAGGCCAGGAGAATGGGTTAGGAAAAGATAAAAAAAAAAAAAAAAAAAAAAAACACCACAGAGCTCTTCACTCTCTGGCTCAGGTAGTTCCAATGTTGATGAAGCTGCCTGGGAAGGGGAGGGGAGGTATCAGATAGGAGAGAGTAGCACCCCAGAATATAGACAAAGTTACTTATCTTGCTTGATGAAGACTGTTTTATCTGAGATTCCCGAGGGGTGTGTAGCCTGTGTGCATTGGCTGGGCCGAGATTGCCCCCGAGGGTCAGGCCCGAGTCCTGTGCTTGTGCTGTCTCAGAAGCCGTGGTCAGTTCCTCCACTCCCAGTCCAAAGCCCAAAGCCAATGTTCCCCGGCTTGGACGCCGCACTCCAGGCTCCAAAACCAGTTGCTGCCTCCCAGTGGCTTCTCCTCCTGTCAGCCGCATTGCTGCGCTGCCTGCGTGCACTGGCTGGGCTTCCCCTAAGGTCACTTCTTGGGGCTAGGGCTGCATCCCGTGCTTGCGCCATCTCAGGATGCCATGCTCAGTTCCCCTGCGCCCAGTCCGAAGCCCAGCACCAAGGTTTTCTGACTGGGACGCTGGCTCCAGGCTCCGAGAACAGTCGCTGCTTCCCCGTGGTTGTTCGTTCTCAGTCTCTGTCACTCAGGTCAACTCTTTAGATCTGTGTTTGATGGTCAGGGTTCGTAGATTGTCATGTATGTGATTGATTCACTTGTTGTTCTGAGTCTTTGTTGCAAGAGGGATCCGAGGTAGCTTCTACCTTGTCAGACATCTTGTCCCCACCTCTCAGTTCCTTTCTTTTTGAATCTGCATAAATACCTTCAGCTGAAGTAAGCAGCCCCAAATATTTAATAGTAGGTTGAGAAAATTGTGGTGCAGTGGTTAAGCATTCTGTTGCTAACCAAGTGGTTGGCAGTTTGAATCCAGCAGCTGCTCCTTGGAAACCTTATGGGGCAGTTCTACTCCGTCCTATAGGGCTGCTATGGGTTGGAATCAGCTCTATGGCAATGGGTTTGGTTTTTGGTTTTGAGCAAACTGGGGTTTTCTTTGGAAGCCTTGTGCCCTGTAATGGCTACATGTTGTAATAATAAAATACTGTCTTTATCCTGTACAGATGTGGGACAAATTATAAGACCATCTATGTATTGCAATAACACTGATCCATATTTAAATTAGGGCCCTGTGGTGCAGTGGTTAAGCACTTGGCTGCTAACTGAAAGGTTGACAGTTTGAATTCACTACGCATTCCTTGGAAACTGTTCTATGGGAACGTTCTACTCTGTCCTATAGCATTGCTATGGGTCAGAATAGATTGGATGACAATGGGTTTTTTGTTGCTGTTTTTGTTTTATTTAAATTAAAATAGAACTAAGTCTGAATGTAATACTTGTGAAAACTAGTAGGACTTTCAGTTAACCCTCTGGGAGAACTGTTCCCATATATATACTTTTTTTTTTTCTAGGCAAAAGCAAGTACTGACTATCCCAACAAACAGGTATAATAAAGAAAGTGTTACAGAGATCTACAACTGTGAAGAATATATCATCACTTACTACCTGGGCCAAGTAAAGATTGAGAACCACAGGGAACCTAAGTACTGTAATCTTATTTATAGCTCTCAAATCTTACATGAATCTCCACCCTCTATTGTTTGGTATTTTTACTAGAAAATAGGAGTGTTGCAAGTATTAGTGCATGGTATAATTAAACCCTGATGTAGAAAATATTGGAATATAAGTTCTAGCCCTGCTAAAGCTCCAGGTTTTAATAGACACTGAGCTATTTTAATTAGGGGTTTAGAAGTGTCTATCTGAACCTGAATAAGTTCAGCTTACAAGACTTTTCCTACATCTGTGGTTGTTCTTGCCCAGAGTCCAGCAGGTGTTGTTCTAATTCCTTTTTTTCTGCCTGAGTTTGTTCCGGAGTTCTTTCTACTTCATGCCTGTGAATAAAGCATAGAGCATCCTCTACTTTTCTTTCAGTAAATGAGTCATCTAATGGAGGAAAGTTTAATAGAATTTCTCCACCGTCAGTATATGGCATCACCACTGGAATAACAAATCTTGCCCTAATAAATTAACCTGAGTATCACTGCTGAGGGCAAAAGGGTGTAAATCTTCGGTGAATTCTAAAAATATTGGTACTGGCTCTGAGTGAGGCAAAATTTGTTGTTCATTTTTGAAATTCGCACAATTTTAGAAGTTTTGTTACTCCAAGGAAGAGGTTTTCATAAACAAGTGAGATTTATACTGACACGGCAACATCTCTGTCAGTCAGGAAGGTATGAGCCTCCCCATTTTCATGGAGTGTTGTCTCCTCCCAACTGTTGAGAGGAACCATGGTGAAAATCCCTAAATCCTTGAAGCACCATCACTGTGAAGGTAATGGAGGTGCTGAAGAAGTAACCCTTTGTTTATTCTTAAGTTTAAAAAAAAAAAAAAAGCCAGTTTAAAATGTCTGGGCTTCTTACACTAGTTGCAGACTAGCTCATTTTTGGGTGTATTTGTTTCAGCCTATCCCTTGGTCAGGATTCTATCATTACCGCCTCTACTTTGCAGCTCTTGTAACTGGAAAGCTATCAATTCATTTTGGGCTCTCTAGTGTTTTTTTTTTTTCTCCATTTTTTTTTTTTAATTTTATTGTGCTTTAAGTGAAAGTTTACAAATCAAGTCAGTCTCTCAAACAAAAACTTGCCACATATACCCAATTGCTCGCCCACTAATGAGACAACCTGCTCCCTCCCTCCACTCTCTCTTTTTTTTTGTTTATTTTGCCAGAATCTAACCATCTCTACCCTCTCATCTCCCCTCCAGGCAGGAGATGCCAACATAGTCTCCAGTGTCCACCTGATCCAAGAAGCTCACTCCTCACCAGCATCCCTCTCCAACCCATTGTCCAGTCCAATCCCTGTCTGAAGAGTTGGCTTTGGGAATGGTTCTTATCCTGGGCCAATAGAAGGTCTGGGGGCCATGACCACCGGGGTCCTTCTACTCTCAGTCAGACCATTAAGTGTGGTCTTTTTACGAGAATTTGGGGTCTGCATCCCACTGCTTCCCTGCTCCCTCAGAGGTTCTCTGTTGTGTTCCCTGTCAGGGCAGCATCAGTTGTAGCTGGAAACCATCTACTTCCTCTGGTCTCAGGCTGATGTAGACTCTGGTTTATGTGGCCCTTTCTATCTTTTGGGCTCGTGATTACTTGGTGTTCTTCATTCTCCTTTGATCCAGGTGGGTTGAGACCAATTGATGCATCTTAGATGGACGCTTGCTAGCATTTAAGACCCCAGACTCCTGTCTTCAAGGTGCGAAGCAGAATGTTTTCTTAATAGATTTTATATGCCAATTGACTTATATGTCCTCTGAAACCATGGTCCCCAAACCCTCACCTCTGGTGCGCTGGCCTTTGAAGCATTCCGTTTATTCAGGTAACTTCTTTGCTTTTGGTTTAGTCCAGTTATGCTGACCTTGTCTGTATTGTGTGTTATCTTTCCCGCCACCTAAAGTAGCTCTTATCTACTATCTAATTAGTGAATACCGCTCTCCTATCCTCCCTCCCTCCCCCGTCTCATAACCATCAAAGAATATTTTCTTTTCTGTTTAAACTATTTCTTGAGTTCTTATACTGGTGGTCTTATACAATATTTGTCCTTTTGCATCTGACTAATTTCACTCAGCATAATGCCTTCCAGATTCCTCCATGTTATGAAGTGTTTCACAGATTCATCACTGTTCTTTATTGATATGTAGTATTCCATTACATGAATATACCATAATTTATTAATGCATTCATCCATTGTTGGGCACCTTGATTGCTTACATCTTTTTGCTATTGTACACAGTGCTGCAATGAACATGGGTGTGCATATATCTGTTCCTGTAAAGGCCCTTATTTCTCCAGAATATATTCCAAGGAGTGGGATTGCTGGATCATAAGGTAATCCTATTTCTAGCTTTTTAAGAAAGTGCCAAATGATTTCCAAAGTGGTTGTACCATTTTCCATTCCCAACATCAGTGTATAAGTTTTCCAATCTCTCCACAGCCTCTCCAACATTTACTGTTTTGTGTTTTTTTGATTAATGCCAGCCTTGTTGGACTGAGATGGAATCTCCTTGTAGTTTTGATTTGCATTTCTCCACTGGCTAATGATCATGAACATTTCCTCATCTATCTGTTGGCTACCTGAATGTCCTCATTAGTGAAGTGTCTGTTCATATCTTTTGCCCATTTTTTAATTGGGTTATTTGTATTTTTGCAGTTGAGTTTTTGCAGTATCATGTAGATTTTAGAGAACAGGCGCTGACCAGAAATGTCATAGCTAAAAACTTTTTCCCAGTCTGTAGGTAATCTTTTTACTCTTTTGGTGAAGTATTTGGATGAGCATAGGCGTTTGATTTTTATGAGCTCACAGTTATCTAGTTTTTCTTCTGCGTTGTTAATAATGATTTGTATGCTGTTTATGTCATGTATTAGGGCTCCTAACATTGTCCCTATTTTTTCTTCCATGATCTTTATGGTTTTAGATTTTATATTTAAGTCTTTGATCCATTTTGAGTTAGTTTTTTGTGCATGGAGTGAGGTATGGGTCTTGTTTCATCTTTTTGCAGATGTATATTCAGTTATGCCAGCACCATTTGTTAAAATGACTGTCTTTTCCCCATTTAACTGTTTTGGGGCCTTTGTCAAATATCCACTGCTTGTATGTGGATGGATTTATGTCTGGATTCTCAATTCTGTTCCATTGGTCTACGTATCAGTTGTTGTAACAGTACCAGGCTGTTTTGACTGCTGCGATGGTATAATAGGTTCTAAAATCAGGTAGAGTAAGGCCTCCCACTTTGTTCTTCTTTTTCAGCAAGGCTTTACTTATCTGGGGCCTCTTTCCCTTCCATATGAAGTTGATGATTTGTTTCTCCATCTCATTAAAGAATGTCATTGGAATTTGGGTCGGAATTGCATCAAATGTATAGATCGCTTTTGGTAGAACAGACATTTTTATAATGTTAAGCCTTCCTATCCACGATCAAGGTATGTTTTCCCACTTATGTAGGTCTTTTTGGTTTCTTGCAGAAGTGTATTGTAGTTTTCTTTGTATGTGTTTTACATCTCCGGTAAGATTTATTCCTAAGTATTTTATCTTCCTGTGGGCTGCAGTAAATGGTATTGATTTGGTGATTTCCTCTTTGATGTTCTTTTTGTTAGTGTAGAGGAATCCAACTGATTTTTGTATGTTTATCTTGTATCCCGATACTCTGCTGAACTCTTCTATTAGTTTCAGTAGTTTTCTGGAGGATTCCTTAGGGTTTTCTGTGTATAAGATCGTGTCGTCTGCAAATAGAGATAATTTTACTTCTTCCTTGCCAATCTGGATGCCCTTTATTACTTTGTCTTGCCTAATTGCTCTGGCTAGGACTTCCAGCACAATGTTGAATAAGAGCGGTGATAAAGGGCATCCTTTTCTGGTTCCCAGTCTCAAGGGGAATGCTTTCAGGCTCTCTCCATTTAGTGTAATGTTGGCTGTTGCCTTTGCATAAATGCCCTTTATTATGTTGAGGAATTTTCCTTCTATTCCTATTTTGCTGAGAGTTTTTATCATGAATGAGTGTTGAACTTTGTCAAATGCCTTTTCTGCATCAATTGATAGAATCATGTGATTCTTATCTTTTGTTTTGTTTATGTGATGGATTACATTAATTTTTTTTTTTCAAGTAATGAACCATCCCTGCATACCTGGTATGAATCCCACTTGATTATGGTGAATTATTTTTTTGATATGTTGTTGAATTCTATTGGCTAGAATTTTGCTGAGGATTTTTGCATCTGTGTTCATGAGGGATATGTTGTTGTTGTTAGGTGTATTGAGTCAGTTCTGACTCGTAGTGACTCTATGCACAACAGAACGAAACGCTGCCCAGTCCTGTGCCATCCTTACAATCGTTGTTATGCTTGAGCTCATTGTTGTAGCCACTGTGTCAATCCACCTCATTGAGGGCCTTGCTCTTTTCCACAGACCCTGTACTTTGCCAAGCATGATTTCCTTCTCCAGGGACTCATCCCTCCTGACAACATGTCCAAAGTATGTAAGATGCAGACTCGCCATCCTTGCTTCTAAGGAGCATTCTGGTTGTACTTCTTCTAAGATAGATTTGTTCGTTCTTTTGGCAGTCCATGGTATATTCAATATTCTTCGCCAACACCACAATTCAAAGGCGTCAACTCTTCTTCGGTCTTCCTTATTCATTACCCAAATTGTTGGGCAGAGGGATGTGGAACCATGGTCTCCTTGAACATCTAGCTCAACTGGCATAACATAGTTTATAAACAAAAATGTCCTACATTTTATTTTGGTCAGCAACGTCTGGGGCCTTAAAAGCTCGTGAGCTGCCATCTAAGATACTCCACTGGTCTCAATCTCTCCAGAGAAAGAGAGAAAAAACAAAACCAAAGACACAAGGGAAAGATTAATCTAAAGGACTAATGGAACACAACTACTACAGCCTCCACAAGACTGAGTCCAGTACAACTAGATGGTGCCCAGTTACCACCATTGACTGCTCTGACAGGATCACATTCGAGGGTCCTGGACAGATCTGGAGAAAAATGTAGAACAAAATTATAACTCGTAAAATTTTTAAAAGGACCAGATTTACTGGTCTGACAGAGACTGAAGAAACATTGAGAGTATGGCCCCCAGACACCCCTATAGCTCGGTAATGGAGTCACTCCTGTGATTCAACCTTCAGCTAAAAATTAGACAGGCCCATAAAACAAAATGAGACTAAATGGGCTCACCAGCCCAGGGACAAAGTAAAGAAGGTAGGAGGGGATAGAAAGCTAGAAATGATGAGCCCAAGGTCAAGAAGCGGAGAGTGTTGGCATGTCATGGGGTTGGCAACCAATGTCAAAAAACAATATGAGAATTAATTGTTTAATGGGAAACTTGTTTGCTCTATAATCTTCAGCTAAAGTGCAATAATTTTTTTTTTAATTCATGAAAAGGTTTATACACAAAAAAGAAACAACCTTTGATGGTTACAAGGAAGGGGAAGGGTGGTGATGGAAAAACATTAAATGGACAATAAATAAGTGGTAACTTTTGTGAAGGGTGAGACAGTACACAATACTAGGGAAGTCACACAACTTGTTCAGGGCAAGGTCATGGAAGCTCCATAGACACATCCAAACTTCCTGAGGGACCGAATTTCTGGACAAAGGGCTGTGGTGACCATGGTCTCAGGGAACATCTAGCTCAGTTGGCATAACGTAGTTTATAAAGAAAATGTTCTACATTCTACTTTGGTCAGTAGCACCTGGTATCTTAAAAGCTTGCGAGCGGCCATCTAAGATACTGCATTGGTCTCACTCCATCTGGAGAAAGGGGGAATGAAGAAAACCAAAGACACAAGGGAAAGATTAGCCCAAATGTCTAATGGACCAAGGTACTACATCCTATACCAGAATGAGTATAGATGGTGACTGGCTACCACCACCAATTGCTCTGACAAGGATCACACCCAGACAGAGCTGGGGGAAAATGGAGAACAAAATTCTGACTCACAAGCAAACAAAAAAAACAGACTTACTGTTCTGACAGAGACTGGGAAAAAAAAAAAACCAAGAATATGGCCCCAGGACATCCTTTCAGTTCAGTAATGAAGTCACTGCTGAGGTTCATCCTTCGGCCAAAGATTAGACAGGCCCATAAAACAAAATGAGACTAAATGGGCACACCAGCCCAGGGGCAAGGACGTCAAGGCAGGAAGGAACAGGAAAGCTGGTAACAGGAAACCCAAGTTCAAGAAAGGGAGAGTGTTGACACATCGTGGGGTTGGCAACCAATGTCATAAAACAATATGTGTACTAGTTGTTTAATGAGAAACTAGTTCGTTCTGTAAACCTTCACCTAAAGTACAGTAAAAAAAAAAAAATCTATGTATTACAAGTAGAAACTTGAACATATTATATGAATACAGCTGGATGCATTTTTATAAACTGCCTATATCCATGTTACCAGCATTCAAATCATGAAGTAGAAAAATACTGCACCTTAGAAGCCCCTTTCATGCCTCTTTTTATTTACAAGCCCTGTGGTGAATCTATCCCATACCTCAGGCAGCATAGAGACTGTTTTTAATCTTTATATGAAACGTGACATCCTACAACTTATAGCCTTCTTTGCTTTTTTTTTTTTTCTCAATTTTATATTTGTGAGACTTATGCCCATTTTTGTATAGATGTAGATTTTTCATTTCCATTGCTGAGTAGTGTTGACTTTTTGGGGGATGCCAAAAATTTATCCATTCTACAGTTAATAGGCGTTTTGAGATTTTCAGATATAATATAGCAATATTTCTGTCTTCTCCTTTTATCTCTATCAAATGCATAGCAGCTCAAATATGATAGCATAATAATGAAGCACTGAATTTTGTGCAGTGTATTACTTTTCTTTTGCTGCAGTAAGAAGTTACCACAGATTTAGTGGTTTAATATAACACAAATTTATAATCTTATAGTTCAGAAGATCAGAAATTTTTTTGATTATGTAAAAAATGAATGTTTATTGTAGATAAATAGAAATCATAGATAAGCAAAAAGATGATACAAATTATTCATAATCTCACCACTGAGAAGCATAACCAGTTTTAGCATTTTTGGAGCACAGCCTTCTAGCTATTTTTTTCTACGCAGCCTATGATTAGTGATTTTATATATATATATATATATGTTTACATATAAATATATTTGCATTATCTATCTGATATATAACATATAAATATTTATAATTTATTTTAACAAATTAGTTTATAATTTATATTAATTAAATATAAATTTATAATTTTTACATATGTGAATAAAACAAAAAAAAACCTGTTCCTGCTGAGTCACAGTCGACTCATAGTGACCCAATAGAAAGAAGATCAGAAGTTCAACTTGAGTCTCACTGGGCTAAAATCAAGGTTTTGATGGGATTCATTCTTTTCTGGAAAAATTGTGTCCTTAAAGTTTTCAGATTCAAGAGGCCATGGGTATTTTTGAATCATGGACACCTTCTGCAATCTTCAAAGACAGCAGTTGCTGGTCAAGTTCCTCTCACAATGCCATCTATCTGGTTTTCTGACTTCTGTTGAAAAAGTTCCTTTGATTTTAAGAATTTATGGGATTAGGTTGTTCCCACCTGGATAACCCAGGATAATTTTCCATATTAAGGTCCTTAACCTTAATAACATCAGCAAAGTCCCTTTTGTCCATGTAAGGCAATATATTTACGGTTCTGCAAATTAGGACTTACACAACTTTTGCACCATTCTGACTACCATATGCAAGATTGAAGATGTTCACGTTTCCAGGAAAAGTACTCTGCCAATGCAAATCCCCAATAATGTCAACAAATACATCATTAAATTTTATTTGGTTTTGGATGGAAGAGACACTCAAGTCGAAACTGAGAAAAGCCTAACATGCGGGGATATAAGTAGAATAAATGGGGCTTCTCGCAGCGGATGAGGTCAGTTCATTTGCTACACAACATGCATGTATATGGTACATTTCAACTGCCTGAACATGAGCCAGTGTATTTTACAGTCATGTAAATACTTTTTTCTACAAAATGCATACATATCCACTCAATCACACAAATGCTTTATCTCTCTATATTGCACAAACACATTAGTTATTTGCCCATGTGGAAAATACAGTTTCTGATCATGTGAACTACATATGTGCATAGGTCCATAACTACCACAGAACTTATTATAATCCATTACCTTTGGAATAAATTAGAACTCAATCCATTACAAATATAGAGATAATAGATTAAGCTCAAAAACCAAAACCAAACCCACTGCCATCGAGTCGATTCCGACTCATAGCTACCTTATAGGACAGAGTAGAACTGCCCCATAGAGTTTCCAAGGAACGCCTGGTGGATTCGAACTGCCAGCCTCTTGGTTAGCAGCCGTAGCACTTAACCACTACACCACCAGAGTTTCCAGGTTAAGCTCAGATTAATGATAAAGAAATAATAAAAGTTTTGTGGGACCAGGAAAAGACGTAGATATTGTCCATTAATATATTAAATAAATACTCACTTTATTTCTATTCTAGGCCACACACTAAGCAAGACATAAGAGATACAGCCCCTGTCCACAAGGATCACACAGTGTAATGAAGAAAAACATAACAAAGCCTTAGAGAAATAAATCTCAAATTACAACTAAGGTAAGTTCTACGATAGATAGGGAAATGGTATTAAGAAAACATCTAACAGGAGAAAGTGGACTAGGCTGAAGAAATCTAAGTAAAGGTAATCTCATAACTGGAGCAGGAAAGTATAACACTACATCAGGAATAGAGAAATAGTGTTATGATCATAAGTGAGTTGAATATCCAGAAGTCATGAAGCATTGTTCGAATTCAAAAGTGTCCCTATAAGGAGTCTTAAAAAAAAAACAGCAAACAAACAAAAACAAAAATCGTACAAACCCATTGCAGCCGAGTAGATTCTGACTCATAACAACCATATAAGACTGAGTAGAACAGCCCCATAGGATTTCTAAGGAGCCAACAGTAGATTCAAACTGCCAACATTTTGGTTAGCAGATATAGCTCTTAACCACTGCACCAAATGGTTAAGTCCTCAACAACTAATTGAAAGGCCGAATGTTTAAACTCACCCAGAGGCCTCCGAAGAAAGGCCAGACATCAGGTTCTGAAAGGTCACAGCCTTGAAAACCTTATGGACCCAGTTGTACTCTCCACAAATGTAGTCACCAAGAGTCAGAACTAACTGGAAAATAATTGTTTATTGTTTGTTTTTCAATTAACATGATAAATACAAGGTTAGCATATATCTGCCCAATTATAAATGGAACTACTGGTTTTTCCACTCACTTCATCTACTAATAGACAGTGCCCATTAATAGCAATTTAAAGAGTTTTCATGGTAGTTCTTACTTTAAATATCCAATATTATTTTCAGACTAGGCAACCAGATTATTCAGACAATTCTGTCAGTGATTGAAAGATCATGATATATGTGGCATTAACTCTCCTAATTTGAAGGGCAATGCCCACTCTTTAAGTTTCTTTAATGCCATCTTCATATCCTTATTTCTCAGACTGTAGATGATGGGATTCATGATGGGTGGCACTGTAGTATAGAATACCGACACCAGCAAATCCAAGGGTGATGGAGATTTGGGTAAAGGTCGTAAATAGGCAAAAAAACCAGAAAAGAGAAAGAGAGTCACAACAGTGAGGTGAGGCAAGCACGTGGAGAAAGCTCTAGACCTGCCTTCTCTGGATGGGATTCTCAGAACAGTGGAGAAGATGTGAATGTAAGAGATATCAATAAACACAAAACAGCCAAAATCTAACACCAGGCTGAGCACAATGACTACTAATTCCACAGTATTATAAGAACAGGCTAGGGACAGCAGTTGTGGAACATCACAGAAGAACTGATGAACTTCAGGAGACCCACACACAGGTATGGAGAAGGTAGAAGCTGTGTGCAGAATTGCATTGAGAACTCCACTGACCCATGAGGAAGCTGCCATCTGCACACAGGCTCCATGGCTCATGATGACTTCATACCTCAGTGGGTGGCAGATGGCAACGTAGCGGTCATAAGACATCACTGTGAGTAGAGATACTTCTGTAGTGGCTGAGAGGAAGAAGAAAAATACCTGTGAAACACAGCCGAGAAATGAGATGGTGGTGTGATTAGCCAGAGAGTTTGCGATGGATTTGGGAACAGTGATGGAAATGAGGCAGAGATCCAGAAAGGACAAGTTCTGCAGGAAGAAATACATAGGGGTGTGGAGCCGATGATCCTTGCTTGTGAGAGTGATGATGAGAACGTTCCCCAGTACAGCTGCCAGGTATAGCAGCAAAAACAACACAGCATGTGAGATCTGGATCTCCCGAACATCAGAAAACCCCATTAGGAAGAACATGGTCACAGAGGTGAAGTTGTTCATTTCTCTGGGTGTTTAATCAATGACTCTAAAAAAATAAAATGAACAACTTGTGATTTAGTCAAGGGAGTTTACTCTTCTACTTTCTCAGGTTCACTTTCTCTGAAACATGTGCAGGTATTCCATGCCATACAAGAGTAACACCACCAAGTCTTCAGGAGGTAATTGAACACAAATAATCCCATTAACTGAATGACTGAAAATGGTTATCAGTCAAGTCCAAATCATCCACCTTGTCATTCTATGTTGATTAAGGCCCATATTCCACATCTAATTCAAATAGAATTTCATATACCTTGTATTGAAATATGTAGTGAGAAAGTGCACAAATTTGGGACCAGTCAGTCCTGAGTACAAATTTTAGATCAGCTGTTTACAAGCTTTGTGATCTCATATACATTTTTTGAGTACCCTTATTCAACCTACTGTGTAAGCGTTATCATTGGATCATTCTTTTGATTCAATTAAATAATGCATATACAAATTATCACCATAATTATTTGATAAGAAGACACTTAACTAATACCATTTTCACTACTCATTTCATCTCCCTTCTTTGTGCCAGTATCAGGAAAAATCGTGAAAACTTCTGAAATAGGGAAAAAACTGATTTTCCTGTCTAGGACACTGGGTTATCTTTGTATTTGTCTTTGAGCTATCCTACAATTGGGAAAGTTGTATTAAACTGTTAATAGTGCAAATTATTGTCCTTAGAAATACAAATTAGTTTTGTTTTAGTGGAGAGTAATTCATATTTTCTCTGTAGATAGACCTGTTTTGCACCTACTTGTTATTTTTCTCAGCCTTGCTTGTTTGGCCTTTTATACGTGAAATTTTCATTTTGATGCTGAATCAGTTGGATATCTAATTCTGTCAATCATTAATGAATTAAGTAAAATATTTGGCATGTACTTGCTTTATATATGTATGTCAATTATATTTTATGTTCTTTAAAAAAAGTTGTCTTTATGATCTGAAATAGATAGCAACCACTGACACTTAGAGTCAAACCTTATGAAAGGATTTGAGATATCTTAGATAGAAATATTTGGGCAATTTATTAGGGACATGGACAACAGAAAACTACCCTCTATTCTCTATCATTTTATATTTTATCAAAACCTGTCCCTAAATTTACTGATCACTTCAAAGTAGAACTGAAGTATTTGAATTGTGCAGAAAAAGTACTCACATTCATTTCACATGTCTTAGAAGTGTTTGTCTTCTAGGCCGATTCCACAATGTTGCTGCTGTTGGCTTCTAGGAGCTTGTTCAGTGAATCAGGTGTTTTCAGCCAAATTTCCTGCTTAATTACCTAGGCCAATAAAATTTCTTGGAGTCATTTATTAAGTGTTGTTATTCATTACTGCTTGGTCAGCTTTCCTTTTCACCTTGCTATTCTCCTAGCACATTCTTCCCAGCTGTTCTTAGCTCTCACCACTCTTCCCATTCTCTCCTTTCTCAGTGGGTTACTCCATCATCTCCGAGGCTAAGAATAGTAAAGATTTCCTTTGTTTCTCCACCAATATACTCTCTTTCTCTCTTATTTTTGTCTTCATTTCCACTTGTCTTAGAGGAAGAGTTGTTCCTTCCTTTATATATCCATAGTGCTGTACTGTACAATGGAATCTACACTGATGTCTTAGTATAACTGTTTAATTGATACATTCATAAGTGACATTCAGGGGAGGTAACCTGTGCAGAATCCCACTATGAGGCCATGCCAACTATATCCATAATTTTGCCCAGTATTTTGGATTCTTAATCTAATCTATTCAATGAATGCACGTTTGCTTTTCTCAAACTATACAACTGATGGGGCCCTGGAGACACAGAGATTAAACGTTTGGATGATAACCACAAGGTAGGCAGTTCGAATCTACCAGCCACTCCTTGGAAACCCATTGGAGCAGTTCCACTCTGTCCTATAGGGTCACTATGAGTGGGAACTGAATGGCAAATGGTTTGTTTGTTTTTAATACCATCGATATGGAAGTTATGCCTTTTGTCTTGATCATGATATAATTTATGCACCCGAGGGTTTGCTATCTCACTTTTTCCTTTCTTTCCTACATTTTGAATACCATTATGCAAGTAAATACTCAAAAGCTCAGCAAAAATGTTGATGTTATTTGTAAGGGTCACTATGAGTTGGAATCACCTTCACAGCAACAGGTTTGGTTTTGGTTTTAGAACCTATAGAAGCAGTAGTCAAGGAATCAAACGACATATTGCATTAGGTAAATTTGCAGAAAAAGGTCTCTTTAAAGTGTTTAAAAACAAAGATGTCATTTTGAGGACTAATGTGCGCCTGACCCAAGCCATGGCATTTTTCAATAGCCTCATATGCATACAACAGCTGGACGAGGAATAAGGAAGACCTAAGAAAAACTGATGCATTTGAATCATGGTGTTGGTGAAGAATACTGAATATATCATGGACTGCCAGAAGAATGAACAAATCCATGTTGGAAGAAGTACGGCCAGAATGTCCTTAGAAGCAAGGATGGTGAGACTTCATCTCACATACTTTGGACATGTTATCAGGAGGAACGGGTCCCTAGAGAAGGACATCATGTTTGGTAAAGGGTCAGCAAAAAAGTAGAAATCTCAAGAAGATGAATTAACACAGTGGCTGCAATAATGGGCTCAAGTATAACAATTCTGAGGGTGTTGCAGGACTGTGCAGTGTTTCCTTCTGTCGTACATAAGGTGGTTATGAGTCAGAATCAACTCATCTAACCCTTCAAAGTCAATTCTGCATAACGCTGTTCCCCCATAAATAATTTCTCCCACCGTATACTTCATACCCACTAACAAAACTTCCTGAAAATTGTTTGATATCTGTTACCACCTTCCAATTCATCTATCTCCTCCACAAACCCACTGATAACTTATGTTGTAAAACCAGTGAAGCAGCTAACAAACAAAAAACAAAACGAAGTCTGTAAATGACCTTCTGTTTTCCAAAATCAGTGTGATCCCTTCATACATTCATTTTCTCTATGAACTCACCTCAGGATTTGCAACAAATAACTTTATACTTCTTACCAAAATTGTCTGTCCTCAGCTCCCAGTTCCCTAGACCAGTGACCCCTGGCTCCACAAGAGCAGCATCACTTAGGAACTTGTTATAAAGGCAAATTTTCTTGGCTCAATGTGCCCTAGATCTGCTGAATCAGAAACTCTGGCATGGGGTCCAGTGAGATGTGCTTTAATTGTGTTGAGTAATTAAAACATCTATTCAAGTTCATATTTTTTAGATAAGATGAAACAAAATAAATATAAAAGATAAATACAAATGACTTTGATGTTCCCTAGAGTTTGAGAGCCAGTGCCTTAAGGGTATATGGATCGCATCTAGCCATTAATCAAATGTCTTTGTCTTTTTCACTGCCAAATTTTCATGTTGTTTTTCTCTTAAAACTAGGTCCCCCCTCCAGAAAAAAAAAAAGTCTTTTACTTTTCTTTGGCTCTGTCTTTAAAGTCTCCTTTGGCTGTATCATCACTCAGCCAAAATTAGCTCTCAGCAACAATCTCAACTTGTCTTTGGAGATCCAGTTGTTTATCTCAAAATTAAAATTGTCAGAGAGGAAAATTAGAAACAGACATCTTCCTTTGATTTTACAATTTTTTCCTACCCACAAAATCAAATATTAGCCATAAAAATTCCTGACCCCAAATCAATCTTGCCGGGTGCTTCTGTCATCCCCAATTTTTTTTTCCTCTCCAAAGCCAGTTTTATTTAATTTAAATTTCAAAAGGTATAATGGTTGCAGGTGGGTGGAGGGACAGAGACCACCTTGTGACCTGATATCAACTGATTGCAGTAAAAGCAGGGAGGGCAACTTACAATCTATCACGTTAGGATTAGACAATGGTTCATCTTCTATTCGTCTCCCTCCTCTTCTACTTATAAGCTTCATTTTAACTAGCCTAAGTCTCTTTTTTTTTTTTTAAAAAAAAAAAAGTCTCTTTTTTTAAGTCTCACCGTTTGCTTTTTTTTTTTATTCGGAATCACAATGGTTTCCCTATATGTATATAGAATAACTACTCAGAATAAACCTTATGTTTCAATTTTGTTGAGTTTTGATTATTTTAACAATGCTCTGAATTTACATTTTAATTGCTTAACAAGTAATACATGTTTTCTTAACAAAAAATTGTAATAAACATGCAAGATGCTGTCTATTGGGACAAATGAGGGTGTACAGTGTGTGCTTCAGGAGAGATGAGGGAATTAAGGTATATTTCATATAAAAAATATGGGAAATAAAATAATTAACACTTGAAAAATGGGAAATATTTTGGAAGGAAAAAGTGGAGAGATCTTTTAATCCAGGCAACATGGTGTGAACAAAGCAGAACCTCGGCAGCCTGAAGGGTGTGTAGGAAGAACACTCTGTAGAACAAGGGTCCCTAAATTGGTCTAGGGTAAGAGGGAGAGGAGAGTTGAGGGGATGGATAATAGGTTCATATCTAAAAACAGAGTAACAGAGGTAGAATTTTCTGAAAGATAACTGCTCCCCATATTTAGTAACCTTTGCAAGGAAGATATTTTTAAGGTAGAGAGACAAGTCAGGATAGTATCCTGATAGTATAGGTATGAGTTATTAAAAGATGGCCTGGAATAAGTAGTCACAATAAGAATGAAAGGGAAAGAAAAGACACAAAATAACTTACACAAGATAAAGAGAATGAATGAAAAGTTTCAACATGTTATTGATTGACTGCAAGTGAAATGAAGGTTAAAATAAAATTTTAGATACAGAGGTGTGGCTGTAAATTTTTCCATCTTGGCTACAAAATTGGGAGGGAGGGAGAATATGCTGCTCTGTGCTGGCCTTGCTTCCCTGCCCCTTTCCCACAGGGACACATTTTGTCCTAGCCTACCTGTGCCCTGTTCCCCAGCCTTACAGCAAACCCTTCTGCTTATTAGACCACAAGAGGTGACAGCAAGACAGCACTGAGCAACAATCTATTTATTGGTGCCACAACCATACTGTCATTGGCAGCCAAATGCAGGAGGTGGTCTTACTGCATGACAGTGTTCTTACCCAGGGAAGATGGACAACCCATTTTACTTCTCATTTATCTTTAATTATGAAATAAAACCATCTAACAAGGAAAAATCGCCACTGGTTTTAAGAACGTTCTTGCCTCACTCATCGGCAGTCAGCTCCCTGCAGCCCACTTGCCTGTGGAAGACCTCTTGCTGTGGGGAACCGCCCCTTGCATTTGTCTGCCAGTGCAAGGTGAGGGGGTGACACCAATAAATAGATCGTTGTTCAATGCTATCTTGTGGTCATTTCTTTTTTTTTTTTTGATCATGAATTCCCTGGAACTCACTACGGACCCCAATCTGTATGTTTTGAAACTATGTCTTATACTTAACTGTCTTTGACCCAACTCAAGGAAGAGTTTACTAATATACAGATTCAGATAAATCAACTAGAGCAAATCATTATCAGAATAAAATTAAAGACTCTTATATTTTGAGAAGCCTCTTAAAATTTCTCTAGGCCCACAAATAATTTTGCATGTGAATGGTCCCCTTCTTGCTTTTTAAATAACCCAGAGTCTAGGTACCAGGGTCATGGTGAGGAAGTGTCTTATAGTTGACTAGGATCCCATTCCCCAACTCTGATTCTTCAAAGTATAGCAGCCTATTGTTTTGTTTTCTTAAGAATAAGGGGATCTGAGAAAGCCCCTTATTTTTATTTTGGAATGCTGGTAGAAGTCAGGGATGATTCACAGTTTGAGAAACGCACTATTGGGAAAGTGAGATCCTGACCACTCACCCTGCAATGGCCACGTTCTAAGATCTCTCCATGCAGTGTTTAACATAACTTACACCTGTGCTCAAAGCAATCTATTACATGCCCATTACACTGAAGGCTTGGACCTGTAAAGAGTTTAAGGGATTAGCCCCACTTCACACAATGGTGAAGCTGGAATTTGAACACAGGTGGCCTCACTCCAAACCTCTGGTTTCTAGTTGCTGTGCTAGAATGTCTGACACAACGTTGTGGACTCAGACACACTCAGCTGTATGCCAGGTTGTCATCATAAAACAGCTTTTGCAAAAATGACACATTCACCTTCCTCTTTAGCACGGTGCTTCTCTTTATTTAAAATAGACCTCATATCTTAATTCTTTCTATTGCTGAAAGGTGACTGAGTTTATTTCAACTCATAGCAAACACATGTGAGAGAGTAGAACTCTCCCTGAGGATTTTTTAGGCTGTAATGGTTTTGGGAACAGATTGCCAGGTCTTTCTTCCACAGAGCCACTAGGTGGATTCAAACCACCAATCTTTCCATTAGTAGCCCAGGGCTTAACCACTGGGCACAGGATACACAAAAGTTCAACAGCTGGTAAAGGGCTAGTTTTGTGGGGTCCCCTCCTATCTCTTCTCATGAACTTCCAGGGGATGACACTAACAGCTAATATTCAACACATTCTTACTTTGCCCACCTACTCATATCATTTTGGAGCCTCACAGCTGACCTGTTACCCACACTTTAAAAATGAGAAAATGTATACAAAAGTGAAGACATTTGATTAGGGTTGAAAAAGGGATGTAGGAGACAGAAACAGACAAGAACTGTCTGACCTTACCCAGGTTCCTCCATCCACAGTACATGATCTCAGTATAGTAGGGCATAGTAGACTAAACCATGGATTTCTGGCCTATGCCTCCTCCCTATTTTTACGACTTCTCCTTGAGTTGAGTAAGAACATACCCTGGGAATAGAACCAAATTAACCACCACACTGTCCTCAGAAGGAAAGGGGCGTTACAGGAGTTAACTCATTTATCTCCAGAGCTGCAAGGAAATCTCAAAAGACACAGATTATTCTAGCTTTTTACCTGGGACCAGCATTCCTTAACATTGTGATAAGGAAAAGTATAACACCTCATTCTTTCGATGTGAATATATTTGTCAGTAAACCTGAGCAAGCTTTAAAAGTGCACTAGCCGTTAGTCTTAATTTTTATGTGAGACATCTTTTCATATGTTTTTCCTATTTATATTGATTTTACTGCTTTCTTTAAACATCCTGTGTGTTAGGAAATTTAGCTCCTTTTACTGTCATACTTCTTAAGTGCGAAAAAGTTAGGTTTTTTAATTTTATCTGTGCTGATATTTTGCACACAGTTTTCATTTAATCGAGTTAAATATGCTAGCCCTTTTCTTTAATGATCTGGCTTTGGAGGCTTGCTTGAAAATGTGTTTCCTTTCCTTCTGTGATTTGGGTTGTAGTATATAAAAAAGAAAAAAGCCAAGATACAATTTCCTATTTTTTAAGCACCACTTTTTTTTTTTAACATCACTCTGGTATTTTAACGTATTTTTCAAAGGAGCATTATACAATTCTTCTTAGGTGCTAATACAAGTGATTGAAATAATTTATTCACCTATTTTGGATCTATTCTTCTATTATATTTCACAGATATTACCAATCTAATTATATACAAAACACTCATTTATTTATGTAACTTTTCTAACAACCACTTATTGAATTACCTTATTATATCAATATGCTATTTTTAGTTTTCCAGATACACAATGATAATCATCTAAGAATAAAGATAATTTTGCCCTTCCAATTTTCGAAACCTGTATTTATTTCACATATCTACCTTTACAGACAAACACAAAATATATATTGACTAACAAGTGTATTTTCCTTATTTCTGTCATTATTGGAAGTATCTGTCATGCACACTTAACAATAAACCTACTGCTAAATTATTAACAGCTAAATTATTATTAAGATTCAGTGTTGACTTTAGTGATGGCATAATTTTCTTTAATTAATGGTGAATGTATTAATAGATTTCTAATTACTAAAGCTTATTCGATCCCTGAAAATAACCAGTTTTTGTGCTGTATTTTTTAACCTGCTTTTGAATAATGGTTAATATTCCCTTAGTTATACACATTTCCTTGGTTTCCAGAAACATAAGGGGCAGTTGTGTAGCTTTTTTTTTTTCTTAGTATGTATTGTTAAAAATCAAAATGATCGACAGTATCTTGTTAATATCTCCCAGTTTCTGTCCCTCAAAGTACTGATACATAACATGCATGGGTCATGAAAACACTACGCTCGCTGAAAAATGCCACTCACAGAAGGCCAAAGAATTCCATTTTAATGAAATGTATATAACAGGCAAGTCCGTACAGAAAAAAACCAGATTGGTGCCTACTAGGAGCAAGGAGGATGGAAAAATGGGGAGTGACCGGATTAATGGGTATAGGATGTTTTTTAGAAGTGATGAAAATGTTCCACAATGAGATAGTGGTGATGGTTACACAATTCTCTGAAAATGTTAAAACACTCTAAATTGTTCACTGTAAAAGGGTAAATTGTGTAGTATTGAATATATCACAATAAAATACGCTATATTTTTTTACAAAGGAGCACCATCTACTATGTCTTACACATAATTTCAGACCGTTTTAATGCACAGATCAATGCATATCTGTAAAAATCCAGCTATGTACAACCCCTCCTTTTTTTTAGTACAACATTCTCTTTCAGGCATGTGTCCTAATTTGTTTAATCTGTGTCCTACTGATGAACACTTATTAGTGGTGGCGCAGTAGTTAAGAGCTTGACTGCTACCTGAAAGGTGGCAGTTCGAATCCACCAGGTGCTGCCTGGAAGTTCTGTGGGGCAGTTAGTTCTACTCTCCCCTGCAGGGTCGCTGTGAGTCAGAATCCTTGGCTGCGTGGCAATGGGTTTGTTTGTTCGTTTGCGTGTTTGTTTGTTTGGTGATCTACCGATGAACACTTATGTTGTTATTTCTACTTCCATTACTTTTTTTCTTTTTACAAACAACTTTGGAAAGAACATGTGTTTATAGATGTGTTACACAGTCCTGAGTTTGGTTGTTGTTAAGTCCTGTCCAGTCAGTTTTGATTCATAGCGACTCTATGTTTACGAGTAAGATAAACTACTTTAGTACCTATTACTGAGTTAAGAGACAAGAGTTGCTGAGAGGTGGAAATGGTTAAAATACTCAGCTGCTAACCAAAAGGTTGGAGGCTCAAATCCACCCAGAGTTGCCTTGAAAGAACGGCCCGAAGATCTATTTCTGGAAAACACATTAAAGACTGTATGGAGCACAGTTCTACTCTGACACACATGCGGTGTCCATGTGCTGGAATCGACCTCATGGCAATTAATTACTGGTAAGAGACAAGAACATTTTGAAGTGTGTTGATACACTGCCTCATCTAAACACATTTTCCATTTCCATTTATCTATACAACATAAAGCTGTGCGATTAACTCTGTAGTCTTCTTCTATATAATCTTTTCTGATATAATCTGTATATTTCTGATTCGTTTTATTTGCATGTAATTTCACTCTAATAGCATGGGGTAATTTTTTATCTGATTATAATTTCCTTGTTAGGTTAATATGTATTTTATTATTTCTTTAAACTTTTTTGCTAGATTAACAACTGTGATTAATATTGACTATTCATTTGGTCGCTATGAGTCGGAATCGACACGACGGCACTGGGTGTATTCATTTGGTTAAGGGTATTCACTATTAAAATTAATATATATATATACACCTAAACTTCCAGTCATATCATCTCTTTATCAAGTTTCCCTGTTTAGTTGCTTCTAAATCAATAGTAATCTTACTTTAGTTATTCTAGTGGTGATTGTTAAATTTAATAAATATTTTTGGGTTTTGCATGAAAACCAACACACAGCTTTTATTTATCTCAGGGAATTTTAGAGTATGTTCTCCTGTTGTGAATACACCAACTGTTCAGAATACTCTTGTTTTGCGTTTGTGCCCTTAGGATTATTCTTTATTATTTTGTCCAGCATTTTTTTTACTATGGAGTCCCTGGGTGGTACAAATGGTCTAGCACTTGGGTACCAATCAAAAGAGTGGCAGTTCAAAACCACCCAGAAGTAGAGGAAAGACATGGTGAACTACTTTTGAAAGATCACAGTCATTAAAAACTCTATAGAGCTTAGTGCTATCCTGACACACACAGGGTAATCATGGGTCAGAATCAACCCGAGGGCAACTGGTTTGGTATTGGTTTTTTTGGTTTATTTTTCACCAATATATGTCTTTTTGTTCACCAATCTGCATTTCCTGTTTACTGAAACATAGCGTACACTTTAAATCTGCCAATAAAAACAAATTTGCTATAAAATTATTGTTTTCATTTTGTTGTGATTTCTTCCTCAGAAAAAAAAAATGACCTTATGTTGGATTCCCATTGTCTATCTTCTATTTTTATTAATTTCTCTCATCACTTGTACAACAAGTCTGGAGAGGCCAGGTGCTTATCCCTAGAGCTGCTCATCCTTGGTCAACACTGTGTAATCTATAAAGCGAAGATGAATGGTGCTCTGTCACCATGGGCCCCTGAGTCCTTTCAGAGCAGGATATACCAGTTGGTCAGCATTGTTTAGCAACAGTAATTGGATTTTTGATTTGGACCTGAGGGGAGCTGAGGGTGAGAGAGGGGCGTGATGAGGTGAAAGTAAAGCTTTTCCAAGTACAAACTGCTTGAGTTCTGTGAGTGCTTTCAACAATCCAATGTGTAAGGTGAATAGTGTATAATTACATATCATTTTGAACATCATATTGAATTTTGATTAATTTTTCTCAAGCTTAGCTTCAGTCCATGGCTTTATTATCAGCAGCATCAGTTACACAATTCTCCATTTCAAGTTTCTTTCACACTTTTAAGGTCTTCATGTTTTTTATTTCATGATCATTGGCAGATTAAATTGTTATATTTTTATTTCTCATTTTTCCAATATAATTCTTTCCTTTCACATTGCTTTAACTCCATTAGTCCTTTCTGTCTGTCTTCCTCACTTGGTAAAATTTCAAATCTAACTCAATCCAAAGCATTACTTACTTTGGGTCAATCCTTAACAGTTTAACATCTTTCAGAAAATGACATCACCTTACTGAATGGTTTTGCTTAAATTTATGGTGCAAAAGTTCAAGTGACACATCAATACTGCCATCAGTCAGATGCCTTTCCACCCTAGTCTCAGACGACAAATATTATTTTTTGTCAAAATGAGAAAGTAAGAGCCTTCCCACTACAAAGTAAACAAAACTGGTATATCTGTACCCACAGACCCTGTCTTCCCTCCTGTTATTGTTGCCAGAATTGAATAAGGTTCTTGCCTCTGCTGGTCAAGAATGAGCAGGTAAGGCACGGAGAATTTTCCACACAAGCAAAGCTTTATTAAAGAGGCTTGCAAGCGGAGACAAGGAGGGCCTAGGCAATGCTTACCTCCATCTCACAGAACAAAGGATTTGCATGGGTTTTTAAAGATTTTGGGGCAGGAAAAGATTTATGTTTATTCACAGGTACAGGTGGGGTTTTCTGGCAAGTGGCCTGTCTGGGCGGAGATATGTTAACTGCGGTGTGCATGCAGCAGCTTTTTAAGATGCCTTTAAGATGAGTCCTCTCCTGGAGGCCTCTGGGACTTATGATGGGGCATCACACCTGTGCAGTCTCTGGCTCCCTGAGTTTGATTCCCCAGCTGTGGCTGCAGCCCCTCATTGCCCCTGATGGAAGGTCACAGAGCCTTCACAGGTGGATGTTCTGCGCATGTCCCTGGGGCTGGTTTCATCCGGCTGCTTCTGAAAGACAACTTTAAGGGAGTTTGTGGGCTATTTTCTGATACCCTGCCCCATTGTTCAGGGGAATGGCTTTGTTTCTGTGCCATGGCCCATTCCTGTTACTTTGTTACTTTAATTGGTTTATGTGATTCCAGATTTGGGGCCCCTCTGTTCCCTGTCTTACTATCTCATTAAAGTGGATGAATTAGCCTTGTTTCTACGCAAAATCAACCCTTAAGCAGGACCTCAACCTCTCAAGAATTTTGCTTCTTCAATTGTTCTAACCCATTCTTGCAATGTCACTAGTATTGGATCATACTCATTAGCCTACAAACATTTTTAAAAATCAAACTTCTTTTACTCCATCCTCGACTCTATATTCACATTTGTAGAAAACTTCTCAAATGGATTGTCTATGCTTTGTCTCGATATTCTCTCCTTCCACTCTCTCATAAATCCATTTCAGCTAGGCTTTTGTCCCCACTATTTATGTGAGACAACTCACAATAAGGTCAACAGTGCTCACTACACTGATGAATCTAATGAGAAACACTTAGTCTTCATTTTGGGTTGTTTTCTCACAGTATCATATATGACTTGACTTATACCCAGCTTACTTAAATAATCCTCTTCAGTCATCCTCCAAGATCCCATAGGCATTTGTTTCCCTCCTACCTCATTGGTAACTCATGTCTTCAAATATCATAAATATACTGATGATTCCCAAACATTTATATTTAACTTTGTGCTTTCTCCTGAAACTCAGGCTCACTTGTCCTACTTCCTGCCCAGCACCTTCACTTAGAGATCAGATGATGATATCTGTCTTGACATGATGACAAGTAACTAGATTCTCAACATTCCCTTCCCCCAAAACCTGCCCCTTATCTGTGACATCAGGCTTTAAGAAAAAAAAAAAAATTGGACTCATGCATAATTTCTCTTTCTCTCTTTTTTCATTTCTCTCAAATCATATCAACAGCAAATCTATTTAATTTGCTTTTAAAAAATTCAAAATCAATCTCTTTTTTACTATCTCCACTCTTATCTTTTAATCCAGTGTCATCCTCTTTCTCTTGACATGTCATGGGGCTGGCAACCAATGCCAGAAAACAATATGTGTACTAATTGTTTAATGAGAAGCTAGGTTGTTCCGTAAACCTTCATCTAAACTATAATTAAAAAAAAAAAAAAAGTTCAGCCTCACATTTTTCTCCCATTCTATCTGGGAACATTTATTGTGACCCTGGTCAGAATGGTCAGTAGTGGTAGCCAGACACCATCTGGTTCTTTTTATCTCAGGGTAGATGAGGTTGTGCCTCACCTAGACTTGTTTCTTCTCTGAGCTTTTGGTTACCTTCTTACTGTTTTGCTCGTGGTAAATAGAGACCTGTAGTTGTGTCTCAGATGGCCACTAGCGAGCCTTTAAGACCCCACATGTTATTCAGTTCACTAGGATGCAGATTATGGTTTTGTGAACTATGTTATACCAACTGACTGAAATGTCCCATGAGACTATGATCTTAGGCTTTCACACCCAAAATCAATCTTGGAGGGTGTTTGGTTATGCCTGTGGAGTATTTGTATTTGTGTCTTCGATGAATATGTTTACCTGCACCCATGTATTTGTATTTATACATACAAAAAAAAAAAATTTTTTTTTTTTTTTATAGATTCCAGAATCAACGTGACAGCAGTGAGTGGTTTTTGGTTTATAGATACTTCTAGCTGTTATCACCTATGCACACACCTGTGCATACCTGTATATCAGTATGCCTGTATCCATCCGTATATGCTCAAACATTCATTTTTACTTTGGTTGCACTGTGTTCACTACAACCACAATAGGTGCCACTTTTAACATCATCAATAAAATAACAAGTCTCTACAATCTGAAGCATACTTTCCACTCCCCCCACCCCCAGTAGCCAACAATGAACATTGGTCTCTGTGTATTTATCTCTTCTCTTCTTCTTATAAAAGAGGGATCATAGACTATTTGCCCTTATACGCTTGATTCATTTCACTTAGCAGTATGCCCTCCAGGTCGATCCATGTTATAATGTGTTTCAGGGACTCATTGTTCTTTGTTTGGGTAGTATTCCATTGTATTTATGTATCACAATTTGTTTATCCATTCATCTGTTGATGGGCATTTTGGTTGTTTCAATTCATTTGCTACTGTGAATAAGGCACCAATGAGCATAGGTGTGCACATGTCTGTTAGGGTCATTATTTCTAAGTCTCTAGGGTACATATCAGAGCCCTGGTAACACAGTGGTTAAGAGCTAGGCTGCTAATCAAAACACTGGCAGTTCGAATCCATCAGTCTCTCCTTGAAAACCCTATAGAGCAGCTCTACTCTGTCCTATGGGGTCGCTATGAGTTGGAATTGACTCGATGGCAATAGGTTTGGTTTGGTTTAGGGTATATACCTGGGAATGGGATTGCTGGATCATAGGATAGATTTATTTCTAGTTTTTTGAGAAAGTGCCATATTTTTTTCCACAGTGCATGTACCCCTTTTACAGTTCCACCAGCAATGGATAAGGGTGCCAATCTCCCCATATTCTTGATCCTTGCCACCATTTACTGTTATCTGTTTTGTTTTTTTAAATAATCAGTGCCATTTTAGTGTAGGGTAAGATGGTATCTCATTGCAGTTTTGATTTGTATGTCTCTAATGGCTAATGATCATGAATATCTTTTCATGTGTTTGTTGGCTGCTTGGATGTCCTCTTTGGTGAAGGTTATGTTTGTACCTTTTGCTCACTTTGTGATTGGGTTGTTTGTCTTTTTAATTGTTGAGTTGTTGCTATTTTCTATAGATGTTGGAGATTAAATCATCATCAGATAAGTCATTTCCAATTTTTTTTTTTTCCCAATCTGTAGGTTGTCTACCCTGTAGGACAGAGTAGGACTGCCCCATAGAGTTTCCAAGGAGCACCTGGTGGATTCTGCAGGTGAATATCCAGTTTTGCTAGCACCATTTGTTAGACACTTTTTCTCCCCCACTGAATGGACTTTGATTCCTTGTCAAAAATCAGTTGTTCATATATGGCTGGGTTTAATTCTGCATTCTAAATTCTATTTAATTTGTCTTTGTGTCTATCGTTCAACCAATAGTAGGCTGTTTTGATTACAATGACTATATAATATGTTTTGATATTGGGAAGTGTGAGACCTTCTTTGTTCTTTTTCTTCAATATTGCTTTGGCTATTCAGTGTTTCTTTCCTTTGCATATCAAGTTCATCATTAGGCTTTCCATTTCAGTAACGAATGCTGTTGAGATTTGCACCTGGATTTTATTGTATCTGTAGGTCGTTTTTGGTTGTTTTTTGTTTGGTAGGTCTTTGGGTTTTTAGGTAGAATTAGCATTTTCACTATATTAAGTTTTCCAATACATGAGCATGAGATATCTTTCCATTTTTGTAAATCTCTTTTAGTCTCTTACAGTAGTGTTTTATAATTTTCATTGTAAAAGTCTTTTATGTCCCTGGTTAGGTTAATTCCTAGGTATTTTATTAATTTGGGGGCTATAGTAAATGGTATTGTTTTGATTTCTTTTTCTAGGTAGTCTTTGTTAATATAGAGGAACCCAACTGACTTTTACATGTTGATCTTGTACCCTGCAAAGTCACTAAATTCTTCTATTACTTCCAGCAGTTTTCTTGTGGAATCTTTAGCGTCTTCTATGTATAGGATCATGTCATCTGCAAATAGAGGAAGGTTTACTTCTTTCCTTCCTATTTGAGTATCTTTTATTTCTCTTGTCTTATTGCTCTGGCTAGGACTTCCAGTAAAACGATGAATAAGAGTGGTGATAATGGGCATCCTTGTCTCATTCCTGTTCTCAATGGTAAGGCTCTCAGTCTTTCTTGGATGAGTATAATGTTGGCTCTTGGTTTTGAATATATGCCTTTAATTATGTTGAGAAATTTCTTTCTAGTCTCTATTTACAGAGCATTTTTATCAGGAAAGGTGCTGAATTTTATCGAAACCCATTTTTCCATCATTTGATATAATTATATGGTTCTTTTCATTTGTTTTATTTTGTGATGGCTTACATTGATTGGTTTTCTAGTGTTGAACCCAGGGCTTCGAGCCAGTTCAAAATGGTTCAGTCATGGCTGATGGAAACAAGGGCAGCATACACACTGAACAGCAAACAAATCTGTTGAGCATCAGATTTTGACCCAAGTGGGAAACAGGCAGCAGTGCCGCCACTCGAAGATGGTGGCAGATTGCACCACTTTGAATGTGTGTTGCAATGTGGTCAGCCATCATCTTTGAGTGGGGCACTGCTGCCTGTTTCCTACTCAGGTCAAAATCTGATGCACAAGAGACTTGGTTGCTAGGCACCAGCTATTCAGACCTTATTTCCATTGGTCATGACTAACTATTTCGAACTGGTTCAAAGCCGTGGTTGAACCACACTTTTAATCCTGGTATGAATCCCACTTGATCATGGTGTATGATTTTTTTTTGATATTTTACTGTTGACTACAGTTTTGTTGAAAATTTTTGTGTCTATGTTCCTAAGAGGTATTAGTGTGTGTAATTTTCTTTTTTTGTGATATCTTTATCTTGTTTAGGTATCAGGGTTATGCTAGCTTCTTGTAATTTCATTTAAGTAAGGTCATGCAATAATTGTCCTTTTGTGATTGACTTATTTTACTCAGCATAATGTCTTCAAGGTTCATCCATGTTGCAGCATATATCAGGACTTCATTTTTCCTTATGGCTGAGTAGTCTTCCATTATATGTATGTGCACATTTTGCTTATCCATTCGTCTGTTGAAGGTCGTTTAGGTTGTTTCCATCACTAGGATATTTTGAATAGTGCTGCAAGGAACTTTGGCATACATATGTCTGTTTGTGTTGCTGTTTTTAAGCCCCTTGAGTATACATCTAGGAGTGGAATTTCTGGGACATATGGTAGTTCTATTTTTCATTTTTTGAAGAACCACCACATTGTTTCCACAATGGGGGTGCTACTTTGCATTCCTACCAGCAATGGATGAGAGTTGAAATTTTCCCACATCCTCACAACGTTTCTTATTTTCCATTTTTATTTTTTGTTTTTGCCATACTAGTGAGAGCAAGGTGGTATCTTATTGTGGTTTTGATTTGATTCCTTCTGATGACTAAAGAAGTTGAGCATGATTTCATGTGTTTTTTGGCCAATTGAATGTCCTCTTTGGGGGATTGTTGATCTTTTGCTCATTTTTTGATTGGGTTATTTGTCTTTGTGTTGTTAAGTTGTGTATAAATTTTGGATATAGACCCTTATTGGATGTATGATTCCCAAAAATTTTCTCCGAAATTGCAGGTTGTCTTTCCACTTATTCGTAAAACCCTTTAATCAACAAAATTATTTCATTCGTATAAGGCACCCTGTATCTACTGAGTCTTTTGCTGGTTCATGCTTTTTTTGTTATGTCAGATAATCCATCATTAAAGGCTAGGCCTGACATTCAGGCTTCTATATTTTCTTTTAAGAATTTTATGGTTTTAGTTTTCACACTTAGGTCCTCGGTACATTTTGGATTTTTTCTTTTTTTATGTGTGGTGTGAGGCATGGATCCTGATTTATTCTTCTGCACGTGTAAATCCAAGTTTCCCAATACCATTTATAGAAGAGGGTCTTTCTTTCCCCCTGGAATGGTCTTAGCACCTATGTCAAAAATCTGTTGACCTCATATGTATGGGTTTATTTCTGGACTCTCAATTCTATTCCATTGGTCTGTGTTTATATTATTATACCAATACCAAAAAAAGAAAAAAACCCAACCAAACCCATTACCATCGAGTCAGTTCTGACCCATAGCAACACTATAGGACAGAATAGAACTGCCCCATAGGGTTTCCAAGGAGTGCCTGGTGAATTCAAACTGCCAACCTTTTGGTTAGCAGCCGTAGCTCTTAACCACTACGTCACCAGGGTTTCCATACCAATACCAGGCTGTATATATAGTAAGTAGCTGTAAGTCTGTTTTGAAATAAAAAAGCATAAGTCCTCCTACTTGGTTCATCTTCAGAATTACATTAGCTTTCAAGAGCCTCTGCTTTTCTATGTAAAACTGAGGGTTGATATTTCCATTCTGCAAAGAAGTGTATTGAAATTCTGATTGTGATTGCATTGAATCTATAAACTGCATTGAGTCATATTGACATAGTAAAGATATTCAGTCTTCTAATCCATGAACACAGAATGCCTTTACATTTATTTAGGTATTCTTTAATCTCTTTCAGCAGTATTTTATAATTTTCATTGTATAAGCCTTTCACATCCCCAGTTAATTTTATTCCTAGGTATTTTATTATTTTAGGTGCTGTCGTAAATGGAATTGTTTTCTTAATTTCCTTTTTAGATTTCTCATTACTTTTGTATAGAAACCAAACTGATTTTTGTGTGTTAACTTTGTACTTTGCAAATTTGCAAAATTCTTCTATTAACTCTAGAAGCTTTCTTGTGGATTCTTTGGGATTTTCTATATACAGGATCATCTTATGTGCAAATAGATAGTTTTACTTCTTCTGTTCTGATTTGGATACCTTTTATTTCTTTTTCTTGCCTTACTGTTCTAGATAAGACTCCCAATACAATATTGAATAAGATTGATGTGAGCAGACATCCTTGTCTTGTTCCTGATTTCAAGGGGAAAATTGTCAGTCTTTCTCTGTTGAGTATAATGCCTGCTATTGGTTTTTCATAAATTTCCTTAATAACATTGAGAAACTTCCCTATCTTTTTCAGAGTTTTTATCAAGAATGTGTATTAGAGTTTATCAAATATTTTTTCTATATTAATTGAGATGATCATGTATTGTTTTGTTTTTTCCCCTTTGTTTTTTCTATTAATGTGGTGTATTACGTTGATTGGTTTGGCAATGTTGAACCATGCTTGCATTCTTGGAATAAATCTTACTTGAACTTGGTGTACAATTCTTTTAATATGCTGATAGATTCTGTTCACTAATATTTTGTTGAGAATTTTTGTATCTATATTAGTAATAAAATTACTAATTACTAATATTAGTAAAGGATATTGATTTGTAGATTTTTTTGTTTGTATGATTTTTTTTTCCTTGTGGTATTTTGGTCAGGCTTTGTTCTCAGAGTAATGCTGGCTTGATAAAAAGGGTTAAGGAGTATCCCTTCCTCCTCTACACTTTGGAAGAGTGTGAAGTTGGTTGATGCAAAGTTCTCCTCTAAATGTTTGGTAGAATTCTCCAGTAGGCCAACTGGTCCAGGTTTTTTCTTTTGTTGGTAGTTATTTTTTCTTTTTTTTAATTATTATTTTTTATTGTGCTTTAAGTGAAAGTTTACAATTCAAGTCAGTTTCTCATACAAAAACCCATACACGCATTGTTATGTCATCCTAGTTGCCCTCCCTATAATGTGACAGCACACTCCTCCTCTCAGCCCTGCATTTCCCTTGTCCATTTAACCAGCTCTCATGCCCCATCTCTCTTCTCATCTCGCCTCAGGACAGGAGCTACCCACTTAGTCTCATGTGTCTACTTGAGCTAAGAAGCACACTCCTCACCAGTATCATTTTATGTCTTATAGTCCAGACTAATCTTCGTCTGAAGTGTTGGATTTGGGAGTGGTTTTAGTTTTGGGCTAACAGTTCAGGGGCCATGCCCTCTGGGGTCCCTCCAGGCTGTTAGGCCATTAAGTCTGGTCTTTTTACAAGAATTTGAGTTCTGCATCCGCTTTTCTCCTGCTCCATTGGGCACTGTCTGTTGTGCTCCCTGTCAGGGCACTCATAGGTGTTAGTCAGGCACCATCCAGTTCTTCTAGTCTCAGGCTGATGGAGTCTCTGGTATATATGGCCCTTTCTGTCTCTTGGGCTCATATTTTCCTGTGTGTTTGGTGTTCTTCATTCTCCCTTGCTCCAGGTGGGTTGGGACCAACTGGTGGATCTTAGATGATTACTTGCTAGCTTAAGACCCTAGACGCCACTCACCAAAGTGTAATGCAGAACATTTTCTTAATAAAATTTGTTATGCCAGTTGACCTAGATGTCTCCTGAAACCACGTTCCCCAGACTCTTGTCCCTGCTACTCTGTCACTCTAAGTGTTTGGATGTATTCAGGAAATTTCTTAGCTTTTGGTTTAGGCCAGTTGTGCTGACTTCCCTGTAACTGGGGAAGTACTCTCCTTTACTGAGAGTTTTTAAATTACTGATGTAATCTCTTTACTTGTGATTAGTGTCTTAGTTATCTAGTGCTGCTATGAATCATGGCCCAGCCAAGTTGACACACAGCCTTAATTATCAAAATGGGTCTGTTAAGGTTTTCTGTTCCCTCTTCAGTCAGTTAAGATAGGTTCTATGTGATTAAGTGTTTGTCCATTTTATCTAAATTGTCAAGTTTTTTGGTGTGCAGTTGTTCGTAACACCTTCTTTTATTCTTTTTATTTCTGTTGAATCAGTTGTAGTGTCACCATTTTCATTTCTTATTTTGGTTATTTGCATTCACCATTTTCTTTGTGAGTCTAGCTAAATGTTTGTAAATTTTATTGATCTTTTCTATGAACCAACTTCTGGTTTTGCTGAGTTTCTATATTCTTTTTCTATTTTATATTTCATTTATTTCTGTTCTGACTTTTGTTATTTACTTTTTTTTTTTAGGTTTAGTTTTCTCTAATTTTTCTAGTTCTTTTCACTCTGTGCTTTTTCTTTCCATATGTTCAAGCTTATTGATTTTCTTCTGAAGTGTACAATCTGTTATTATTCACACCCAGTTTATTTTTTCTTTCTTTTCTGTCACTATATCTCTAAAAATTCTGTTTAATTCTTTGATTTTTTTTTCTCTCCTCATATGCTCATGTTTTTATTAAATGTCTGTGTACTCTTTGCTCCTCAAAATCTTTCAAAATAGTTCTCAACTTATTTAGTAATGATAAAGTACATATTTAGCCATTAGCTACCTCTGACTTCATTTCCTTTTGTTTTTCCTATGCTCCACCGCACATGTGGCTTCACCCACAGAATCCTAATTTTAGGAAATCATGACACATTGGTGATTTTGAACTTCCTTTTTTCTCTGCCTCAGTATACTATTCCTCATCAGACAATTGCCTGCAACCTACCAAAACCATTTACCATAGAGTGTATTCTGACTTATGGAGACCCCATTTGTGTCAGAGCAGAACCGCACTCCATAGGGCTTTCAAAGGCTGCTTTTTGGGAAGTCTACCACCAGGTCTTCCTTTGAAGCACCTCTGGGCGGACTCAAACTTCCAACTTTTTAGTTAGCAGCCAATCATGTTAACTATTTGCACCACCCAGGGACTCCAAAACCAGTTACTATCAAGTAGACTGAGATTAATGGAAATGCTGTGTGTCAAAGTAGAGTAGTAGGACTATTTCCCATAGAGTTTTCAGAGGCTGATTTTTCATAAGTAGATCACCATACTTTTTATCTGAGGTTTTTCTGGGTGGAATCAAACTTTCAAACATTTGGTTAGCAGCTGAATGCATTAACTGTTTGCACAATCAAGGACTCCACCTACAACCAAGCAAGGATTTAATAAACAACTGTGAAAGAAAAGGAGGAAGGGAAGAGGAGAGTATGTTTATCTAAATGCTAATATTATATAACCATCCATGTTTGACTTCCTAGTAATTGTTTGAAATTTAAGTTTCTGTATTATTTTTATAATTCTGAAAAACAGCAATAAACCTATCCACAAGAAATGCTGATGTTTTGATGTGACCAGTCCTTTGGGATTACTAATCTTAAATTGTGCATGCCAGACAATTAACTATAATTGTTGAACTGTTAAATTTCTGTGGGAGTATATCTCTTGAGAACATGCCTTCATGTGAGATAGTCTTATTTTCAAGATGAGGTTCGTGTTTACTCTACTAAGAGAAGGAGCTGGTGAAGCTTTAAAAATGCTGGATGACATCTCACGGAGGATCTCCCACACCAACTTGGTCCTCCACATTTCACCAAACTTAATGTCCTTTTCCAGCAATTGATCCCTTCTGAAGACATGTTCAAATCAAGCAAGTCACACAGTGTTCTGTTGTGATACATAAAATTTTCATTGGCTAATTTTGGAAATAGATCACCAAGCCTTTCTTTCTAGTCTGTCTTAGTCTGGAAAATCCGCTGAAACCTGTCCGCCGTGTCTGACCCTGCTGGTATTTGAAATATCTGTAGCATAGCTTCCAGCATCACAGCAACATGCAAGCCACCAAAGAATGACACACAGGAGGGAAGTCGGTAATAACTTTAGACTTTAAATATAAAGAAAAATGCTTCTGAGCCACCAGACAAAAATAGCTAAGTCACTCACAAAGGAAAGAAAACAAGGTTGATATTAGGCTTCTTGAAAAGAGAATTCATCAACAACAAGAAAAACAGAGCAAAATCAAAATCAACAATATACTCAAGGAAGAAAAAGTGTGAGCCACTACTTCTTCTTTTTAATCCTGCATACTCTTTTTAATACAAAGACTACTAAGAGGGAAGAGTTTTGGCATGCATGAACTCAGGAAATTCTGTACCCATGAGCCCTGCATGAGAAATGTAATGTAGGATGTTGGAAGAATGATCCAAATGTTACAATGAGTAAGAAAAACACCTATCCCAGCTCTAGGACAAGTGGAATAAGGGGTCTGAAAGAGAGAACAGTTGCCACATGAAGATGTTCCAGGGAAAGCAACATCCTAAGAGTCAGGTTTCAGTTGTGAGGGTACTAAAATAAAAGGGTCCATGGATAGAATTCGGAGGTCTATAAACATGGATGGGCACAAAATTACATCTTTACTTTTATTAACCTTTAAAAAAAAATGCTGGATGAACACAAAGGTGTGATCTAACGAACTAGCTGTTGTCTTATCTATTAATCAGAAGAAAAGAGGAAAACACATGGCTTTGAATTTCACAGAAAGATTAAATATCGTCCAGTGTGCATCAGATTTCATCATTCATTAGGGGGCAAGCTTTCAAAAATTAGTAGATAATCTTCAATGTGTTTGTCCATTTCTCAGGAAGAAATACAGACTTGCAGAAAAATAAATAATGTCTAAGTCCAAAAACGTGGGCCTGCCAGGTTGTAATTTTATTTGCTCTATTTTTTTTGCGTTTTTTTTATTACTTTTATGGGTATTACTTTTATCCTTAATAATAATAATAATAATAATAATAATATTTGCTTATTAAAATTATTTTATTTCCATTTTGTCCATGTAGAAGTGTCTATGATGTAAAAGTTTTCTACGTCATATTCCTAGACTGACAAACTTAAAACAATTTTCAGACTCAACCACAAACTTAATTTCAAAAAGATGCAAAACTATCTAAAGTAATCGTAATCAATGGTGATATATTTTATAATAATTATCTTAATGTACTAATAATCAATGTACATTATATGACAGATAATGAAAAATGTATAACATTATATAGATTTGGGAAAGGAAAATTGACATTAGACATGATGTTTGGATGTGTATGAAATGGGGAAATTATATTATGGGGCATGATGCAGCATAAGATGCTCTACAGACTTTTAAATATACCTGACATCAGACATTTTTTTATGTAGAGAACTGCTGAGAAATGAATATGGATAGGTAAGGTGAAAACTACTCAATACTAAACAGTGAAATGAATAATGAATACTTAATACAATAAATAATGAAGAGAATTACTGACTGGCATAGACAAATGATAATAGGTTAGGCTTTCAACAATCTCATATTTTGGTATGGTAGGCATTATTATTATGTATATTGAGCAAGTGATGAAAAGGGTAAATGCCTTAAGATTATAGAACATATTAATTAATAACTCTAAGCATGGTTTATTATAGATAAAAAAAAGATAAAAAAGGAAATTTTATATGCTCTCAAAGTGGTTGTATTCCCCTTTTTTCTGATCATAAAAGATAAATCACTTTTTTTCCCAATGAATATTGATTTGGATGTTCACAAAATTGATCAGATATTCTAGAAAAAATAGACATATCCCAAATGACTTTAAATTATTTTATGAGAATTACTTTTGTTATAGAAAAGCCTCACCCTCTTTATTCATCATTGTTACTGCTCTATTATTTTGGACTGCTTTTAGGATGGTGGTTTTTATTTCTACATTATCCTGCCGCTCTCTCTTCCATATATTCACATATGGAAATCTGAACTAGAAGCAGGGCTCCGACTGACACCTCAGGATTACTATCTTAATGTAAAACAAGATTGGTATTCTAACTTGGTCCATTGACTATTTGTCTTAAAAGGTTTTTAATTATTTTCAATGCATATGTCATACAGTCTAACATAAATAGACCTCTAAACAACTATCCACAACCTCTTTACCTCTATACATTTACACTGGGTATTTTTGAACAGGTAAGCCTGGAAGGAGAATTCTAGATAAGTCTCAAAACTGATTTGTTTGTCTGTACGCAATTCAAGTGTGTGAACATCTTGGGGAGAAATCTCTGATCTCAAACGTTATCTCAAACAGTTACGTTGTATTATTCTTTGGGATTTTATGGATTCCAGAACAAATGCAAACCATTCTCCTCATCTTAAATAATTGAAAGAGCAGAGCCAAAGCAGGAGCTGAGCTCCTGAGCCCCAGGTGCCAATCAGGCTGTGTTTGATGATGTTTATATCTAACCTCCCTGTCATTCCCGTATATACAAATGCAATACAAAGAAATGCTAGCCTAGAAAACCACACAAAAAGGACTGTGAAAATATAAATTTAGCCTTGATTACATGCAGGTTACTGAGCTGGTCCATTTCATACTAGAAGAAGGTTGTCTATGTAAATATATTGTTCTCAATCTTGTTTTCTTTCCTAATATACATCTTAAGACATACAAATGAGTGTGAAGAAAATTCCATATCATACATAAACTGTTTTAGATTAACTGGAAGATTAAATAGCATTTTTAGTTCGATGTCAGTGCATCTTTATGTGTTTCTTGGACTGAAACTGTTCAAAGGTGGGGGTGATAAGGGACGTCTTAGATTCATATGTTGTTGTCATGTGCTATTAAGTTGACCCAACTTGTAAAGACCCTGTATGCCAGAGATGAACTTCCCCATAGGGTTTCCTAGGCTATAATGATTTGGGGTACAGATCACCAGATCTTTTTTCTCCAGAGCTGGTGGTGGGTTCAAACCACCAACCTTTGTATTAGCAGCTGAGTGCTTAACGATTGTGCCACAAGGGCTTCTTTAGATTCATGTAGGGTGGCTTTAGCTTTCTCATTATACGTTCTCATTAAAAATGGGAACTATGCTTCTCTGGGAAGAGAAAGGGGTCTGAGAATTAATTTGATGTTTGTAATTGGTAAAAACAATCCTATATATTTGTTAAGGGAATAGGATAGTAACAGGTTACAAAATTTTCATCTACACTGAGAACAAAATTGAGATGCTGGCTGATCTTGATAGGATTATGTTTTTCTTTCCTAATATACATTTTTTTTCTCTTCCTCAGCTGAAGGAATCCACATTTGGAAGAAGGCCAACCTCACTACAGTGACAAACTTTATTCTCTTGGGGTTCTTTGACATTGAGGAACTTCAAATCTTACATACTATATTATTCTTATTGATCTACATGGCAGCTCTGATGGAGAATATCCTTGTCATCACTCTCACCTCTCTTGACCAATGCCTTTCTACTCCTATGTATTTCTTCCTGAAGCACCTCTCTTTTCTAGATTCCTGTTTTATCTTAGTCACTGTGCCCAGATCTATCATTAATTATTTAGCACACACCGGGTCAGTTTCTTTCCTGGGATATGCCACACAATTGTTCTTAGTCCTTTACCTGGCCTTTTCAGAGTTAGTCTTACAATGATGGCCTATGACCATTACTTGTCCATTTGTCATCCCTTACACTATGAGGTCATCATGAACAGGAAGTTCTGTGGGCACCTGGCAGCAGTTTCTTGGCTTAGTGGGGGAATAAGTGGGGGCATGTACACTTCCACCACCTTTTCATTAACTTTCCGTGACTTCCTCATACAACAATTTTTCTGTGATGTCCCTTCCTTAATGAAGATCTCATGTGTCAGCACACATCTTGCTAAAACTGTCATAACTGCTATAATTTTTTTCTGACCTTGGGGTGCTTTATTTCTATCATAGTGTCATACACTTACATACTTCTTGCTGTGCTGAGAATCCCATCAGCACAGGGAAGATCTAAAGTCTTCTTAACCTGCCTGCCTCATCTTTTTGTCATGACCTTATTTTTCTCAACTGGTACCACACCTTATTTGATTCCCAAATCAGATAACCCATCTATTCAGGATCTTATATTATCTGTCTTCTACACAGTGGTGCCTCCAACTCTGAATCCCATGATGTACAGCTTGAGGAATAAAGATATCAAAGATGCTCTAAGAAAGATACTTTTGGCAAAATCCACTTACATTTTAATTATTTTATGTAATTTCTGTCATATACAGGATATACTACATATTCTCTGAAGCATTTCAAATTGAGATGATACATCATGTAGATTTATTCAGTTGGGTTACAAGTGGGAATGGTGTGCCTGTGAATGACTCAGTAGAATGCATCTGTGGCTTCAGTCACTGATCATGAAGCAAGCATCTCCATTGTACTTTGGATTTCATTTTGGGACTACCAAACAGTTTTTGTTCTTGTTGTTTTTAATTTCTGTACTTAAGCCATGAATTTCAAGTATTTATTCTCTGTGAAGAGAGAATTTTGAACCGAATGGCAGAAGAGCTGATAATACTAACAGTTAATTTATCTCAGTGATATCATCTGAGAGCATCACTCTCTCACAACTGGACTCTCTGAGCTCTGCTTGATTCAATCATTTTTGAATCTTATGTTTTAGTTTTGATCCTATGAGGTACTTTGTATAAATAAATTGATGTTCCCTTTAGGATAACCATTTAACCAATTCAGAACTTGGAAGAAAGTACACTGGTGTTAGACAACATACTTTAATGGAACTATTAAGGTTTTTTTTTTTTTTTTTTAATTGGCTATTTGGCAAAGAAGAGGTTGAAAATAACAAAATTCCAGGTGATGGTCTCAGAAGAGACATAGGCAAAAGCATCACTAAAATGATTTCAGGGGTCACCTGCCACTACGTGCTTACTGAAGGAACTGTTCGGAAGGTCTGATAAACTAATACAACAGTAAAAGTTGTGAGTTACCCCAAGGATGTGGCAGATCCTTCCTAATGGCACTGGATGCTGAACAGCAGCACTGTCCAATGGACTTTTTCAAGTACAGAAATGTGTCTAGTGTGGCGGAGGGAATAAAATATTAATTTTAATTAATTAAAAGTTAAGTTTAATTAGCCACATGTGGATTGTGTTTACCATTCTTGATCTTCACAGATTTGGAGTGAAAATGATAAACTCAAATTGCCAAATTCTGGTTACAAAGTATAAAATAATCCCTCATGCTTTTTTTTTTCCTCATGCGGAGGAAAATGTTATTATTGTAGCCACAGGACTGTAGAAAACAGGAAGTATACAAGATGGTTAAATTCATATATGCCTCAGAGAGAAAATTCTTCTTACTATGGACCTACCACACCAGTGAGACTTCTGGAGACCAGAAATCAAGGCTCTTCTCCAAGGTTTGAACATGTGCCAGTTTCTACTAAGAATGGGGCAAAGGGATCACTGAATCTTAAAGGAGTGCTGTCTTCTGATATATGTTACTCTCAACCATTGGCAGTTGACAAAACAAACAACTAAACTAACAATTGAAATAAAGCATTGACCAGTTTCAAGGAAGACTCAAAGCAGAGAAGGGTACACTCTCCTCAGAATCACTGCATATTCATCATAGCATCTTCAATTGCCAATGACCTTATAGTAAAAAAAACAAAAACAAAAACAAAGTCACATCAAATGAATTATAATTGTAAAAAAAAAAAAAAAATCCTGTTGTAGTTAGCTTTTTCCAAAAATAGAGTTCTGGCAACACACTGGAATTGTTTCTTGTGACGGAAAAAGTGAATGAGCTTGCATTGCATAACAATGATGGCGAGTATACCTCCTGCATACTGGAATTTTTTTTTAATGATAAAAATTGTCTATGTCTCAATGATATGCTTTTAGCCAGAGTAAATAAAGTCATGCCTCATTTTTCTAGGACACTCACTTACTCTGTAGGACACAATGACCGTATGGATATAAACCCCAAAAAGATATGGTAAAAGAGTCAGTTGCATGTAACTTTGTTCTCATTAAGAATAAAGTAAATGAGTGATAAAGACAGGCTTTTCAAAAAATGGGGAAACCCCGGTGGTGTAGTGGTTAAGAGCTACTGTTGGGAACCAAAAGGTCGGCGGTTTGAATCCTCCAGGCGCTCCTTGGAAACTCTGTGAGGCACTTCTACTCTGTCCTATAGGGTCACTATGTGTTCGAATCGACTTAATGGCAATGGGTTTTCAAAAAATGTGTAAATATTAATTAAGAAAAATCAATTGAAACATAATCAAATAAAGAAAGCCAGATGGATGTATTCTTATTTTTATTATTGTTGTTAGGTGCCATCGAGTCGGTACTGACTCATAGCGACCCTATGTAACACAGAAGGAAACACTGCCCGGTCCTGTGCCATCTGACAATCATTATTATGCTTCAGCCCACTGCTGCAGCCACTGTGTCAATCAATCTCATCAAGGGTCTTCCTCTTTTCCACTGAAACCATACTTTAATAAGCATGATTTCCTTCTTCAGGGACTGATCCCTCCTGATAACATGTCCAAAGTATGTAAGATGCAGTCTCGCCATTCTTGCTTCCTAGGAGCGTTCTGGTTGTACTTCTTCCAAGACAGATTCGTTCATTCTTTTAGCAGTCCATGGTATATTCAATATTCCTAGCCAAAACCACAATTCAAAGGTGTCAATTCTTCTTTGGTCTTCCTTATTCATTGTCCAGCTTTCACATGCATATGATGCGATTGAAAATACCATGGCTTGGGTCAGGCGCACCTTAGTCTTCAAGGGGACATCTTTGCCTCTCTACACTTTAAAGAGGTCCTTTGCAGCAGATTTACCCAATGCAATGCATCTTTTGATTTCTTGACTGCTGCTTCCATAGGTGTTAATTGTGGATCCAAGTAAAATGAAATCCTTGACAACTTCAATCTTTTCTCCGTTTTTCATGATGTTGCTTATTGGTCCAGTTGTAAGAATTTTTGTTTTCTTTATGTTGAGGTGTAATGCATACTGAAGGCAGTGGTCTTTGATCTTCATCAGTAAGTGCTTCAAGTCCTCTTCACTGTCAGCAAGGAAGCTTGTGCCATCTGCATATCAGCAGTTATTAGTGAGTCTTCCTACAATCCTGATGACTCATTCTTCTTCATATAGTCCAGCTTCTCAGATTATTTGCTCAGCATACAGTTCGAGTAAGTGAGTGGTGAAAGGATACGACACTGATGCACACCTTTCCTGATTTTAAACCACACAAGATCTTCTTGTTCTGTTTGAACGACTGCCTTTTGGTCTACGTTCAGGTTCCTCACGATCACAATGAATTGTTCTGGAATTCCCATTCTTCTCAATGTTATTCATAATTTATTATGATCTGTACAGTCGAATGCCTTTGCAGGTAAACATCTTTCTGGTACTCTGCTTTCAGCCAGGATCCACCTGACATCAGTGATGATATCCCTGGTTCCATGTCCTCTCCTGAATCTGGCCTGAATTTCTGGCAGTTTCCTGTGGATATACTGGTGCAGCCACTTTTGAATGATCTTCAGCAAAATTTTACTTGCATGTGATATTAATGATGTTGTTTGATAATTTCTGCATTCAGTTGGATCACCTTTCTTGGGAATAGGTGTAAATATGGGTTGCTTCCTGTAGGATGACCAGGTAGCTCTCTTCCAAATTTCTTGGCATAGATGAGTGAGCACTTCCAGTGCTTCGTTCCTTTGTGGAAACATCTTGATTGGTATTCCATCAATTCCTGCAGCTTTGTTTTTTGCCAGTGCCTTCAGTGCAGCTTGAATGTCTTCCTTCAGTGCCATCGATTCCTGATCATAGTCTACCTTCTGAAATGGTTGAACATTGAACAGTTCTTTTTGGCATGGTAACTCTGTTCCTTCCATCTTCCTGAGTTGTTTAATATTTTTCTGTAGAACCCTTCAATATTGCAACTCGAGACTTGAATTTTTTCTTCAGTTCTGTCGGCTTGAGAAACGCTGAATGTGCTCTTCCCTTTTGGTTTTCTAACTCTAGGTCTTTGCACATGTCATTATAATATTTCATTTTGTCCTCTCAAGCTGCCCTTTGAAATCTTCTATTCAGTTCTTTTACTTCATCATTTCTCCCTTTCACTTTACTACTCTATGTTCAAGAACAAGTTTCAGAGTCTTCTGATATCAGTTTTGGTCTTTTCTTTCTTGCCTCTCTTTTTAATGACCTCTTGCTTTCTTCATGTATTATGTCCTTGATGTCATTCCACAACTTGTCTGGTCTTTGGTCCTTAGTGTTCAATGTGTAAAATCTTTTCTTGAGATGATTTCTAAATTCAGGTGGGATATACTCAAGGTCGTGCTTTGTTTTTTCTGGACTTATTTTAATTTTCTTCACTTTCAACTTAAACTTATATGTGAGCAATTGATGGTCTGTTCCACAGTTGACACCTGGCCTTGTTCTGACTGATGATATTGAGTTTTTCCATCATATCTTTCCACAGTCATAGTCGGTTTGATTCCTGCGTGTTCCATCTGGTGATGTCTATGTGTATAGACTCCATTTATGTGGTTGAGAAAAGGTATTTGCAATGTACAAGTCATTGGTCTTGCAAAATTCTATCATGTGATATTCAGCATCATTTCTATCACCAAGGCCATATTTTCCAGCTACCAATCCTTTTTCTTTGTCTCCAAGTTTCTCGTTCCAATCACCGGTAATTATCAATGCAGCCTGATTGTATGTTCTATCAATTTCAGACTGCAAAAGTTGGTGAAAATCTCCAATTTCTTCATCTTTGGCCTTAGTGGTTGGTGCATAAATTTGAATAATAGTCATGTTAATGGGTCTTCCTTGTAGACATATGGATATTACCCTATCACTGACAGCACTGTACTTCAGGATAGAACTTGAAATGTTCTTTTTACTGGTGAATGCAATGCCATTCTTCTTCAGTTTGTCATTCTTGGCATAGTAGAATATATGATTGTCTGATCTGAAATGGCCAATGCCATCCATTTCAGCTCACTAATGCTTAGGATATCAATGTTCATGTGTTCCATTTCATTTTTGACGATTTCCAATATTCCTAGATTCATACTGAGTACATTCCACATTCTGATTATTAATGGATGTTTGTAGCTGTTTCTCCTCATTTTGAGTAGTGCCACATCAGCAAATGAAGGTCCCAAAATCTTGACCCCACCCACATCATTAAGGTTGACTCTACTTTGAAGAGGCAGTTTGTCAACTTTTCCTTTTATGCATAATGGTTTCGGTGTGCAGTCTAAGATCCTTTCTCTAGGCCTTGATTTTGAATATTTTTCCTACATTCTAAAACATATGTACAGTTTTAATTTTATACTTAAGTCCAGAATATGTTTTAGCCAATTTTTGTATTAGGTGTGAGATAGAGATCAATATTTATTTATTTGTTGGTTTGTTTATGAATATGAATACTCAATTTCTCCAGCACCATTTGTTGAAAAGATGATCTTTCCTGTACTGAATTGCTTTTGCACCTTTGTCCAAACTCATTTGGGCATATTTGTGTGGGTCAATGTCTTTGTATTCTGTTCCATTAATTTATATGTTTACATATCCATCAATAGCACACAGTCTTGAATTTGTGTAGACTGATTCCTGCACTTTATTCTTCTTTTTCAAAATTGTTTTAGCTTTTTCTTTGTTTTTCCATATAACTTTTTTCATAGTATTGTTTATACGAACAAAAAATCTTGTGGGGTTATTGATATGAGTCTTGTTAAATCAATATATTAATTTGAGAAAATTTGACATTTACTATGTTGAGTCTTCCAATGCAAGGTACAATAGAATACCTCAGTTAAAGTTTACGTTGAAACCGTTTCTTCTACCAGGCAGAAGTGGAGCTGATGCAGATATTATGATGACATACCTGGAATCCAGTTGAATCAGATGAACATTACTCAAGACAATATGAAGGTGAATTAGGCTTTGTGTTAGACATTAATATGAAGACATCAATAATATACTTAGGAGGAGTACCCATTTAGAAAATATAATACAAAAGATTCATATATAAAACTATAAGAAACATGGAGAACTAAGGAACAAACAAGAAAAAATATGTAAAACTCATATAAATAATAAATTGTAAGATACTCTTGAAGTATATCAGAATATTTCTGAGAAATTGTATGTTCTTCCTGTCTTGAAAAAAAGCCTCATCCACATAGATATATCTATACAGAGAGAGAGAGAGAGATTGATTTATCTCAAAGAAATGGCTCATGCTGTTGTAGAGGCTGGCAAGTTCCAAGTTTGTGGATTAGGAATCAGGATGGAGGCTTCTCTTTACACATGTAGCTGCGAGGGCTGAGGAATCCAAGATAGGCAGGTAAGATGCACGCTTCTGGCTTATAGACTGTGGAGACCCATGAATCCCAAGATTATCAGGCAGTATGGCAGGACATTGGCACAAGTTTAAGGAACTGGAGATCAGATGATGATGAGCCAGATGCAGGATTCAGAGCAAGAAAAAGCCAATGAACTTTGTCAGAGAGTTCATATACATTGGACACAGGCCACACCCCCAGGGAAATTCCCCTTACAACTGATTGGCTGATTACATCAGATCACATCATGAAAGTGATTACATTATGTCATAAAATGGAGTATAACTACATCATTACATGACTGCCAAACCACTGAGAATCATGGCCCAGCCAAATTGACACACAATCCTACTCATTTTTGTCAACCCCTTGTCAACTTGGCACCTGTACATGTCTCCTTTGGGGGGGGCTGGATTCATCCACAAACTTAGTTACAGAAAAACAGAAAACTATACTTCTTAGGGAAACATAGTAAATGATATATTTTATAATAAATGATTATTTTAATGTACTAATAATGAAAGTACGTTATATGCTAGTCAACGAAAAATGTGTGAGATTATATAGTTTTGTAAAATGAGAATTGACATTAGAACTCCCCAAGTACGTCTGCATGGATATGAAAGGGGAGAATGTATCAACAGGGGGAGATCGAGAACAAGATATTGTATGGAATTTGAAATGTGCCTGGTCTCAGGAAAGTTTTCATATAGGAACTACTGAGAATTGTATACAATGGGTAAGGTGAAGACTACGTAATACTAAAAAGTTAAATGGAGAATGTAAATTTCATAATACTGTCTTAGGGTGTGATGTTTCTCATGTTTTTGGATCATAAAATATAAGTTACTGTTTTTTTCACTGAGTTTGAATTTTAATGTTCATCCAATTGATCAGATAATCTAAAGAAGCACATATATCTCAAATAGTAATTCTTTTAAGAGAATTTGAATGATTTAGCCATATAAAGTCCTCACTCTTTTATTTTTATTCATCATTGTTATTATTCAATTATTTTGGGCTGTTAGGATAGTGTTTTTTATTTCTGCATTATTCTGTTGCTCTCCTTTGCTCGTATTCATGATATGAAAACTTAAACTAGAACTAGGGTTCTGACAGATGTCTCAGGATTATTTCCTTTACGTGATATGTATTCTTTTTTCTAATTTGGCACATTACTTAACATATAATGATTCATTTTTTGTGACATAATTTTAATCATTTTCAATGCATATATCATACCCTCTAACACTGAAATCAAACAGTCTCTTTACCTTCATACATATACCTAAATAAATCTTCACAGGGTATCATTGAATAGGTGAGGCAGAAAGACAAATTCTAGATAAATCTCAAAACTGATTTGTAAGTCTGTAGATGAATAAAAAGGAGTCCCTGGGTGGAACAAATGGTTAAGTGCTTGACTATTATTTAGGATGTTGGCAGTTAAAACCCACCCAGAGGCACCTTGGAAAACAGGTCTAGTGATCTGCTTCTGAAAGGTCACAGCCTTGAAAACCCTATGAAGTAGTTCTATTTTGCACACATGGGGCCACCATGAGTAAAAATCAACTTGATGGCAACTAATAACAACGACAATGAAGTGAACAATATACCAGGCAAACAGGAAATTTTTCCTAGTCTGAAATGCATTATCATTCACATTAGGCCTGAATGTCTGAATAAAATTAATTCCATGATAAAATTCCAATTCAAAGACCTCCGCTTTGGGGGAGAGGGAGTCTCTGATCTCAAAAATAACCATATTTTATTAGAGTTAAATAATACTTTCTTTGTACCACTCTTTGCAGTTTTACATATTCTAGTGCAAATGTGAATTATTGCCCCTTTCTTATGAAATTTTCATATCTAAGCCCTCACAGTGGCTGAAAAACTGAGTTCCATGTACTAACCAGGTTGTAGTTGTATTTATATCTGGCCCCACTGTCATCTTCATTCATCGGAATTCAAAGAAATTCCAACATAGAAAACCAGTGCAACAAAAGGGGATGTGAAAATATAACTTCCATCTTGATTATGGAAAGATGTCTGAGCTGGCTTTTTTCGTACATACAAAGATGATCTGTGCAGATTTATTGTCTCAAGAACAGAATGGTAGGAGGGTTAAAGCATACAAATGAGAATATGAAGAGAATCCCATATCATACACAAGCTATTTACATGAACTGGAAAATAAAACAAGTTCCTGCCATGGGCTTTCTGCGTGTCTTTATGTGTTTATGGAAGTGAAATTGTTCCAAAGGGGTAATGAAAAACAAGTCTTAGATTCGTATGAGGTTGCCTTAATTTTCACAATAAAAGCTGAAAGTATGCTTTTCTGAAATGAAAAAGGTGCACGAGAATGAATTTGATATTTATAATTGGTAAAACAATTTTGTACGTTTGTCGAGGAAAAGGGAGAGTAATGGATTACAAAATTTCCACCTACACAGTGAACAAAACTGAGATGTTGGCTAATCTTGATATGATCATATTTTTCTTTCCTAATATCCATCATTTTTCTCTTCTTCAGAGGAAGGAATCTATGTTTGGAAAATGGCCAACCTCACTATGGTAACAGACTTTAACCCGATGGGATTCTCTGACATGATGAACTTCAAATCTTACATGCTGTCTTAGTTATCTAATGCTGCTAAAATAGAAATACCATAAGTGAATGGCTTTTTTTTAATTTAGTCTCTCACAGTTTAGGAGGCCAGAAGTCCATATTCAGGGTGCCAGCTCTAGGGGAGGGCTTTCTCTCTTTGTCGGTTCTGGGGGAAGGTTCTTATCATCAATCTTCCCCCGGTCTAGGAGCTTCTCAGCACAGGAACCTCGAGTCCAAAGGACACACTCTGTTCCTGGTGTTGCTTTCTTGGTGGTATGAGGTCTCCCTGTCTCTCTGCTCACTTCTTTTTCATACCGCAAAAGAGATTGCCTTAAAACACAACCTGATTTTGTAGATTGAGTTCTGTCCATTAACATAACTGCCTCTAATCCTGCTTCACTAACATCATATGGTAGGATTTACAACACAAAGGAACATCAGATGACAAAACGGTGGAAAATCACACAACACTGGAAATCATGACCTAGCTAATTTGACACATATTTTGGGGGGACACAACTCAATCCATGACACATGCTATACTATTTCTGTTGATCTACGTGATAGCTCTGATGGGAAATACCTTGATCATCACTTTTACCTCTCTTGATCAGTGTCTTTCTACTCCTATGTACTTGTTCCTGAAGCAACTCTCTCATTTAAGACTTCTGTTTCATCTCAGTCACTGTACCCAAATCTGTCAATAATTTATTGACACATACCAGGTCCATTTCTTTCCTGGCTTGTACCCCACAATTGTTCTTAGTCCTTTACCTGGCCTTTTCAGAGTTAGTCTTACTCACAGTGTTGGTCTATGACCATTATTGAGCCATTTGTCATCCCTATGAACAGGAACATCTGTATGTACTTGGTGGTAACTTCTTTGCTTAGTGCAGCCATGTACACTCCCATCATCTTCTCATTAGCCTTCTGTAGCTTCTTCATACAACAATTTTTCTGTGATGTGCCTTCCTTAATGAAGATCTCATGCATTGGCAGAAATATTGCTAAAACTATCACGACTGTTATCCTTTTTTTCTTGGGCATGGAATGCTTTATTTCCGTGATAAAGTCCTAAATATATTTATATATTTCTTGCTTTGCTAGAATCCCATCAGCTCAGGGAAGATCAAAAGCCTTTTCAACCCATCTACTCCAACTACTTGTCAAGACCTTGTTTTTCTCAACTGGCACTACATCCTATTTGATGCCTAAGTCACATAGCCCATCTATTCTGAATCTTTTATTATCTGTCTTGTATATGGTTGTGCCTCCAACTCTGAATTGCATGATCTACAGCTTGAGAAATAAAAGCATCAAAAATGCTCTAAGAAAGGTAAATTTTGGCAAAATATCCTATTTTAATTTTTTTTATCTGATTTATATCATAGCAATATTGACTACAGATACTCTAAGTATTTAAAATTGAGATGGTACATTGTTTAGATTAATTCAATTGGGTCAAGAGTACCTGTGGTTGGCTAAACCCAAAAAAACCAAATCCACTGCCGTCGAGTTGATTCCAACCCATAGCGGCCCTATAAGACATTGTGGAAGTGCCGTATAGTTTCCAGGGAGCACCTGATGGATTTGAACTGCCGGTTGTTTGGTTAGCAGCCATAGCTCTTAACCACTACACCACCAGGGTCTCCATAGAGTTGGCAGTGGTGTGGTTGACTATAGAATGTATACGTTGCTAAAATTTTGCCTTCTGGTCTCAGCATCTCCATTTTACTTTGGATTTCATTTTTGGGACTGCCAATCAATTTGTTTTTAACTCTCTCTATTCAAAATATCTTGTTCAAATTAGGTATTTTCCCTAGAGAGAGAATTTTTAATAGAATGGCAGAAGTTCTTGTGATACTAGGGGCTAATTTTTCTCAGTGATAATGTGTTGAAGACATCATTCTGCAACAATCAAATTCTCTGGAAGTCTGCTGGTTTCTGTACTTTCTGATTCTGGTGTTTCAATTTTGATTTTGTGATCAACCTTACATCAATAAGTTCCCTTTCTCCTTATGATAGCCAGTCATTTAAGTGATATCCATCTTGGAAAAAAGGAGTGGGTTGATGTTAAACAACATACTTCATGGATGGATATTTAATTGGCTATCTGGCAAGGAAGATGTGGAAAGCAACAAAACTCCAGGTGATGTTCTCAGAAAAGACACTGGTGAAACCACCCCATAAGTGATCTCAGGCGGACATCCATCACTGTGTGTTCACTGAAGGAATTGCTCAGAGGGCCTGGTAAACTGATAAGTAGTAAAAAGTTTAAAAGGTCGCTATGAGTTGGAATCAACTTGACAGCAATGGATTTGTTTGTTTGTTTGTTTGTTTTGGTCTCCAAAGATTGGGTAGATCTTCTTGATGGCACTGTTTGCTATAGACCAGCACTGCCTGATAGATCTTTCAATGATGGAAATGTGTCTAATGTGAAGGAGGAAATATTAATTTATTTTAATTTTAATTGATTTAAATTTATATAGACAATGAATGCTGAATTTTACCTGAGCCCTGTGATACTGGAAAGCAGCATTTTAAAAATAAATGCTCCCACTCTTGTGTTTTGAAAAACAGCTTACTGCAAATAACCACTCTTCCCCATATAATTTAGATAGGATTCACTGATGCTCCCATCATGTGTTTACATATAACAACACTTCCCCATATGCATTAGATAAAGCTCACATATACCCCCTTGTTTACCTATGACAAGGCCATACACAGACCTTCCAAATCACATTATATGCCTCATAAATGGTTAGCTGAACTGTTTATGCCTATCGATCAACCAGAAACACAATGCTTGTTCAGCAAACTTTGGCTAAACTTCTTTCCTTCCTCCAAGTGCTTCAACTTTGGCCTACTCTCAGCCTGAGCCAATATAATAACTAGTAATCAGTTACAGTCAGAGTCACTTATGACTCATGGTGGCCTCATGTGTGTCAGAGTAAAACTGGGCTCCATAAGATTTTCAATAACTGATTTTTCATAAGTTGACTGTCAGGCCTTTCCTCTGAGGCACCTCTAGATGGAATAAACCTCTAAACTTTTTGTTCAGCAGCCAAATGTGTTAACAGTTTGTTAGTTACCAATACTACCCCTCTTTAAGGGCCTCTCCCAGAAAATAGGCTGGCCTCAGTGTAAACTTTCTCTGATTTACAATTTGATCACATCACCTCTCATCTCATTTCTCTAAACCATTTTTTCTAACTTTGTTTACTCTTGTCTCTATGACAGAAAAGTCCCCTTCGCCTAACTCTTCAGAGGCTTGCTGGCCTTATGGTCAGAGTGTTCTCTCTGTTACAACAGATCCTTCCCCTATTGTAATCATCTCTTTCCCACCTCACTCCCCCCCTTGCAATACTTCTCAGTATCAAAGTTCTAACTTGTGTGGTTTTTTTTGTTGTTGTTGCTGTTTACGTTTTTGTGTATTGATTTGACACTACATGTGACTGTTGGTTACCATATAGGTTAGTTTTGGGTGAAAATTAGATTTAGGGTGAAAATAATAAGCTCTAATTCCAAAATTCTGACCGCAAAGAATAAGATAAACCCCAGGTACTTTCCCTTCCCACCTTATGTTGAAAAAAAAAATTCTTATACCAGCCACATGACTATAAAAATAAGAACATATACAAGATTGTCACCAGTTCTCACAAGATTATAAGGCTTATATATACCACAGAAAGAAAAATCCATCCTACAATGGGCCTGCAACATCAGTGAGATTTTTGGTGAACAAGGTCAAGGGATTTGTTCAAGGTTTAGAGCCATGTGCCAATTTCCGCTAAGAAAGGGACAAATTTTGGACCTTTTAGGAATATATTATCTGTTGATATATGCTACTCTAACTCATTAGAAGTGGACAAAACAAACAAATAAATGCAGCAAAATATCAACCAGTTTCAAGGAAGACAAAGGGCAGAGAAGGATCTAATTTGGCCAGGGCCATTGCCTATTCATCAGAGTTTCTTCAAGTGTCAGTGACCTTATAATAAAGAAAAAAAATCACATCAAATAAACATTTAAAAAGTTAAAAAAAAAAAAAAGACTACTGATGTAGCTAGCTGCTTCCAGAAGAGGGTACTGGCAACCATTTGGAATTGTTTCTTATAGTGAACAAAGTAAAACAGCTTGAATTACAAATAAAAAGATCAACAGTATATTTCCTGCATGTTGGAGAGCTTCTTCTACTTCTAACTAATGTGCTTACAGCCAGTGTAAATAAAGCAATGTCTAGTGTATTCAAGGGGTCTGTAGGACACAATGACTGTATGGATGTAAATCTGACACATATATATTAGGTTGTTGATGTTGTCGGATGCTGTCGAGTTGATTCCAACTCATAGTGATCCCATGTGACAGAGTAGAACTACCTCTTAGGGTTTTCTTGACTCTAATCTTTACAGAAGCAGATTGCCAGGTCTTTTTTTCTGTGGAGCTGCTGGGTGGGTTAGAACTGGTAACCTTTTGGTTATCAGTCGAACACTTAACTGTTTGTGCGATCAGTGCTACATACACAGGTTATATTAGGTTAGACCACATAAAACTGATGATATTGACTATTTTGCCCAACAACAACACAAGTTTGTAGAGTGGGCAGATGCTGGGAGAAATTTGAGTAACATGATAAAAAAAGGACTGTATTTCTTTGAACAGACTGTTGGTTGAAATATACATATTAAAGATGTTGCTGGTGAGCATCAGAAGGAAGTGAGGAGTCTCATGGAAAAGTCCTAAATTGCCTTTATCACTACGAACAGACTGAAACTATGAGTCTGAACTTTAAGAATGCTGTCAGTATGGGGTTAGAAGTGGGGAACAAGTCATTGAAAACTGAATGTAAAGAGATCCTTGATATGTAATTACAGAAAACATAATGAAATTTTGTTCTGTGATTATGCAGAAAGCAAAACTCATACAGGATAAACTTGGATATTTAGCTGATAAAATTTCCATGCAAAGTTGTATTTCTTCTTCACATCTGCATTTTTTTTACATATTGTTTTAGGGATTATCATAAAAATTATAGTTAATTCTTTACATTTTGAACACCCAGTTTAATGTGATACCAACAATAACATAGAGTATTAACATACAAAACTATTCCTAGTTTGTTCTTCTCTCACCTGTCTCTGCTATTGTTATCACCTTTTGTGTCATTATACATATTCTACATGTTAGAATAAATTTATACTTATTTCTTATGCATTTGCTGTTATAAAACTTACAGCACATGGCAACTAAATTTATTGACTGAAAATACCATAAAAATACCCTTTTGTTTTCCCATGCCATTACCTTTACTAGAGATACATCTTTTATATTTTATTTATTTATTTTTCCTATGTGCAGCTTCAGGTAGCTATCCAGTGTTGTTGCCTTTCCTACTGAAGGACCCCCCTTTAGAAATTCTTGCAAGGCAGGTCGAGTGATAACAAATCCCCATAACTTCGATTCATATGTAAATGTCTTTATTTTACCTTTTTTAAAATTTTTGGTGTGATTTAAGTGAAAGTTTACAAATCAAGTCAGTCTGACACAAAAACTTATATATATATGCCTTGCCTTGCTACATACTCTAGATTGCTATCACCCTAATGAGACAGCCCGCTCCCTCCCTGTACTCTCTCTTTTCATGTCCATTTCGCCAACTTCTAACCCCCTCTACCCTCTCATCTCCCCTCCGGGGAGGAGATACCAACATAGCCTCAAGTGTCCACCTGATCCAAGAAACTCGCTCCTCACCAGCATCCCTCTCCAACCCATTGTCCAGTCCAATCCCTGTCTGAAGAATTGGCTTTGGAAACGTTTTCTGCTCTGGGCCAACAGAAGGTCCGGGGGCCATGACCACTGGGGTCCTTCTAGTCTCAGTCAGAACATTAAGTCTGGTCTTTTTATGAGAATTTGGGGTCTGCATCCCACTGCTTTCCAGCTTCCTCAAGGGTTCTCTGTTCTGTTCCCTGTCAGGGTAGTCATCAGTTGTAGCTGGGCACCATCTAGCTCTTCTGGTCTCAGGCTGATGTACTCTCTGCTTTATGTGGCCCTTTCTGTCTCTTGGGCCCGTAATTACCTTGTGTCCTTGGTGTTCATTCTTCTTTGATCCAGGTGGGTTGAGACCAATTGAAGCATCTTAGATGGCCCCTTGCTGTCGTTTAAGACCCCAGACACCTCTCTCCAAGAAGGGATGCAGAATATTTTCTTAATAGATTTTTTAATGCCAATTGACTTAAATATCCCCTGAAACTGTGGTCCCCAAACCCCCGCCCCTGCTGTGCTGGCCTTTGAAGTATTCATTTTATTCAGGAAACTTCCTTGCTTTCAGTTTAATTCAGTTGTGCTGACTTTGCTTTTATTGTGTGTTGTCTTTCTTGTTACCTAAAGTAGTTCTTATCTACTATCTAATTAGTGAATGCCTCTTTCCCACCCTCCCTCCCTCCCCACGGCCCTAACAATCAAAGAATATTTTCTTCTCTGTTTAAACTATTTCTCAAGTTCTTATAACAGAGGTCTTACACACTATTTGTCCTTTTGCAACTGACTAATTTCACTCAGCACGATGCCTTCCAGATCCTCCATGTTATGAAATGTTTCACAGATTCATCACTGTTCTTTATTGATGCGTAGTATTCCATTGTGTGACTATACCATAATTTATTTATCCATTCATCTGTTGATAGGCTCCTTGGTTGCTTCCATCTTTTTGTTATTGTAAACAGTGCTGCAGTGAACATGGGTGTGCATATATCTGTTCATGTAAAGGCCCTTATTTCTCTAGGATACATTCCAAGGAGTGGGATAGCTGGATTGTTTGGAAACCCAGGTGGCGTAGTGGTTAAGTGCTACGGCTGCTAACCAAGAGGTTGGCAGTTCAAATCCGCCAGGCACTCCTTGGAAACTCATGGAGGCAGTTCTCCTCTGTCCTATAGGGTCGCTATGAGTCAGAATCGACTCGAAGGCAGTGGGTTTATGGTAGTTCTATTTCTAGTTTTTTTAAGGAAGTGCCATTTTACATCCCCACCAGCACTGCGTAAGTGTTCCAGTCTCTACACAACCTCTCCAATGTTTATCATTTTATGTTTTCTGGATTAACGCCAGCCTTGTTGGAGTGAGATGAAATCTCATTGTAGTTTTGATTTGCATTTCTCTAATGGCTAATGATCATGAACTTTTCCTCAACTATCTGTTAGCTACCTGAATGTCTTCTTTAGTGAAGTGTCTGTTCATATCTTTTGCTCATTTTTTAATCGGGTTATTTGTCTTTTTGTAGTTGAGTTTTTGCAGTATCATGTAGAATTTAGAGATCAGGTGCTGATCGGAAATGTCATAGCTAAAGCTTTTTCCCAGTCCGTAGGTAGTCTTTTCACTCTTTTGGTGAAGTCTTTGGGTGAGCATAGGTGTTTGATTTTTATAAGCTCACAGTTATCTAGTTTCTTTTCTGCATTGTTAGCAGTGTTTTTATACTGCTTATGCCATATATTAGGGCTCCTAATGTTGTCCCTATTTTTTCTTCCATGATCTTTATCATTTTAGATTTTATATTTAGGTCTTTGATCCATTTTGATCTCATTTTTGTGCACGGAGTGAGGTACGGGTCTTGTTTCATTTTTTTGCAGATGGATATCCAGTAATGCCAGCACCATTTGTTAAAAAGACTATCTTGGAGGCGGGGGCCAAGATGGCGGACTAGGTAGACGCTACCTCGGATCCCTCTTGCAACAAAGACTCAGAAAAACAAGTGAATAGCTCACATACATAACAATCTATGAACCCTGAACAACAAACACAGATTTAGAGATGGAAAACGAACAAATACGGGGAAGCAGTGACTGTTTTCAGAGCCTGGAGCCAGCGTCCCAGTCAGGTAACCTTGGCGCCGGGCTTCTGGGCCCAGGGGAGCTGAACTAAAAAATGTTGAGACAGCGCAAACAAGGGGCACAGCCCTACCCCCCTGAACTGAAACCGGGAGGGGGCTCAGCCGGTCCACGTGGGCGGTGTGGCGACGCAGCTGGTGGGAGAAGTCTCCGGGAGGCAGTGACTGGTTTTGGAGCCGGGAGTGCAGCGTCCCAGCCGGGGAACCTTGGCGCTGGGAATTTGACTGGGCGCTGTCAAGGTGCAAGCATGGGGCGCAACCCTACTCCCCTGAACTAACCCCGGGAGGGGGCCCAGCCGGTCCGCAGAGGCAGCGCGGCGACGCGGCTGGTGGGCCGAGAAGTCCCCAGGAGGCAGCGACTGATTTTGGAGCCGGGATTGCGGCATCCCAGCAGGGGAACCTTGACGCTGGGCTTTGGACTGGCAGCGGAGGATCTGACTGTGGCTTCAGTTGGCCAGACCCCCGGGGGCAATCTCCACACAGCCAGCACACGTAGGCGACACACTCCTCGGGAATCTCCAACAAAATAGTCATTCCAAGCAAGACAAGCAACTTCGGCTATATTCCGAGGTGCTATTCTCCTATCTCTCTGAACTCTCTCCCACCCTTCCCAGGTGGCTTCATTAACATTGGAATTTCCTGAGCCAGAGGGAGAATGGCTCCGGCTCCGCGGCGGCTTTGCTTACCCCCCCCCTTTTTTTTGGTCTTTTCCTAACCCGTTCTTCCGGCCTGAGAGAAGGAACCACAAAAAACCCCAGAGACCAAAAAGCCATCCCTAATTGAACTAAAAACACAGAACCAGCTACAGCCAAGCATATATGATCCAAATCTCAGACTTTCATCCTTACAGGGAACAAGGTGGCGGTTATAATCCAAAGGCAGTTCAGATAGGGATCTGACTGCATTTTTTTTTAGTGGATTTTTTGGAAAAACTAGTTTTCCAGTTATGGCTCGGAGACAGCAGTCCATATCAAACTACATAAAGAAGCAGACCACGACAGCTTTTACAAACAAAAGAATCAAAATCTTTCCCAAATGAAGATACAATCCTGGAATTATCAGATACAGGATATAAAAAACTAATTTACAGAATGCTTCAAGACATCAGAAATGAAATAAGGCAAGCTGCAGAAAAAGCCAAGGAACACACCGATAAAACAGTTGAAGAACTCAAAAAGATTATTCAAGAACAGAGTGGAAAAATTAATAAGTTGCAAGAATCCATAGAGAGACAGCATGTAGAAATCCAAAAGATTAACAATAAAATTACAGAATTAGACAACGCAATAGGAAGTCAGAGGAGCAGACTCGAGCAATTAGAATGGAGACTGGGAAATCTGGAGGACCAGGGAATTAACACCAACATAGCTGAAAAAAAATCAGATAAAAGAATTAAAAAAATGAAGAAACCCTAAGAATCATGTGGGACTCTATCAAGAAGGATAGGTTGTGTGTGATTGGAGTCCCAGAACAGGGAGGGAGGACAGAAAACACAGAGAAAATAGTTGAAGATCTGCTGACAGAGAACTTCCCAGACATCATGAAAGACAAAAGGATATCTATCCAAGATGCTCATCGAACCCCATTTAAGACTGATCCAAAAAGAAAATCACCAAGACATATTATCATCAAACTGGCCAAAACCAAAGATAAAGAGAAAATTTTAAAAGCAGCCAGGGGGAAAAGAAAGGTCTCCTACAAGGGAGAATCAATAAGAATAAGTTCAGACTACTCAGAAGAAACCATGCAGGCAAGAAGGGAATGGGATGACATATACAGAGCATTGAAGGAGAAAAACTGCCAGCCAAGGATCATATATCCAGCAAAACTCTCTCTCAAATATGAAGGCGATATTAAGATATTTACAGATAAACACAAGTTTAGAGAATTTGTAAAAACCAAACCAAAACCACAAGAAATGTTAAAGGATATTGTTTGGTCAGAAAACCAATAATATCAGATACCAGAACAACACAAGGTCACAAAAGAAAACATCCTGATATCAACTCAAATAGGGAAATCACAAAAACAAATTAAGATTAATTAAAAAAATGCTCATAACAGGGAATCATTGAAGTCAATATGTAAAAGATCACAATAATCAAAAAGAGGGACTAAATACAGGTGGCATAGAACTGCCATATGGACAGTGATACAAGGCGATATAGAACAATACAAGTTAGGTTTTTTACTTAGAAAAATAGGGGTAAATATTAAGGCAACCACAAAGAGGTATAACAACTCCATAACTCAAGATAAAAGCCAAGAAAAGCATAACGACTCAACAAACATAAAGTCAAACACTACTAAAATGAGGATCTCACAATTGACTAAGAAAAATGTCTCAGCACAAAAAAGTATGTGGAAAAATGAAATTGTCAACAACACACATAAAAAGGCATCAAAATGACAACATTAAACACTTATTTATCTATAATTACGCTGAATGTAAATGGACTAAATGCACCAATAAAGAGTCAGAGAGTCTCGGACTGGATAAAGAAACACGATCCATCTATATGCTGCCTACAAGAGACACACCTTAGACTTAGAGACACAAACAAACTAAAACTCAAAGGATGGAAAAAAAATATATCAAGCAAACAATAAACAAAAAAGAAGAGGAGTAGCAATATTAATTTCTGACAAAATAGACTTTAGACTTAAATCCACCACAAAGGATAAAGAAGGACACTGCATAATGATAAAAGGGACAATTGATCAGGAAGACATAACCATATTAAACATTTATGCACCCAATGACAGGGCTGCAAGATACATAAATCAAATTTTAACAGAACTGAAAAGTGAGATAGACACCGCCACAATTATAGTAGGAGATTTCAACACACCACTTTCGGAGAAGGACAGGACATCCAGTAAGAAGCTCAATAGAGAAACGGAAGACATAGTTACAACAATCAACCAACTTGACCTCATTGACTTATACAGAACTCTCCACCCAACTGCTGCAAAGTATACTTTTTTCCTAGTGCACATGGAACATTCTCTAGAATAGACCACATATTAGGTCATAAAACAAACCTTTGCAGAATCCAAAACATCAAAATATTACAAAGCATCTTCTCAGACCACAAGGCAATAAAACTAGAAATCAATAACAGAAAAACTAGGGAAAAGAAATCAAATACTTGGAAAATGAACAATACCCCCCTGAAAAAAGACTGGGTTATAGAAGACATCAAGGAGGGAAGAAGGGAATTCATAGAATGCAACGAGAATGAAAATACTTCCTATCAAAACCTCTGGGACACAGCAAAAGCAGTGCTAAGAGACCAATTTATATAGATAAATGCACACATACAAAAAGAAAAAAGAGCCAAAATCAGAGAATTGTCCCTACAACTTGAACAAATAGAAAGTGAGCAACAAAAGAATCCATCAGGCACCAGAAGAAAACAAATAACAAAAATTAGAGCTGAACTAAATGAATTAGAGAACAGAAAAAACAACTGAAAGAATTAACAAAGCCAAAAGCTGGTTCTTTGAAAAAATTAAAGAAATTGATAAACCATTGGCTAGACTGACTAAAGAAATATAGAAAAGGAAACAAATAACCCGAATAAGAAACGAGAAGGACCACATCACAACAGACCCAATTGAAATTAAAAGAATCATATCAGATTATTACGAAAAATTGTACTCTAACAAATTTGAAAACCTAGAAGAAATGGATGACTTCCTGGAAAAACACTACCTACCTAAACTAACACATTCAGAAGTGGAACAACTAAATAGACCCATAACAAAAAAAGAGATTGAAACAGTAATCAAAAAACTCCCAATAAATAAAGCCCTGGGCCGGACGGCTTCACAGCAGAGTTCTACCAAACTTTCAGAGAAGAGTTAACACCACTACTACTAAAGGTATTTCAAAGCATAGAAAATGACGGAATACTATCCAGCTCATTCTATGAAGCCACCATCTCCCTGATACCAAAACCAGGTAAAGACATTACAAAAAAAGAAAATTACAGACCTATATCCCTCATGAACATAGATGAAAAATCCTCAACAAAATTCTAGCCAATAGAATCCAACAACACATCAAAAAAATAATTCACCACGACCAAGTGGGATTTATACCAGGTATGCAAGGCTGGTTTAATATCAGAAAAACCATTCATGTAATCCACCACATAAATAAAACAAAAGACAAAAACCACATGATCTTATCAATTGATGCAGAAAAGACATTCGACAAAGTCCAACACCCATTTATGATAAACTCTCACCAAAATAGGAATTGAAGGAAAATTCCTCAACATAATAAAGGGCATCTATGCAAAGCCAACAGCCAATATCACTCTAAATGGAGAGAACCTGAAAGCATTTCCCTTGAGAACGGGAACCAGACAAGGATGCCCTTTATCACCGCTCTTATTCAACATTGTGCTAGAAGTCCTAGCCAGGGCAATTAGGCTAGACAAAGAAATAAAGGGTATCTGGACTGGCAAGGAGGAAGTAAAATTATCTCTATTTACAGATGACATGATTTTATACACAGAAAACCCTAAGGAATCCTCCAGAAAACTACTGGAAGTAATAGAAGAGTTTGGCAGAGTCTCAGGTTATAAGATAAACATACAAAAATCACTCGGATTCCTCTACATCAGCAAAAAGAACACCGAAGAGGAAATCACCAAATCAATACCATTCACAGTAGCCCCCAAGAAGAGAAAATACTTAGGAATAAATCTTACCAAAGATGTAAAAGACCTATACAAAGAAAACTACAAAGCTCTACTACAAGAAATTCAAAAGGACATACTTAAGTGGAAAAACATACCTTGCTCATGGATAGGAAGACTTAACATAGTAAAAATGTCTATTCTACCAAAAGCCATCTATACATACAATGCACTTTCGATCCAAATTCCAATGTCATTTTTTAAGGTGATAAACAAATCACCCACTTCATATGGAAGTGAAAGAAGCCTCGGATAAGCAAAGCATTACTGAAAAAGAAGAAGAAAGTGGGAGGCCTCACGCTACCTGATTTCAGAACTTATTATACAGCCACAGTAGTTAAAACAGCCTAGTATTGGTACAACAACAGGCACATAGACCAGTGGAACAGAATTGAGAACCCAGATAAAAATCCATCCACATATGAGCAGCTGATATTTGACAAAGGCCTAGTGTCAGTTAATTGGGGAAAAGATGGCATTTTTAACAAATGGTGCTGCCATAACTGGATATCCATTTGCAAAAAAATGAAATAGGACCCATACCTCACACCAAGCACAAAAACTAACTCCAAGTGGATCAAAGACCTAAACATAAACACTAAAACAATAAAGATCATGGAAGAAAAAAATAGGGCCAACCTTAGGAGCCCTAATACAAGGCATAAACAGAAGACAAAACATTACCAAAAATGACAAGGAGAAACCAGATAACTGGGACCTCCTAAAAATCAAACACCTATGGTCATCTAAGGACTTCACCAAAAGAGTAAATAGACCACCTACAGACTGGGAAAGAATTTTCAGCTATGACATCTCCGACCAGCACCTGATCTCTAAAATCTATATGATTCTGTCAAAACTCAACCACAAAAAGACAAACAACCCAATCAAGAAGTGGGCAAAGGATATGAACACACACTTCACTAAAGAAGATATTCAGGCAGCTAACAGATACATGAGAAAATGCTCTCGATCATTAGCCATTAGAGAAATGCAAATTAAAACTACGATGAGATTCCATCTCCCTCCAACAAGGTTGGCATTAATCCAAAATAATAAACGTTGGAGAGGTTGCGGAGAGATTGAAACTCTTATATACTGCTGGTGGGAATGTAAAATGGTACAACCACTTTGGAAATCCATCTGGCGTTATCTTAAACAGTTAGAAATAGAGCTACCATACAACCCAGAAATCCCACTCCTCGAAATATACCGTAGAGAAACAAGAGCCTTCACACAAACAGATATATGCACACCCATGTTTATTGCAGCTCTGTTTACAATAGCAAAAAGCTGGAAGCAACCAAGGTGTCCATCAACGGATGAATGGGTAAATAAATTGTGGTATATTCACACAATGGAATACTACGCATCGATAAAGAACGGTGACAAATCTGTGAAACATTTCGTAACATGGAGGAACCTGGAAGACATTATGTTGAGCGAAATCAGTCAGAGGCAAAAGGACAAATATTGTATAAGACCACTATTACAAGATCTTGAGACATAGTATAAACTGAGAAGAACACATACTTTTGTGGTTATGAGGCGGGGAGGGAGGGAGGGAGGGAGAGGGTTTATTACTGATTAATTAGCAGATAAGAACTGCTTTAGGTGAAGGGAAAGACAACACTCAATACATGGAAGGTCAGCTCAATTGGACTGGACCAAAAGCGAAGAAGTTTCCGGGATAAACTGAATGCTTCAAAGGTCAGCGGAGCAAGGGCGGGGGTTTGGGAACCATGGTTTAAGGGGACTTCTAAGTCATTTGGCAAAATAATTCTATTATGAAAACATTCTGCATCCCACTTTGAAATGTGGTGTCTGGGGTCTTAAATGCTAACAAGCGGCCATCTAAGATGCATCAATTGGTCTCAACCCACCTGGAGCAAGGGAGAATGAAGAACACCAAGGTCACACGACAACTAAGAGCCCAAGAGACAGAAAGGGCCACATGAACCAGAGACCGACATCATCCTGAGACCAGAAGAACTAGTTGGTGCCCGGCCACAATCGATGACTGCTCTGACAGGGAGCAAAACAGAGAACCCCTGAGGGAGCAGGAGATCAGTGGGATGCAGACCCCAAATTCTCATAAAAAGACCATACTTAATGGTCTGACTGAGACTAGAGGAATCCCAGCGGCCATGGTCCCCCAACCTTCTGTTGGCACAGGACAGGAACCATCCCCGAAGACAACTCATCAGACATGAAAGGGACTGGACAGTGGTAGGAGAGAGATGCTGATGAAGAGTGAGCTAATTATATCAGGTGGACACTTGAGACTGTGTTGGCATCTCCTGTCTGGAGGGGGGATGGGAGGATAGAGAGAGTTGGAAGCTGGCAAAATTGTCACGAAAGGAGAGACTGGAAGGGCTGACTCATTAGGGGGAGAGCAAGTGGGAGTAAGGAGTAAGATGTCTATAAACTTATATGTGACAGACTGACTTGATTTGTAAACGTTCACTTGTAGCTCAATAAAAGTTAATTAAAAAAAAAGACTATCTTTTCCCCATTTAACTGTTTGGGGAACTTTGTCAAATATCCACTGCTCATATGTGGATGGATTTATGTCTGGATTCTCAAATCTGTTCCATTGGTCTATGTCTCTGTTGTTGTACCAGTGCTAGGCTGTTTTGACTACTGTGGTGGTATAATAGATTCTAAAATCAGGTAGGGTAAAGCCTTTGTTCCTCTTTATCAGTAATGTTTTAATTATCTGGGGCCTCTTTCCCTTCCCTATGAAGTTGGTGATTTGTTTCTCTATCTCATTAAAAAATGCCATTGGAATTTGGATCGAAGTTGCATTAAATGTATAGGTCGCTTTTGGTAGAATAGACATTTTTATAATGTTAAGTCTTCCAATCCATGAGCAAGGTATGTTTCTCACTTATATAGGTCTCTTTTGGTTTCTTGCAGAAGTGTATTGCAGTTTTCTTTGTATGAGTCTTTTCCATCTCTAGTAAGATTTATTCCTAAGTATTGTATCTTATGGGGGACCTGTGTAAATGGTATTGATTTGGTGATTTTATCTTCGATGTTCTTTTTGTTGGTGTATAGAAATCCAACTGATTTTTGTATGTGTATCTTGTGTCCTGACACTTTGCAGAGCTTTTCTTTTAGTTTCAGTAGTTTTGTTGAGGTTTCTTAGGTTTTCTGTGTATAAGATCATGTCATTTGCAAATAGAGATAATTTTACTTCTTCCTTGCCAATCGGATGCCCTTTATTTCTTTATCCAGCCTAATTGCTCTGGCTAGGAACTCCAGTATAATGTTGAATAAGAGTGGTGATAAGGGGCATCCTTGTCTGGTTCCCAATCTCAAGGAGAATGTTTTCAGGCTCTCTCCATTTAGGATGATGTTGGCTGTTGGCTTTGTATAAATGCCCTTTATTATGTTGAGAATTTTCCTTCTATTCCTATTTTGCTGTTTTTTTAATCATGAATTGGGTTTTGAAGTTTGTTAAATGCCTTTTCTGCATCAGTTGATAAGATCATGTAGTTCTTGTCTCTTGTTTTATTTATATGATGGATTACGTTAATTGTTTTTCTAATGTTGAACCATCCCTGTATACCTGGTATGAGTCCAACTTGGTCATCGTGAATTATTTTTTTGATATGTTGTTGAATTCTATTGGCTAGGATTTTGTTGAGAATTTTTGCATCTATGTTCATGAGGGATATAGGTCTGTAATTTTCTTTTTTTGTAATGTCTTTACTTGGTTTTGGTGTCGGGGATATGCTGGCTTCATAAAATGAGTTTGGGAGTATTCCACCATTTTCTATGCTCTGAAATACCTCTAGAAGTTGTGGTGTTAACTCTTCTTTGAAAGTTTCGCAGAATACTGCAGTGAAGCCACCCAGGCCAGGGCTTTTTTAGGTTGGGAATTTTTTGATTACCTTTTCAATCTCTTGTTTTGTTATGGGTTTATTTAGTTGTTCTACCTCTATTTGTGTTAGTTTAGGTAGGTAGCGTGTTTCTAGAAATTCATCCCTTTCTTCTAAGTTTTCAAATTTTTTAGAGTACAGTTTCTTGTGGTAATCCAATATGATTCTTTTAATTTCAGTTAGGTCTGTTGTAATATCACGTATCTCAGTTCTTATTCAGGTTATTTGCTTCCTCTCCTGTTTTTCTTTTTCAGATTGGCCAATGGTTTATCAATTTTGTTAATTTTTTCAAAGAACCAGCTTTTGGTCTTGTTAATTCTTTTTTTTTTTTTCTTAAATAATATTTTATTGCATTTTAGGTGAAAGTTTCCACAGCAAATTAGGTTCCCCTTCAACAATTTTTATACAAATTGTTCCAGGCCATTGGTTACAATTTTTTTTTCCTGTTTTTAGTTTTTTTTTTTTTTTTAATTTTTATTAAGCTTCAAGTGAACATTTACCATTCCAATCAGTCTGTCACATGTAGGTTTACATACATCTTACTCCCTTCTCCCACTTGCTCTCCCCCTATTGAGTCAGCCCTTACGGTCTCTCGTTTCGTGCCAATTTTACTTTCTTCCCACTCTCTCTATCTTCCCATACCCCCTCCAGTCAAGAGTTGCCAACACACTCTCCCGTGTCCACCTGATTTAATTAGCTAACTCTTCATCAGTATCTCTCTCCCCCGCACTGACCAGTCCTTTTCATGCCTGATGATTTGTCTTCGGGGATGGTTCCTGTCCTGTGCCATCAGAAGTTCTGGGGAGCATTGTCTCTGGGATTCCTCTAGTCGCAATCATACCATTACGTGTGGTCTTTTAATGAGAATTTGGGGTCTGCGTCCCATTGGTCTCCTGCTCCCTCAGGAGTTGTCTGTTGTGTTCCCTGACAGGGCAGACATCGATTGTGGCCGGGCACCAACTAGTTCTTCTGGTCTCAGGATATTGTAGGTCTCTGGTTCAAGTGGCCCTTTCTGTCTCTTGGGTTCTTAGTTGTCGTGTGACCTTGGTGTTCTTCCTTTGCCTTTGCTCCCGGTGGGTTGAGACCAATTAATGTATTTTAGATGGCTGCTTGTTGGCATTTAGGACCCCAGGTGCCACAATTCAAAGTGGGATGCAGAGTGTTTTCATAATAGAATTGTTTTGCCCATTGATTTAGAAGTCCTCTCAAACCAAGTTCCCCAGACCCCAGCCCCTGCTTCGCTATCCTTTGAAGCTTTCATTTTATCTCGGAAACCTCTTTACTTTTAATCCTGTCCAATTAGGCTGACCTTCCTTGTTTTGAGTGTTGTCTTTCCCTTCACCCAAAGCAGTTCCCATCTACAGATTGATCAATAAAAAGCCCTCTCCCTCCCTCCCTCCCTCCCCCCTTTGTAACCACAAAAGTATGTGTTCTTTTCCGTTTTTTCTATTTCTCAAGATCTTATAATAGTGGTCTTATACAATATTTGTCCTTTTGCAACTGACTCATTTCGCTCAGCATAATGCCTTCCAGATTCCTCCATGTTATGAAATGTTTCAGAGATTCGTCACTATTCTTTATCGATGCGTAGTATTCCATTGTGTGAATATACCACAATTTATTTACCCATTCATCCGTTGACGGACATCTTGGTTGCTTCCAGCTTTTTGCTATTGTAAACAGAGCTGCAATAAACATGGGTGTGCATATATCTGTTTGTGTGAAGGGTCTTGTATTTTTAGGGTATATTCCGAGGAGTGGGATTTCTGGGTTGTATGGTAGTTCTATTTCTAACTGTTTAAGATAACGCCAGATGGATTTCCAAAGTGGTTGTACCATTTTACAATCCCACCAGCAGTGTATGAGAGTTCCAGTCTCTCCGCAGCCTCTCCAACATTTATTATTTTGTGTTTTTTAAATTAATGCCAGTCTAGTTGGTGTCAGATGGAATCTCATCGTAGTTTTAATTTGCATTTCTCTAATGGCTAATGATCGAGAGCATTTTCTCATGTATCTGTTGGCTGCCTGAATATCTTCCTTAGTGAAATGTGTGTTCATATCCTTTGCCCACTTCTTGATTGGGTTGTTTGTCTTTTTGTGGTTGATTTTTGACAGAATCATGTAGATTTTAGAGATCAGGCGCTGGTCTGAGATGTCATAGCTGAATATTCTTTCCCAGTCTGTAGGTGGTCTTTTTACTCTTTTGGTGAAGTCTTTAGATGAACATAGGTGTTTGATTTTTAGGAGCTCCCAGTTATCTGGTTTCTCTTCATCATTTTTGGTAATGTTTTGTATTCTGTTTATGCCCTGTATTAGGGCTCCTAGGGTAAAAAAAAAAAAAAAAATTTTTTTTTTTTGTCCTATTTTTTCTTCCATGATTTTTATCGTTTTAGTCTTTATGTTTAGGTCTTTGATCCACTTGGAATTAGTTTTTGTGCATGGTGTGAGGTATGGGTCCTGTTTCATTCTTTTGCAAATGGATATCCAGGTATGCCAGCACCATTTGTTAAAAAGACTATTATTTCCCCAATTGACTGACACTGGTCCTTTGTCAAATATCAGCTGCTCATAAATGGATGGATTTATATCTGGATTCTCAATTCTGTTCCATTGGTCTATGTGCTTGTTGTTGTACCAGTACCAGGCTGTTTTGACTACTGTAGCTATATAATAGGTTCTGAAATCAGGTAGGGTGAGGCCTCCCACTTTCTTCTTCTTTTTCAGTAATGTTTTGCTTATCCGGGGGTTCTTTCCTTTCCATATGAAATTAGTGATTTGTTTCTCTATTCCCTTAAAGTATGACATTGGTATTTGGATTGGAAGTGCGTTGTATGTATAAATGGCTTTTGGTAGAATAGACATTTTTACTATGTTAAGTCTTCCTATCCATGAGCAGGGTATGTTTTTCCATTTAAGTGTGTCCTTTTGAATTTCTTGTAGCAGAGTTTTATAGTTTTCTTTGTATAGGTCTTTTACATCCTTGGTAAGATTTATTCCTAAGTATTTTATCTTCTTGGGGGCTACTGTGAATGGTATTGATTTGGTTATTTCCTCTTCGGTGTTCTTTTTGTTGATGTAGAGGAATCCAAGTGATTTTTGTATGTTTATTTTATATCCTGAGACTCTTCCAAACTCTTCTATTAGTTTCAGTAGTTTTCTGGAGGATTTCTTAGGGTTTTCCATGTATACGATCATGTCATCTGCAAATAGTGATAGCTTTACTTCCTCCTTACCAATCTGGATACCCTTTATTTCTTTGTCTAGCCTAATTGCCCTGGCTAGGACTTCAAGTACGATGTTGAATAAGAGCGGTGATAAAGGGCATCCTTGTCTGGTTCCCGTTCTCAAGGGAAATGCTTTCAGGTTCTCTCCATTTAGAGTGATATTGGCTGTTGGCTTTGCATAGATGCCCTTTATTATGTTGAGGAATTTTTCTTCAATTCCTATTTTGGTAAGAGTTTTTATCATGAATGGGTGTTGGACTTTGTCAAATGCCTTTTCTGCATCAATTGATAAGATCATGTGGTTTTTGTCTTTTGTTTTATTTATGTGATGGATTACATTAATGGTTTTTCTGATATTAAACCAGCCTTGCATACCTGGTATAAATCCCACTTGATCAGGGTGAATTATTTTTTTGATGTGTTGTTGGATTCTATTGGCTAGAATTTTGTTAAGGATTTTTGCCTCTATGTTCATGAGGGATATAGGTCTATAATTTTCTTTTTTTGTAATGTCTTTACCTGGTTTTGGTATCAGGGAGATGGTAGCTTCATAGAATGAGTTGGGTAGTATTCCGTCTTTTTCTATACTTTGAAATACCTTCAATAGTAATGGTGTTAAGTCTTCTCTGAAGGTTTGGTAGAACTCTGCAGTGAAGCCATCTGGGCCAGGGCTTTTTTTTGTTGGGAGTTTTTTGATTACCGTTTCAATCTCTTTTTTTGTTATGGGTCTATTTAGTTGTTGTACTTCTGAATGTGTTAGTTTAGGTAAGTAGTATTGTTCCAAGAATTTATCCTTTTCTTCTAGGTTTTCAAATTTGTTAGCGTACAATTTTGTGTAGTAATCTGATATGATTCTTTTGATTTCATTTGGTTCTGTTGTGATGTGGTCCTTCTCGTTTCTTATTCGGGTTATTTGTTTCCTTTCCTGTTTTTCTTTAGTCAGTCTAGCCAATGGTTTATCAATTTTGTTAATTTTTTCAAAGAACCAGCTTTTGGCTTTGTTAATTCTTTCAATTGTTTTTCTGTTCTCTAATTCATTTCGTTCAGCTCTAATTTTTATTATTTGTTTTCTTCGGGTGCCTGATGGATTCTTTTGTTGCTCACTTTCTATTTGTTCAAGTTGTCGGGACAGTTCTCTGATTTTGGCTCTTTCTTCTTTTTGTATGTGTGCATTTATCGATATAAATTGGCCTCTGAGCACTGCTTTTGCTGTGTCCCAGAGGTTTTGATAGGAAGTATTTTCATTCTCCTTGCTTTCTAAGATTTTCCTTATTCCCTCCTTGATGTCTTCTATAACCCAGTCTTTTTTCAGGAGGGTATTGTTCATTTTCCAAGTATTTGATTTCTTTTCCCTAGTTTTTCTGTTATTGATTTCTAGCTTCATTGCCTTGTGGTCTGAGAAAATGCTTTGTAATATTTCGATGTTTTGGATTCTGGAAAGATTTGTTTTATGCCCTAATATGTGGTCTATTCTAGAGAATGTTCCATGTGCGCTAGAAAAAAAAGTATATTTTGCAGCAGTTGGGTGGAGAGTTCTGTATAAGTCAATGAGGTCAAGTTGGTTGATTGTTGTAAGTAGGTCTTCCGTGTCTCTATTGAGCTTCTTACTGGATGTCCTGTCCTTCTCCGAAAGTGGTGTGTTGAAGTCTCCTACTATATATGTGGAGGTGTCTATCTCACTTTTCAATTCTGTTAAAATTTGATTTATGTATCTTGCAGCCCTGTCATTAGGTGCGTAAATATTTAATATGGTTATGTCTTCCTGATCAATTGTCCCTTTTATCATTATATAGTGTCCTTCTTTATCCTTTGTGGTGGATTTAAGTCTAAAGTCTATTTTGTCAGAAATTAATATTGCTACTCCTCTTCTTTTTTGCTTATTGTTTGCTTGATATATTTTTTTCCATCCTTTGAGTTTTAGTTTGTTTGTGTCTCTAAGTCTAAGGTGTGTTTCTTGTAGGCAGCATATAGATGGATCGTGTTTTTTTATCCAGTCCGTGACTCTCTGTCTCTTTATTGGTGCATTTAGTCCATTTACATTCAGCGTAATTATAGATAAATAAGTTTTTAGTGCTGTCATTTTGATGCCTTTTCATGTGTGTTGTTGGCCATTTCATTTTTCCACATGCTTTTTTGTGCTGAGACGTTTTTCTTAGTAGCTTGTGAGATCCTCATTTTCATAATGTTTAACTTTGTGTTTATTGAATCGTTACGTTTTTCTTGGCTTTTTTCTTGAGTTATGGAATTGATATTCCTTTTTGTGGTTACCTTTTTATTTACCCCTATTTTTCTAAGTAAAAACCTAACTTGTATCCTTCTATTTCGCCTTGTATCACTCTCCATCTGGCAGTTCAATGCCTCCTATATTTAGTCCCTCTTTTTGATTATTTTGATCGTTTATCTATTGATTTCCATGATTTCCTGTTGTGTGTATTATTTTGTTTATTTATTTATTTTTTAGAATTAGTCTTAATTTGTTTTTGTGCTTTCCCTGTTTGAGTTGCGTTGATATCAGGACGTTCTGTTTTGTGACCTTGTATTGTGCTGGTACCTGATATTATTGGTCATCAGGCCAAACAATCTCCTTTAGCATTTCTTGCAGTCTTGGTTTAGTTTTTGCAAATTCTCTAAACTTGTGTTTATCTGTAAATATCTTAATTTCTCCTTCATATTTCAGAGAAAGTTTTGCTGGATATATGATCCTTGGTTGGCAGTTTTTCTCGTTTAGTGCTCTGTATATGTCGTCCCATTCCCTTCTTGCCTGCATGGTTTCTGCTGAGTAGTCTGAACTTATTCTTATTGATTCTCCCTTGAAGGAAACCTTTCTTTTCTCCCTGGCTGCTTTTAAAATTTTCTGTTTGTCTTTGGTTTTGGCAGGTTTGATGATGATATGTCTTGGTGTTTTTCTTTTTGGATCAATCTTAAATGGGGTTCGATGAGCATCTTGGATAGATATCCTTTCGTCTTTCATGATGTCAGGGAAGTTTTGTGTCAGGAGTTCTTCAAATATTTTCTCTGTGTTTTCTGTCCCCCCTCCCTGTTCTGGGACTCCAATCACTCGCAAGTTATCCTTCTTGATAGAGTCCCACATGATTCTTAGGGTTTCTTCATTTTTTTTAATTCTTTTATCTGATTTTTTTTCAGCTATGTTGGTGTTGTTTCCCTGGTCCTCCAGAAGTCCCAGTCTACATTCTAATTGCTCGAGTCAGCTCCTCTGACTTTCTATTGCGTTGTCAAATTCTGTAATTTTATTGTTAATCTTTTGGATTTCTACATGCTGTCCCTCTATGGATTCTTGCAACTTGTTAATTTTTCCAGTATGTTCTTGAATAATCTTTTTGAGTTCTTCAACAGTTTTATCAGTGTGTTCCTTGGCTTTTTCTGCATTTATCCTAATTTCATTTGTGATATCTTTAAGCATTCTGTAAATTAGTTTTTTATATTCTGTATCTGATAATTCCAGGATTGTATCTTCATTTGGGAAAGATTTTGATTCTTTTGTTTGGGGGGTTGGAGAAGCTGTCATGGTCTGTTTCTTTATGTGGTTTGATATGGACTGCTGTCTCCGAGCCATCACTGGGAAACTAGATTTTCCAAGTAGTCAGCTAAAAAAAAATGCAGTCAGATCCCTATCTGAATTCTCTCTCTGGCTCCAGGTATTCGGATGTTAATGGGGTCGCCTGGGGAGAGTGGGGGAGGGATCTGAGAGCTAGGAGTGTAGCACCACAGAATATAGAGCTGAACACCACGTTCACGCTCCGCCCCCGTTTGCCAAAATCCGGGCTGGACGGGTCCCTGGCTAGGACACTGCTTTCCTTGCTCGGAAACCAGTCACTTCCTCCTGGGGGCTTCCTCCGGTGCGCGGCACTGCTCGTGGGCACTGGGTGGGCGTTTCCCGCACGAACGGGTGGGCCCGCCCCCAGGGTCTATTCAGGCGATTATAATTAGGTCCCGCGGTCATGCCCCGCCTGTGCGCGCGCCCAAATCCCAGCGGGATGACTTCCGGGTTGAGACGCTGCTTTCCCTGTTCGGGAACCAGTCACTTCCTCCCCGGGACTTCTCCTTCGGGAGCGCCACACCTCTCGCGCGAACTGGTTTGGCGTCACCTGCACGGCCAGGTGGGCCCGCCCCCTGGGTCAATTCAGGGTAATAAAAATGGACCCCGCGCTCACGCCCCGCTCATGCGCGCGCCCAAGCCCCGGCAGGACGGCACCCCGTCTGGGACGCTACTTTCTGCGCTTCGGGACCAATCAGTTCCTCCCGGGGACTTCTCCTTCCGGTGTGCCACACCTCTCGCGCAAACTGGGAGGGCGTCACTCGCACGACCAGGTGGTCCCGCCCCCTGGGTCAATTCAGGGTAATAAAAATGGACCCCGCGCGCATGCCCCGCCCGCGCGCGCGCGCGTGCCCAGATCCCAGCGGAATGGCTCCCCGTCTGGGATGCTGCTTTCCCTGTTTTGAGACCAGACACTTCCAGGGATTTCTCCCTCTGGTGTGCCGTGCCACACGCACGGACTGGGTGTGCGTCCTCCCGCACGAACGTGTGGGCCCCGCCCTGGGGTCACTTTAGGGAAATATAGTTGACCCCCCCCCGCTCGCGCCTCGTCGGCTTCTCGCCTGACTCCCGGCGGGACGGCACCCCAGCTGGGACGCTGTTCTCCCCCCTCCCAGATCAGTCACTGCCTCCCGGGTGCTTCTCCCTCCGGCTGCGCCCCTACGCCGCCCGCGCCAACCTGCTAGACTTCCTCCCGGGATGGGTTCGGGGGGGAAGGGGTGGGCCCCCTTTCTGTGCCGTCTGCCCCCCTGGGCTCTGCCCCAGATCGAGCTCCGAAGGTCACCTGCCTGGTGCGCTGGCTCCTAGTTCTGAAAACAGTCGCTGTCTGCCCGTATTTGTTCGTTTTCTGTCTCTAAGTCTGTGCTTGTTGTTCAGAGTTCGTAGATTGTTATGTATGTGATCGATTCCCTTGTTTTTCCGAGTCTTTGTTGCAAGAGGGATCCGCGGTAGCGTCCACCTAGTCCGCCATCTTGGCCCCCGCCTCTGGTCTTGTTAATTCTTTTAATTGTTTTTCTGTTCTCTATTTCATTTAACCCTGCTTTAATTTTTATTTGTTTTCTTCTGGTGCCTGAGGGTTTCTTTTGTTGCTCTCTTTCTATTTGTTCAAGTTATAGGGATAATTATTTGATTTTGGCCCCTTGTTCTTTTTTGTATGTGTGCATTTCTTGCTATAAATTGACCTCTGATCACTGCTTTAGCTTTGAAAATTTGAAATGGGCTTGAAAATTAAAAGGGCAAAATTATCTTTATTCTTAGATCATTATGATTGTATATCTGGAAAACCAAAAATAGCATGTTCGTGTAATAAGATAATTCTGTAAGTGGCTGTTAGAAATCATAAATCAATGATTGTCTTTTATATAGAGAGAGTTAATGTCTGTGAAATATAATAGAAAAACAAATTCATACATGGTGAATAAATATTATTTAAATCACCTGTAGAAGAAACTAAGATTGTATAATGCTGGTATGAAAAATAAATTAAAATACCTTTGAGTGATATGTTTTAAAAAAAGTGGGAGTTTAAAAAAATAGAAAATTATATCTTTTTTTTTTTTTTTGATAGTACAACCCAAACCAGACAAGGGAGAGAAAAACCTTTTCAAGCAACCCTCCAAAGCCAGAGCGTTAAATAAAAGGAGCAGTATATTTGGCTAGATTAAATAAAACCTGTGGGGAAAACATTACCACAATTAAAATAAAAAACATAACTTTTTCATACTCAAGAAATATGATACCAATAGATGTTAAATTTACTAACACAGGAAGTTTAAAGTAAGCAATGATATCAATAAAAATGGGGAAATTTTACGAAATGAGGACTCAGATAAATGACTTGTGCATTATTAAAGCTTGATTAGGTTTACTGAGAGTTAAATGTACTCTCACCAAAAGAATGAAAAATTATATTTTTTATTATCATAATATTAAGGAATGCTGGTCCCAGGTAACAATCTTTTGTGATTTCCTTGGAGCTCTGGAGATAAATGAGGTAATTCCTGTAATGTCCCTTTCCTTCTGAGGAAAATGTGGTGGTTAATTTGGTTCTATTCCCAGGGTATGATCTTATTTAACTCAAAGAGAAGTCGTTAAAATAGGGAGAAGACATAGGCCAGAAGTTCATAGTTTAGTCTACTCTGTCTGGTACAAGACTATGCATGTGATGTGGATGGAAGAACCTGGGTAAGGTTGGATAGTCCTTGCACTGAATTTGTTTTTACCTTACATCCCTTTTCAACTTTAATCAGATGTCTTCACTTTTGTAAGTATTCAATTTCTCATCTTTAAGGTGTGGATAATAGGTCTGCTGTGAGGTTCCGAAGTGATATGAGTAGGTGGGCAAAGTACAAATGTGATGAATATCAGCTGTTAGTGTCATCCCCTAGAAGTTCACAAGAAGAGATAGGATGGGACCCCACAAAACCAGCTCCTTACTAGCTGTTGGGCTTCTGTGTATCCTGTGCCCAATGGTTAAGTGCTTCACTGCTAATGAAAAGGTTGGTGGTTTCAACCCACCTAGACCCTCCGTGGGAGAAAGACCTGGCAGCGATATGTTCCTATAAAAATTATAGCCCAAAAAATCCTAGGGGACAGTTCTACTCTGTCACATGGTTTTGCTATGAATTAAAATAAACTCAAAGCCACTTTTCAGTAATACAAAGAATTAAGATGTGAGATTTGTTTTAAATAAAGAGAAGCACCGTGCTGAGGAGGGTTGAGGAGTCATTTTTGCACTAGCTGTTTTACGATGACAAGCTGAGATACAGCTGAGCGTGTCTGAGTCCACAATGTTGTGTCAAACATTCAAGCACAGCAACTAGAACCCAGGCATTTGGAGTGAGGTCACCTGTGTTCAAATTCCAGCTCCACCATTGTGTGAAGTGGGGCTAATCCCTTAAAATCTCTATAGGTCCAAGCCTTCAATGTAATGGGCACATAATGGGTTGCTTTGAGCACAGATGTAAGTTATATTAAATACTGCATGGACAGATCTTAGAATGTGGCCATTGCAGGGTGAGTGGTCAGGATCTCACTTTCCCAATAGTGCGTTTCTCAAACTGTGAATCATCCCTGACTTCTACCAGCATTCCAAAATAAAAATAAGGGTTTTTTCTCAGGTCCTCTTATTCTGAAGAAAATAAAACAATAGGCTGCTAAACTAGGAAGAATTAGAGTGGGGAAGTAGGATCCTGGTTAACTATAAGGCATGTCCTCACTGCGACCCAGGGACCTAGACTCCGGGTTATTTAAAAAGTAATGCAAAATTGTTTCTGGACATAGAGAAATTCTAAGAATCTTTAATTTTATTCTGATTATGACTTGTTCTAACTGGTTTATCTGAATCCATATATTAATAAACTTTTCCTTGAATTGGTCAAAGGCAGTTAAGTGTTTGACCACTATTTCAAATCATACAGCTTGGAGCCTGCAGTGAGTTCCAGGGAATTCATAATCAGAAAAAAAAGAGAGAAGCTCAAGCTGTATATTGGTGTCCCCCAAGTTATTTATATTGGCAACCAAATGTAAGGGGTGGTCCCCTCACAGCAGGAGGTCTTACAGAGGCAAGTGGGGTACAGGGAGCTGACAGCCAACGAGTGATGAAATAACTTTCTTCAAATCAGTGATAATTTTTTTTAACTTCATAATTAAAAATAAAGGAGAAATAAAACGTGTTGTCCATCTTCCCTCAGGTTAGAACTGTCTCATTTAGCAAGACCATCTCCTGCATATGGCTGCCAATTCGAGAAGAATGGTGACACCAATACATAGATTGTTGCTCAGTGCTGTCTTCCTGTAGCATCTTGTTCTCTAATAAGCAGAAGAGTTTGCTTTAAGGCTGGGGCACAGGGCACAGGTAGGCTGGGACAAAATAGGCCACTATGGGAAAGGGGCAGGGACAGGAAACCAGCACAGAGAGCATATTTTACCTCCCTCTCAATTGTGTAGCCAAAGTGGAAAAATTTATAGACACATCGCTGTGTCTAGAATTTTATTTTTACCTTCATTTCAATTATGTTCAATAAATAATATTTCATTCATCAGTTTTATCTTGTTTAGATGATGTTCTGTCTTTTCTTTTGCTTTAATTCTTATTCTGAACTCTTACTCCAGGCCATTTTTTAATAACTCATAGCTATACTATCAGACTATAGGGTCGCTATGAGTCGGAATCGACTCAATGGCACTGAGTTTGTTTGTTTTTTTAATACTATCAGAATACTATCCTGACTTGTCTCGCTACCTTAAAAATATCTTCCTTTCAAAGGTTACTAAATATGAAGAGCAGTAACTTTCTAGAAAATTTCACTTTAATTATTCTCTTTTTAGATAAATACCTATCACCCATGCTGTCAACTGTCCTCTCCCCATTACCCCAGACCAATTTAGTGACCCTTGCTAAAGAGTGTTCTACCTACATACCCTTCAGGCTGCCAAGGTTCTGCTTGGCATGGTGTGAGCCACGTTGCCTGGATTAAAAGATATTCTCTTTTCTTTTTCCTTCCTAAATATTTCCCATTTGTCAAAGGTTAATTATTTTATGCCCCACATTTTTTACATGAAATATATCTTAATTCCTGCATCTCTCTGGAAGCACATACTGTATATTCTCACTTGTCCCGATAGAGAGCATCTTACATGTTTATTTTAATTTTGGTTAGGAAAACATATGTTTTTTTTAACAATTAAAATGTAAATTCAGAGTATTGTTAAAAATAATCAAAACTCAACAAAATTGAAACTTGAATTTTTTTTCCGAGTAGTTATTCTATATGGATATAGGGAGACCATTCTGATTTAAAAGAAAAAAAAGCAAATGTTTAGACATAGGCTAGTTACAGTAAGGCTTACAACTAGAAGAGGACAGAGAAGAATAGAAGATGAATCATTTTCTTATCTTAACAGGATAGATCGTAACTTGCTCTCTTCCTTTTACTGAGATCTACTGGTTACTGATATTAGTCAGGTCGCAAAGTGGCCTCTGCCCCTCCACCCACCAGCAGCCATGACACTTTTTGAAATTTAAATTAAATAAGTCTGGCTCCAAACAGGAAGGAAAAGGTGAACAATTTTGGGTGACAAAAACCCCTGGCTTGATTAATTTTGGGTCAGGAATTTTTATGGTTAGTACTTGGTTTTGTGGGTAAGAAAAATCATAAAATCAAAGGAAGATGTCTGTTTTTAATTTCTCTCTATGACAATTTTAGTTTTGAGATAAAGAACTTGAACATCAAAGACAAACTGACATTGTTGCTGAGAACTTATTTCGGCTGAGGATATCACCAAAGGAGGCTTCAGGGATAGAACCAAAGAAAAGCAGAAGACTTTTTTTTTGGAGGGGGCACCTACTTTTAAAAGAAAAAAATATATGAAAATTTTCGTGGTGAAAAAGACAAAGACACTTTATTTACCTGAAAACCTCTGATTCACTGGACCAGCTCCTCGAAGCCAGCAGCAGCAAAGCTGTGGAACCTGCCTGGGAGAGGAACACTTTTAGGACAGGTGAAATGAATGTGAATACTTTTTCTGCACAATTCAAATTCTTCAATTCTACTTTGAAGTGATTACTAAATTTAGGAACAGGTTTTGGTAAAACAAAATATAACATAAAATGGTAGAGAATAGAGGATAATTTTCTGTTGTCCATGTCCCTAATAAGTTGCCCAAATGTTTCCATCTAAGATATCTCAAATCCTTTCATAAGGTTTGACTCTAAGTGTCAGTGGTTGCTATCTATGTCAGAAGATGAAGATAGTTTTTTTAAAGAACATAAAATATATAAAACAAACACATGCCAAATATTTTAAGTAATTAATTAGTGATTGAGAGAGCTAGTAAGATATTCAAAATCAAAATCAAATTTCACACATAAAAGAACAGATAAGCATGGCTGAAAAAAAATACAAATAGATGCAAAATGGATCTATCTACAGAGAAAATACCAATTGCATTCCGCTAAAACAAAATTAGTTTGTATTTGTATAGGCAATAATTTTTATTATTAACAGTTTTATACAACTTCTACAATTGTAAGATAGCTTAAAGACAATAAATAACAAACATAACCCAGTCCACTAAAGAGAAGACTCAGCTTTTTTTCCTGTTTCAAAGATTTTCACAATTTTTCCTGACACTGGCATAATGAAGAAAGATGCAATGAGTAGAGGAAATGATATTGGTTAAGTGTTTTCTTATCCAGTAATTATGCATAAGTTGTGTATGAATTATTTAATTGAATCAAAAGAATGATCCAATGATAACGCTTACACAGTAGGTTGAATAAGGATACTCAAAAAATGTATATGAGATCACAAAGCTTGTAAACAGCTGATCTAAAATTTGTACTCAGGACTGACTGGTCCCAAATTTGTGCACTTTCTCACTACATATTTCAATACAAGGTATATGAAATTCTATTTGAATTAGATGTGGAATATGGGCCTTAATCAACATAGAATGACAAGGTGGATGATTTGGACTTGACTGATAACCATTTTCAGTCATTCAGTTAATGGGATTATTTGTGTTCAATTACCTCCTGAAGACTTGGTGGTGTTACTCTTGTATGGCATGGAATACCTGCACATGTTTCAGAGAAAGTGAACCTGAGAAAGTAGAAGAGTAAACTCCCTTGACTAAATCACAAGTTGTTCATTTTATTTTTTTAGAGTCATTGATTAAACACCCAGAGAAATGAACAACTTCACCTCTGTGACCATGTTCTTCCTAATGGGGTTTTCTGATGTTCGGGAGATCCAGATCTCACATGCTGTGTTGTTTTTGCTGCTATACCTGGCAGCTGTACTGGGGAACGTTCTCATCATCACTCTCACAAGCAAGGATCATCGGCTCCACACCCCTATGTATTTCTTCCTGCAGAACTTGTCCTTTCTGGATCTCTGCCTCATTTCCATCACTGTTCCCAAATCCATCGCAAACTCTCTGGCTAATCACACCACCATCTCATTTCTCGGCTGTGTTTCACAGGTATTTTTCTTCTTCCTCTCAGCCACTACAGAAGTATCTCTACTCACAGTGATGTCTTATGACCGCTACGTTGCCATCTGCCACCCACTGAGGTATGAAGTCATCATGAGCCATGGAGCCTGTGTGCAGATGGCAGCTTCCTCATGGGTCAGTGGAGTTCTCAATGCAATTCTGCACACAGCTTCTACCTTCTCCATACCAGTGTGTGGGTCTCCTGAAATTCGTCAGTTCTTCTGTGATGTTCCACAACTGCTGTCCCTCGCCTGTTCTTATAATACTGTGGAATTAGTAGTCATTGGGCTCACCCTGGTGTTAGGTTTTGGCTGTTTTGTGTTTATTGATATCTCTTACATTCACATCTTCTCCACTGTTCTGAGAATCCCATCCAGAGAAGGCAGGTCTAGAGCTTTCTCCACGTGCTTGCCTCACCTCACTGTTGTGACTCTCTTTCTCTTTTCTGGCTTTCTTGCCTATTTACGACCTTTACCCAAATCACCATCACCCTTGGATTTGCTGGTGTCGGTATTCTATACTATGGTGCCGCCCATCATGAATCCCGCCATCTACAGTCTGAGAAATAAGGATATGAAGATGGCATTAAAGAAACTTAAAGAGTGGGCATTGCCCTTCAAATTAGGAGAGTTAATGCCACATATATCATGATCTTTCAATCACTGACAGAATTGTCTGAACAATCTGGTTGCATAGTCTGAATATAATATTGGATATTTAAAGTAAGAATTTCTGTGAAAACTCTGGTTGTACTCATTGAATTGCTACTAACAGGCACTATCACTAGACGAAGTGAGTGGAAAAACCAGTAGTTCCATTTGTAATTGGGCAGACACATGCTGACCTTATATTTATCATCTTAATTGTAAAACAAACATAGAAAACAGCAGTTGTTTTCCAGTTAATTCCAACTTGTGGCAACCACGTGTATGCAGAGTAGAACTGTGCATAGGGTCTTCAAGGCTGTGGCCTTTCGGAAGCAGATCTCTGGTCTTTCTTCAGAGGCCTCGTAGTAGGTTTAAATCATCAGTCTTTCATTTAGTAGTCGAGTACTTAATCATCTGTTCTACCTAGGGATTCCTTATAGGGACGCTTTTGTATGTGACAAATACTTCGTAACTTTTGGATATACAACTCACTTATAGTCATACGATTATCTCTCCATTCTTAATCTAGTGTTGTATTTGCTGCTCCAGTACACTGGTCCATGAGATTACCTTTACCTAGGTTTCTCCAGACTAGTCCAGTTGGTCCACTTAGATGTTTTCTTCATACCCTTTACCTCTCCATCATAGCATTTATCTTAGTTGTAATTTAAGATTTATTTTTGTAACTACTTGTTATGTTTTACTTCATTACACCATGGGATCTTTGTGGACAGGTGCTGTATTTCCTATGCCTAGCTTAGTGTGTGGCCTAGAGTAGAAATAAGTGGGTATTTATTTATCATATGGATTAATGGACAATACCCACATTGTTTTCTGGTCCCAGGAATTTTTGTTATTTTTTTTATTAATCTGAGCTTAGTCTAGTGTATGATCTCTATATTTGTAGGGGATTAACTTCTTATTTATTCCAAAGGCAATGGATTATAATCATTCTTTTGCAGTAGTTATGGGCTTATGCAAATATATAGTTTACATGATCAGAAACTATATTTTCCACACAGACAAAGAACTAGTGGGTTTGTTCAATTTAGAGAGAAAAAGCATTTGTGTGATTGAATGGATATGTATGCATTTTGTGGAAAAAATATTCACATGATTGTAAAATATACTGGCTCATGTTCAGGCAGTTGTTGTTTTTAGGTGCCGTCGAGTCGGTTCCGACTCATAGCAACCCTATGCACAACAGAACGAAACACTGCCTGGTCCTGAGCCATTCTTACAACCATTGTTATGCTTGAGCTCACTGCTGCACCCACTGTGTCAATCCACCTCGTTGAGGGTCTTCCTCTTTTTCCTGACCCTGTACTTTGCCAAGTATGATGTCCTTCTCCGGGACTGTTCCTTCCTGACATTTCCAAAGTATGTAAGACGCAGTCTCGCCATCTTTGCCTCTAAGGAGCGTTCTGATTGTACTTCTTCCAAGACACATTTGTTCGTTCTTTTGGCAGTCCATGGCATATTCAATATTCTCCGCCAACACCACAATTCAAAGGTGTCAACTCTTCACTCTTCCTTACTCATTGTCCAGCTTTCACATGTTCAGGCAGTTGGAATGTATCATATACGTGCATGTTGTGTAGCAAATGAACTGACCCCATCTGCTGCAAGAAGATCCATTTATTCTACTTATAATCCCCTATGTTAGACTTTTCTAAGTTTAGACTTGAGTGTTTCTTTCACCCAAAACAAAATAAAATTTAATTACATATCTGTTGAAATTGTTAGAGATTTGCATTGGCAGAGTACTTTTGCTAGAAACATGAACGTCTGCAATCTTGCGTATGTTAAGCAGAATGATACCAAAGATGTGCATGTCTTAATTTGCAGAACCGGTGAACATGTTATCTTACCAGGACAAAAGGGCTTTGCTGATGTTATTAAGGCTAAGGGCCTTGACATGGAAAATTATCCTGGATTATCCAAATGGGACCAATCTAATCACATAAACCCTTTACGGCAGAGGAACTTTTGCAACAGAAGTTGGAAAACCAGCTAGATGGCAGAGTGAGAGGGATGTGACCAGCCGTTACTGCCTTTGAAGATTGCAGAAGGTAGCCATGATTCAAGAAATACATACGGCCTCTTGAATCTGGAAAATTCATGTACGGAATTTTTTCAGAAATGGATGCAGCCCATCGATACCTTGATTTTAACCTAGTGAGCCTCAAGTCAAATTTCTGATTTACAGAACTGTAGGAGCATAAATTTGTTATATAAAACCACTAAATCCCTGGTACTTTGTTACTGCAGCAATAGAAAACTAATACTCTGCTCAAAATTCAGTGTTTCATTATTAATATATCACAATTGAGTTGAGCTGCTGTGCATTTCAGAGAAATCAGAGGAGAAGAGAGAAATATTGCTATGTTATTACTGAAACTCTCAAAATGCTCATTACTCTCAAAATGGATAAATTTTGGCATCTTCAAAACAGTCAGTACTATTCAGCAATGGAAGTGAAATATCTACATCTATGCAAAAATGTGGAAAAGTCTCACAAATATAAAACTGAGAAAAATAAACTGGACACAGAAGACTATAATTTGTAGAATGTCATTTATTTTATATAAAGATAAAAACAGACACTATGCTGCCTGAAGTATGGGATAGGAGTCACCACGGGGCTTGTAACTAAAAAGAAGCATAGAAGGGGATTCTGGGGTGCTGCATTATCCTTCTTCTTGATCTGGGTGCTGGTAACGTGGATATAGGCAGTTTATAAAAATACACCCAGGTGTATTCATATAATATGTGCAAGCTTCTGTTTCTAATACATAGATCAATATTTTAATCAAAGGAAGAGAGATCCTACAGTATTGCGAAAGGCATTAAATCCTACCTCTTAGGGACAAACTTGAAAGAGGAGAGGAGGGTGTTTTCTCCTATGTGTGAATGAAGAGCTACTCCTAGCTTTACCCAAAAATGCAGTGCCGTCAAGTCAATTCCGACTCATAGCGCCCCTATAGGACAGAGTAGAACTGCCCCACAGAGTTTTCAAAACCAAAAATCAAAACAAACCTGTTGCCAAATCAAGTCGATATCGACTAGTAGCAACCCTATAGGACAATAGGGTTCCCAAGGCTGTAAATCTTTTTGGAAGCATACTACCACATGTTTCTCCCCCCGAGCAGCTTGTGGGTTCAAACCACTGACCTTTCAGTTAGCAGCCAAACATTTAACTACTGCACCACCAGGGATCCTTAGCCTTAGAAAAGCCTACCATAATTAGGAAACTACAAGTTATGGAAAATATAATTAGGAAAAACTGCTCTCAAACAACAAATATTTTAGTGGTACTCAGGTTGGGTTAAATACTAGGGTAAAATGGGCAAGCTAAATACTGATGGCAAATGGATTTCCTACTATACATTAACTTTGATGTGTTATTCACAATCAGATTTTTTTATTTAAATAAATCAGTGTACTAACATATTCTTTGAATATGGAAACTTCCAGAATAACACTCACACTTACTACCCCCAGGTATATGTTATTTGCATTAATAAAGTGCTCACATAATTGTATGTATAAACTTTTTTTTTGGTAAATTAATTTATTGACTCCAACACTCTCAATGTAAAAATATGATTTCCAATTCCATATATAATAACTGATTTTATCAACCCTCTTTTCAGTCTAAGAATTGTAGGAGCAATATTACGATATCAGGGATTAGTTGAGTATATTGCTAGGGGGTCACTGGGCAACAGATGTCTTGCCAAACACACTATCAGCTGGAATGTATCTTTATCAATATGGGTAATGGCACTGCAACTTATATCTGCTTACTTGCAAGGAAAAAAAACCACACACTTTAAGTAACAGGTGGCTAAATTAATTACATTTTTGTGCCGACTAAGAAGAGTTTTTTTTTTTTTTTAAGAAGAGCAAAACCAAAAAAATTAATTTAGGAAGAAGAAATTTGTAACGTATAAAGATTTTGACAAACTATATTAAGTTCTAGGATATGATCAGGTGAAGAGAAAAAAAATATCAAGGACTTAGGTGAGAAATGCTTCATGATAGTTATATGTGGAGGATGCAACAAATATAGAGAAAAATGGCAACCAAAGAGGTTTTTCTGGTAGATGGAAGACTCTTATTTAACGTTTGGAGGGTAAAAAAGAGTCATGTGGGATGATTTTTGCTGCCTTATAGGAGGGAAATACCATGTGATAACCAGAGAAGCCAAATGCATAATACCAGATTGCAAAGACTGAAAGTAATTCAGTGTGAATGAAACTGGTGTTGTCTTTGAAGGAATGGATGGTAACAAAAATTAGGGAAGCAGGGATTAGATCTTGTATAAAGTATTGAAGAAAAATAATTTTCAAATGAGAACTCTTCACCCAGTAATGTTGTCATTCAAAAATAAGGGCGAAATCAAGGATCCCAAATAAACAAAAGTTATAGGAATTTATAACCACCAGAATTGGTCTGCAAGAATTACTTAAGGGAGTTATTTCAGATGAAAAAGAAGGGACACTGGACAGATAATTGAATCAGTCCGTGGGAAAGAAAAGAGAAAGAGAGAGAAATCTCCAACGAAGGTAATGACATGAGAAAATATAAGGAAGAGTTGTCTGGTATTTCCAGGGAGTAAACTTAGTATTACTTAAGTCCCACAAGCAATACAACATTAAATAAGTACAAACTCAAGCTAAGGAACTCAGAATGTATAATGATGTAATTGGTGTTACAACAACAAAAAGGGGGGTAGGAGGAGCAAAATAGCATAGAGTTTTAGTATACTAACATTAAAACTTACTCATACTTCCTATGTTAAATACAGGCATCAAGTTAAAATAAGCTGGTGCAATTATAAGTTGTTAAACGTAATATTTGTGGTAATCACGAAGAAAATATTTACAAAACGTACACAGAGGGAAGAAGGAAGAAATTAAAAAGACTGAACACAAAAAGGAGTCTAAAGAAAAAAAAACAGAAGTATGGGAATTGAGGGACAAAGAAGATACAAGGCACGCAAAACGATTAGCAAAAGGAATGAAGTAGGTCCTTTAATTTCAGTATTTAGCTTAAATGTAAGTGGTTTAAATTCTTCAAAAAGCAGAGAGTGGTAGAATGGATAAGAAACACGATCCATCCTTATGCTATCTACAAGAGACACATCTTAGACCCAAAGACACAAACAGGTTGAAAGTGAAAGAATGGAAAAGAATATGCCATATAACTAATAACCATAAGAAAGTAGGGATGGCCATACTGATATCAGGCAAAATAGATTTTATATCAATATCTGTTCTAAGAGATGAGGAAAGACATTTCCTAATAATAAGAGAATAAATTATTAAGACATAATAATTATAAATATTTGTTTCCAACATCAGAGCTATAAAATATATGGAACTAGTACTGAAAGATCTGAGAGGAACAATAGATGACTCCACCATAATAGTTGGAGACTTCAACATACCTCTTTCAATATATTTAAAAAGAATTTAGTAAGGACATAGAAGATTTCAACAATACCATAAACCAATTAGACCTAACGGACATATATACAACTCTACACCCAACAGCAGAACAAAACACATTTTTCTTCTGAGCACATGGGTGATTCTTTGAAATTAATCATATGGTAGGCCACAAAATAAACCTCAACAAGCTTTTAAAAAATTGAAATTATAAAATGTATCTTCTCTGTGCACTAAAGAATACTATTATAAATTAATAACAGAAGGAAAACTATGAAACATACAAATTCATGGAAATTAAACAATGCTGTACTAAACAACAATTGGATCAGGGAAGAAATCGAGAGATAAATAATAATAATAATAAAATACCTGGAGTTAAGTGAAATGAAAGCACAACAACCCAAAACTTATGGGATGCAATGAAAGCAGTCCTCAGAGAGAAATTAAGAGCAATAAATGCTTACATTAATAAAGAGGAAAGACCTGAAATAATCTAACTTTACAGCTGGATGAACTAGAGAAAGAAGAGCAAGTTAAACCTAAAACTACTAAAAGAAAGGAATTAGAAAAGATCAGAGCAAAAATAAATTTAATCAAAAACAATAGATTCAATCTAACCAGAAGCTGGTTCTCAGATCATTTCAGATCAATAAAATTGACAAACTTTTATCTATATTGACAAAGAAAAAAAAATGATGCAAAAAACCAAAATAAGAAAAGGGAGACATTAGAACTGATCTAATAGAAATAAAAAGAATTATGATGAAATACTTTGAACCTGTATGCCAAAAAATTAGGTAATGTAGAGGAAAGTGACAAATTACTAGAAACATAAAAACTACCTAAACTGATTCATGACTACATAGAAAATTTCAACAGACCCATTATAAGTGAAGAGATTGAATCAGTAATCAAAACTGTTCCTACAAGGGGAAAAAAAAAGGTCCTGGGCCAGATAGATTCCCTGGGGAATTCGACCAAACATTTAGAGAATTTGACAACAATTCTGTTTAAGTTCTTCAAAAACAACAGAGAAAAAAAGGGAAGAAAAAAAAAGGCCATTGCTGTAGAGTCAATTCCGACCCATAGCGACCATACAGGACAGAATAGACTAGTAACATCAAGGCGTCGACTCATACATGAAGAAAGCAAACGTTAAAAAGACAGAAAAGAAAGAAAAGATCATAATGAATGTCCAAAGAGACTCAGAAACTTGCTCTAAAAAGTAGAGTAAAAAAAAAAAAGTAGAGTAGCTAAGGCAAATTGAAGAAATGATCACATAAAAGAACTGAATAGAAGATATCAAAGGACAGCTCCGAAAGAAAAGTATTCTAATGAAATGTGAAAAGACCTGGAGTTATAAAACCAAAAGAGAAGAACAATCTCGGCATTTCTCAATGTGAAAGCTGAAGAAAAAATTCAAGCCTCAAGTTGAAACATTGAAGGGTTCTATGAGCAAAACATTAAATGACACAGAAAGCATGAAAAGAAGATGGAAGAAACACACAGTCACTGTACCAAAAAGAAGATATTCAACCCTTTCAGGAGCTAGCATATGATCAAGAACCCATGGTGTTGAAAGAAGTCCAAGATTAACCGAAGGCATTGGTGAAAAATAAGGATCCAGAAATAGAGGGAATAACAATTGAGATGTTTAAACTAACAGATGCAATGGTGGAAATGCTCACTTGTCTAAGCCAAGAAATTTGGAAGACAGCTACCTGGGCAACCAGATGGAAGAGCTCCATATGTGTGCCCATTCCAAAGACAGGTGGTCCAACAGAATGCGGGAATTACTGAATGATATCATTTATACCACACACAAGTAAAATTATGCTGAGATAATTAAAAAATGGTTACAGTAGAACTTCCAGAAACTCAAACCAGATTCAGAAGAGGATCAGAAATGAAAGATATCATTGCTGATGTCAGATGTATCTTGGCTGAACGAGAATACCAAACTATAGGACAGAGTAGAACTGCCCCATAGAGTTTCCAAAGAGCACCTGGCAGATTTGAACTGCCGACCTTTTGGTTAGCAGCCATAGCACTTAACCACTACGCCACCAGGGTGAAAGATGGTTGGTTACCTGTGCTTTATTAACTACACAAAGGCCTTTGACTATTTGGATCATAATAAATTATGGATAACGTTGAGAAGAATGAGAATTCCAGAACACTTAATTGCATTAATGTAGAGCTGTATACAGACCAAGAGTCAGTCACTTGAACAGAACAGGGGGATACTGCATGGTTTAAAATAAGAAAAAGTCTGTGTAAGGGTTGCATCCTTTCACCACGCTCCCTCGATCTGTATGCTAAGAAAATAATCTGAGGAGTTGGAAAATATGAAGAAGAGCTCAACATCAGGATTGAAGGAAGACTCATTAACAACCTGTGATATACGGGATGACATAACTTTGCTTGCTGAAATCTAAGAAGACTTGAAACACTTACTGATGAAGATCAAAGACTACAGCCTTCAGTTGGATTACGCCTCAACATAAAGAAAACAAAAATCCTCACAACTGGATCAATAAGCAACATTATGATTAAAGAAGAAAATATTGAAGTTGTCAAGAATTTCATTTTACTTGGATCTACACCCATGGAAGCAGCATTCAAGAAGTCAAATAGTGTATTGGATTGGGCAAACCTGCTGCAAAAGACCTCTTTAAAGTGTTGTAAAGCAAAGATGTCACTTTGATGACTAAGGTGCACCTAACCCAAGTCATGGTATTTTCAATTGTGACATTGAATTGATGCATTTGAATTATAGGATTGAAAAAGAACATTGAACATACCATGGACTGCCAGAAGAACAAACCAATCTGTGCTGGCAGAAATACAGCCAGAATGTTCTTCAGTAACAAGAATGTCAAGACTCTCTCACATACTTTGGGCATGTTATCAACAGGAACCAGTCCCTTTCTAAGGACATCATGTGTGGTAAAGTAGAGCGTCAGCAAAAAGAGGAAGACCCTCGACAAGATGGATTAACACAGTGGCTGGCAACAATGGGCTCAAACACAGGAATGAGTGTGAGGATGGTGCAAGAACTGGCAGTGTTGCATTCTGTTGTACAAAGGGTGGCTAGGAGTCAGAACCGACTCGAAGGCACCTAACAACAAAAACAAAGGACTTGAATAGACATTTCACCAACGAAGATATTCAAATGGACAAAAAACTCATGAATAGATACTCAGCATATTTAGCCGTCAGAGAGATGCAATTCAAAACCATGAGAGACCATTCGACTTTAATTATGATAAATCCAAAATCAAACCCATTGCCATCAAGTCAATTCTGACTCATAGCAACTCTACAGGACAGGGTAAAACTGCCGCATAAGGTTTCCAAGGCTGTAAATTTTTATGGAAGCTGACTGACACATCTTTCTGCCATGGAGCAACTGGCAGGTTTGAACGATCAACATTTTGTTAGCAGCCACGCATTTAACCACTGCGCCACCAGGGCACCTCAATTAGAACGGCTAAAATAATTTAAATGGAAAATAAATGTTTCTGAGCATGCAGGGAAATTGGAATCTTTATCCATTGCTGGTGGAAATGCAATATGGTACAGCCATTCTGGAAAACAGTGTGTCAGGTCCTCCCAAAACTAACAATAGAACTACCATATGACCATATGATCCAGCAACCCCACTACTAGTAATAGACCTGAGACTTGAAAGCAGGGACATGAACTGACGTATGTCCACCAGTGTTCATTACAGCATTATTCACAGAAGTCAAAATTTGGAAAGAACATAAATGCCCATCACTGGACAAATGGATAAATAAAATCTGGTATGAACATATACTGAAATACTACTCATTCAGAAAGAGAAAAGAAGTCCAGGAACATGCTACAACATGGATGGAGCTTGAGGACGTTATGCTGAGTGAAATAAATCAAGCCAAAGTGACAAATATTGTATTATTTTATTTATATAAAAAGATAAGACAGGCGGGGCAAAGATGGCTGACTAGGTAGAAGCTACCTCGATACCTCTTGCAACAAAGACTCAGAAAAACAAGTAAATCAATCACATACATGACAATCTACGAACCCTGACCATCAAACACAGATCTCAAGACTTGACCTGAGTGACAGAGACTGAGAACCAACAACCACGGGGAAGCAGCAACTGTTTTCGGAGCCTGGAGCCAGAGTCCCAGTCAGGAAACCTTGGCGCTGTGCTTTGGACTGGGCGCAGGGGAGCTCAGCACGGCATCCTGAGACGGAGCAAACACAGGACACAGCCCTAGCCCCCAGAAATGACCTCGGGGGAAGCCCAGCCAGTGCAAGCAGGCAGTGCAGCAACGTGGCTGACAGGAGGAGAAGTCGCCGGGAGGCAGAGACTGGTTTTGGGGCATGGAGTGCAGCATCCCAGCAGGGGAAACTTGGCGCTGGGCTTTGGACTGGGAGCAGAGGAACTGGCCACAGCTTCTGAGACAGCGCAAGCACGGGATGCGGGCCTGACCCTCGGGGCAATCTCTACACAGCCAGCGACCACAGTTGTCACGCCCCTTGGGAATCTCAGATAAAACAGTCATCCCAAGCAAGATAAGTAAATTTGTCTATATTCCGGGCTGCTACTCTCTCCTATTTATCTGAACCCTCCCCTGCCCTTCCCAGGTGGCTTCATTAACATTGGAATTTCCTGAACCAGAGAGGGAAGTGCCCGGCGGTTTTTCTTTCCTGTTTTTTTTTTTTTTTTTTGGATCTTTTCCTAACCCATTCTCCTGGCCTCAGAGAAGCAGCCACAAAAAACCCAGGGACCAAAAATCCTTCCCTAATTGGACTAAAAACACAGAACCAGCTCCAGCCAAACATATGTGATCCACAGTCTTGGGCTTTGATCCCTACAGAGAACAAGGTGGCTATTATAATGCAAAGGCGTTTCTGGTAGAGATCTGACTGTAATTGTTTTAGCAGATTTCTAGAAAGACAAGTTTCCCAGGTCTGATATCTCTGCATATTCAACACAGTCTTCACTGACCCACAACAGGGAACTAAGGGCTGAAGCTCCCCGCAGACCACCTAGTCTCTGGCCTTAGGGGTCTAAGGAGGGTGACATCTACCAATCTGTAGAGGTACTTGCATTGGGGGCCTAAGGTACAGCTGCAGAGCCCGCCCACCAAAGTGCTTTAGGAATAGAGACACACCTACCTTACTGGCACTTGGGGGAAGCCTGTCAGCATCCTGCCCCCACTGGAATGTGAAACCCTTCTGCTACTAGAATCTGGTGCACACAACTATCACCACTACTTCTCTAGGTGGATAGGTGACAGTCTGCACCACACACTTGATGACCCAAAATCAGATTCTACTCAAGAATAGTGAATGGACTCTTAGGCTTATATATCTGGTAACAGCCCCAAACAGCTGGTAATAGGACATAAGTGATTCAAGGGCTACAAAAATCAAGACAGCACAATCTAGTAGCCCATCTACATATATTGAAAGAAAAAAAAAACAAGATAAGACTCAGTGAGCAAACATAGACTAAATCACTACAATATCTTAGAGATGGCTTGGAGACAGCAGTTGATATCAAACCACATGAAGAAGCAGACCATGATTGCTTCTACAACTCCCCAAATTAAAGAACCAAAATATTTCCCAAATGAAGATACAATCCTGGAATTGCCAGATGCAGAATATAAAACCTAATTTACACAAAGCTTCAAGACATCAGGGATGACCTCAGAAGTGAAATAAGGCAATCTACAGAAAACGTCAAGAAACACACTGATAAAGCAGTCGAAGAAATCAAAAAGATTATTCAAGAACATAGTGGAAAAATTAATAGGCTGCAAGAATCCATAGAGAGACAGCATTCAAAAACCCAAAAGATTAACAATAAAATTACAGAATTAGACAACGCAAAAGGAAGTCAGAGTAGAAGACTCGAGCAATTGGAATGCAGGGTGGTGTATCTGGACAGCCACGGAATTGACACGAATATAGCTAAAAAAAAATCAGATAAAAGAATTAAAAAAAATGAAGAAACCCTAAGAATCATGTGGGACTCTATCAAGAAGAATAACTTGCATGTGATTGAAGTCCCAGAACAGGGAGGGGTAACAGAAAATTCAGTGAGAATAGTTGAAGATCTGTTGGCAGAAAACTTCCCTGACATCATAAAAGACGAAAGGGTATCTATCCAAGATGCTCATCGAACCCCATTTAAGATTGATCCAAAAAGAAAATCACTAAGGCATATTATCATCAAACTTGTCAAAACCAAAGATAAAGAGAAAATTTTAAAAGCAGCCAGGGATAAAAGTAAGGTTTCCTACAAAGGAGATTCAATAAGAATAAGTTCAGACTACTCAGCAGAAACCATGCAGTCAAGAAGGCAATGGGATGACATATATAGAGCACTGAAGGAGAAAAACTGCCAACCAAGGATCATATATCCAGCAAAACTCTCTCTCAAATATGAAGGCGAAATTAAAACTTTTACAGATAAACACAACCTTAGAGAATTTGCAAAAACCAAACCAAATCTCCAAGAAATGCTAAAGAAAATTGTTTGGTCAGAAAACCAATAGATCAGATATGAGCACAACACAAGGTCACTGAACAGAACATCCTGATATCAACTCAAATAGGGAAATCACAAAAACAAATTAAGATTAATTTTAAAAAGAAAAAAAATGCTCAAAACAGGGAATCATTGAATATGTAAAAGATCACAATAATCAAAAAGAGGGACTAAATACAGGTGGCATAGAATTGCCATATGGAGAGTGGTACAAGGCGATATAGGACGATACAAGTTAGGTTCTTAGAAAAATAGGGGTAAATATTAAGGTAACTACAAAGAGGTATAACAACTCCATAACTCAAAATAAAAACCAAGAAAAACATAATGACTCAGCAACATAAAGTCAAATACTATGAAAACGAAGAACACACAATTTACAAAGAAAAATGTCTCAGCACAAAAAAGTAAGTAGAAAAATGAAATTGTCAACAACACACATAAAAGGCATCAAAATGACAGCACTAAACAAATACTTATCCATAATTATGCTGAATGTAAATGGACTAAATGCACCAGTAAAGAGAGAGACAGTCTCAGAATGGATAAAGAAACACGATTGGTCTATATGCTGCCTACAAGAGACACACCTTAGACTTAGAGACACAAACAAACTAAAACTCAAAGGATGGAAAAAAAAATATATCAAGCAAACAATAAGCAAAAAAGAAGAGGAGTAGCAATATTAATTTCTGACAAAATAGACATTAAATTTAAATCCACCACAAAGGATAAAGAAGGACACTACATAATGATTAAAGGGACAATAGATCAAGAAGATATAACCATATTAAATATTTATGCACCCAATGACAGGGCTGCAACATACATAAAACAAACTTTAACAGAACTGAAAAGTGAGATAGACATCTCCACAATTATAGTAGGAGACTTCAACACACCACTTTCAGAGAAGCATAGGACATCCAGTAAAAAGCTCAATAGAGACACGGAAGACCTAATTGCTAAAATCAATCAACTTGACCTCATTGACTTATACAGAACACTCCACTCAACAGCTGCAAGGTATACCATTTTTTCTAGCACACATGGAACATTCTCTAGAATTGACCACATATTAGGTCATAAAACAAACCTTTGCAGAATCCAAAACATCAAAATATTACAAAGCATCTTCTCAGACCATAAAGCCATAAAAGTGGAAATCATTAACAGAATTAGGGAAAAGAAATCAAATACTTGGAAACTGAACAATACCCTGCTCAAAAAAGACTGGGTTATAGAAGACATTAAGGAGGGAATAAAGAAATTCATAGAATGCAAAGAGAATGAGAACACTTCCTATCAAAACCTCTGGGACACAGCAAAAGCAGTGCTCAGAGGTCAATTTATATCGATAAATGCACACATACAAAAAGAAGAAAGAGGCAAAATCAGAGAATTGTCCCTACAACTTGAACAAATAGAAAGTGAGCAACAAAAGAATCCATCAGGCACCAGAAGAAAACAAATAATAAAAATTAGAGCTGAACTAAATGAATTAGAGAACAGAAAAACAATTGAAAGAATTAACAAAGCCAAAAGCTGGTTCTTTGAAAAAATTAACAAAATTGAAAAACCATTGGCTAGACTGACTAAAGAAATACAGGAAAGGAAACAAATAACCCGAATAAGAAACGAGAAGGGCCACATCACAACAGACCCAACTGAAATTAAAAGAATCATATCAGATTATTATGAAAAATTGTACTCTAACAAATTTGCAAACCTTGAAGAAATGGATGAGCGCCTAGAAAAACACTACCTACCTAAACTAACACAATCAGATGTAGAACAACTAAATAGACCCATAACAAAAAAAGAGATTGAAACACTAATCAAAAAACTCCCAACAACAACAACAACAAAAAAGCCCTGGCCCGGACGGCTTAACTGCAGAGTTCTGCCAAACTTTCAGAGAAGAGTTAACACCACTACTACTAAAGATATTTCAAAGGATAGAAAATGACGGAATACTACCTAACTCATCTATGAAGCCACCATCTCCCTGATACCAAAACCAGGTAAAGACAGCACAAAAAAAGAAAATTACAGACCTATATCCCTCACGAACATAGATGCAAAAATCCTCAACAAAATTCTAGCCAATAGAATTCAACAACATATCAAAAACATAATCCACCACGACCAAGTGGGATTTATACCAGGTATGCAAGGCTGGTTTAATATTAGAAAAACCATTCATGTAATCCACCATATAAATAAAACAAAAGACAAAAACCACATGATCTTATCAATTGATGCAGAAAAGACATTTCACAAAATCCAACACCCATGCATGATAAAAACTCTCAGCAAAATAGGAATTGACAGAAAATTCCTCAACATAATAAAGGGCATTTGTACAAAGTAAACAGCCACCGTTACTCTAAATGGAGAGAACCTGAAAGCATTTCCCTTGAGGACGGGAACCAGACAAGGGTGCCCTTTATCACTGCTCTTATTCAACATTGTGCTAGAGGTCCTAGCCAGAGCAATTAGGCTAGACAAAGAAATAAAGGGCATCCGGACTGTCAAGGAGGAAGTAAAATTATCTCTATTTGCAGATGACGTGATCTTATACACAGAAAACCCTAAGGAATCCTCCAGAAAACTACTGGAAGTAATAGAAGAGTTTGGCAGAGTCTCAGGTTATAAGATAAACATACAAAAATCACTTGGAATCCTCTACATCAACTAAAAGAACATCGAAGAGAAAATCACCAAATCAATACCATTCACAGTAGCCCCCAAGAAGATAAAATACTTAGGAATAAATCTTACCAAAGATGTAAAAGACCTATACAAAGAAAACTACAAAGTACTACTGCAAGAAACTAAAAAGGACCTACTCAAGTGGAAAAACATACCTTGCTTGTGGATACGAAGACTTAACATAGTAAAAACGTCTATTTTACCAAAAGCCAGTTCAGATCCAAATTCCAATGACATTTTCTAATGGGATGGAGAAAGAAATCACCAACTTCATATGGAAGGGAAAAAAGCCTCGGATAAGTAAAGCAATACTGAAAAAGAAGAAGAAAGTGGGAGGCCTCACTCTACCTGATTTTAGAACCTATTATACAACCACAGTAGTCAAAACAGTCTGGTACTGGTACAACAACAGGCACATAGACCAGGAACAGAATTGAGAACCCAGATAGAAAACCATCCACATATGAACAGCTGATATTTGACAAAGGCCCAGTGTCAGTTAATTGGGGAAAAGATAGTCTTTTTAACAAATGGTGCTGCATAACTGGATATCCATTTGCAAAAAAATGAAACAGGACCCATACCTCACACCATGCACAAAAACTAACTCCAAGTAGATCAAAGACCTAAACATAAAGACTAAAACGATAAAGATCATGGAAGAAAAAATAGGGACAACTCTCGGAGCCCTAATACAAGGCATAAACAGAATACAAAACATTATAAAAAATGACGAAGAGAAACCAGATAACTGGGAGCTCCTAAAAATCAAACACCTATGTTCATCTAAAGATTTCACCAAAAGAGTAAAAAGACCACCTAAGACTGGGAAAGAATTTTCAGCTATGACATCTCCAACCAGTGCCTGATCTCTAAAATCTATATGATTCTGTTAAAACTCAACCACAAAAAGACAAACAACCCAATCAAGAAGTGGGCAAAGGATATGAACACACACTTCACTAAAGAAGATATTCAGGCAGCTAACAGACACATGAGAAAATGCTCTCGATCATTAGCCATTAGAGAAATGCAAATTAAAACTACGATGAGATTCCATCTCCCTCCAACAAGGCTGGCATTAATCCAAAAAACACAAAAGAATAAATGTTGGAGAGGCTGAGAGATTGGAACTCCTATACACTGCTGGTGGGAATGTAAAATGGTACAACCACTTTGGAAATCTGTCTGGGGTTTTCTTAAAAAGTTAGAACTAGAACTACCATGCAACCCAGAGATCCCACTCCTCGGAATATACCCTAGAGAAATAAGAGCCTTCACACGAACAGATATATGCACATCCATGTTTATTGCTGCTCTGTTTACAATAGCAAAAAGCTGGAAGCAACCAAGGTGTCCACCAACGGATGAATGGTTAAATAAATAGTGGTATATTCACACAATGGAATGCTATGCATCGATAAAGAACAGTGACAAATCTGTGAAACATTTCATAACATGGAGGAACCTGGAAGGCATTATGCTGAGTGAAATCAGTCAGAGACAAAAGGACAAATGTTGTATAAGACCACCATTGTAAGATCTTGAGAAATAGTATAAACTGAGAAGAACACATACTTTTGTGGTTACGATGGGGGGAGGGAGGGAGGGTAAGAGAGGGTTATTTAGTGATTAGTTAGTAGATAAGAACTACTTTAGGTGAAGGGAAGTACAATACTCAATACACGGAAGGTCAGCTCAACTGGACTGGATCAAAAGCAGTTTCTGGGATAAACTGAATGCTTCAAAGGTCAGCGGAGCAAGGGAGGGGGTATGGGGACTACAGCTTAAGGGGACTTCTAAGTCAATTGGCAAAATAATTCTATTATGAAAACATTCTGCATCCCACTTTGAAATGTGGTGTCTGGGGTCTTAAATGCTTACAAGCGGCCATCTAAGAGGCATCAATTGGTTTCAACCCACCTCGATCAAAGGAGAATGAAGAACACCAAGGTCACACGATAAATATGAGCCCAAGAGACAGAAAGGGCCACATGAATCAGAGACTTACACCATCCTGAGACCAGAAGAACTAGATGGTGCCCAGCCACAACCGATGACTGCCCTGACAGGGAACACAACAGAGAACCCCTGAGGGAGCAGGAGATCAGTGGGATGCAGACCCCAAATTCTCATAAAAAGACCAGACTTAACAGTCTGACTGAGACTAGAGGAATCCCAGCGGTCATGGTCCCCCAACCTTCTGTTGGCCCAGGACAGGAACCATTCCTGAAGACAACTCATCAGACATGGAAGGGACTGGACAATGGGTAGGAGAGAGATGCTGATGATGAGTGAGCTACTTGTATCAGGTGGACAGCTGAGACTGTGTTGGCATCTCCTGTCTGGAGAGGAGATAGGAGGGTAGAGAGGGTCAGAAACTGGCAAAATTGTCACGAAAGGAGAGACTGGAAGGAGAGAGCGGGATGACTCATTAGGGGGAGAGTAAGTGGGAGTATGGAGTAAGGTGTATATAAGCTTATATGTGACAGACTGACTTGATTTGTAAATGTTCACTTAAAGCCCAGTAAAAATTATTTTTAAAAATGTGTGTCAGCTTGGCAAGGCCATGATTCCCAGTATTATATGATTGTTCACCATTTTGACATCTGATATGATTTTCCTATATGTTGTAAATCCTACCCCTATGATGTTACTGGAAACCCTGGTGGCATAGTGTTTAAAAGTTGGGCTGTTTAGCAAAATGTCAGCAGTTCGAGTTCACCAGGTACGCCTTGGAAACCCTACTCTGTCCTATAAGGTCACTATGAGTCAGAATCAACTCGATGGCAACGGGTTTTTGTTATATTACCGAGCTTGGATTATCAACATTTGAAACAGGACAAAATCCACAAGATAAATTGTGTCTTAAGTCAATCTCTTTTGAGATATAAAAGAGAGAAGCAAGCAGAGAGACAGGAGGTCCTCATACCACCAAGCAACAAAAGCCAGGAGAGTAGTGCATCCTTTGGACCCAGGGTCACAGCTCCTTGACCTGGGAAGATTGATGACAAGGTCCTTGTCCAAGAGCAAACGGAGATAAAGCCTTCCCCTGGAGCTGGCACCCTGAATGTGGACTTCTAGCCTCCTAGACTGTGAGAGAATAAATTTCTGTTTGTTAAAGCCATCCACTTTTCGTATTTCTGTTATAGCAGTGCTAGATAATCAAGAACAGAAACCAACCCAAAATTTAGCTGAATTGTGGGTAGAAGTGCCACCAGCTGGTGTGGATGAACTCTTTGTTACTGGTGTGTTATAAAATAAGTATTACAAGTGAGCACTGAGACAGTATTATAGTAAATTGACAGAGTAATTTTCTGGCAATTGAGTATAATAATAAAAATGGGCTTCTATTGCCTCCTTTTAAATTTTTGGCAATTTGTATGTATTTATTGTAAAATTATTAGTTCTCTTCATATTGGAAATAAAATACTGCTCACTCACATTGATAGTTTGAAAAGCCAAAAAAATTGAAATTGGATAAAGAAATACATTAAATTATTTGCTTTGGTAGATTTTTGAATTACCCTCTGTAATAATTCAGATGATATAATTTTCTTCCTTTGAAACCGCATTAGATTTTAATATGTTTTTTATGATATCCTTTACTTGCTCCCTCCAACCCCCCTCAAAATTTACATATGCAAAAATGTGAAGGTACGATTTATGGGGTGTGCCAGGTAATGTTCCTGAATCTGACTCATATGTTCCACGATTGCAGTGCCTGGGGATACACAGTTTTCACTCTTGCATTCGCTTCTGGGAAGAAGCCCTGGTGGCACAGTGGTTAAGGCGTTCGACTGCTAAACAAAAGGCTGGTGGTTCAAAACCACCAGAGGCTCTGTGGGAGAAAGGTGCGGCAGTTTGCTTACATAGAGATTACGACCTGCAGTAAGCTACAGGGTTGCTGCTATGAGTCGGAATTGATGGGAGAGATTTTTTTGTTTGTTTGTTTCATTTCTGTACTTCCATATATACACATACTAAATGGACCTAAACTTATGGGTCCTATAGACGGTTACTGATAACACTGATTATTAAGTTCTAATTCTGTGCCTATGCTAGGTTGACAGATAATTACTGTTGGTGATGATTAATTTTAGCTTTGCTTCTTTCATATATTGGAAGACATATTTAAGGAAGTTATGAAACTCTCTGAGGTTTTATTTCAATAATTTTAATCCTCAAGTTTGTTTTACATTACACCATTGAATATTTAAAGTCAGCTAATAAATGCTTGTATTATTTCTCAAGTGAAGTTTCTAAAAGTCAATAGGAGCAGTTTGGTAAAGAATATAATCAAAAGCAAGAACATTTTCATTATTATAACTTTCTGTATTTGGAAGAAATTTATATCGCTGTTCTTATTTTGCCAATTCTCAGGAGCCACAGAGTTTACTTGTGCCTGCAAACTCTCCAGAAGAACTGTCTGAAGAGAGCAGTCTGACTGATACACAAGTTCCACTGCACCAAGATTTCATAAGGAAATTACTAATAAATATTGATCAAAAAGTTAACAGTGCTTCTCTGCAGAAGTCTGCAATGTGCTTGGGATCTCCTATTATCATTGTAGCTGATGTTAGCAGCTCTTATGATTCTTCATCAGGTAAGTTTACTTCACCTTAAATGTATTTTTCCCAAAACTTTACCCATCTACCTTATATATAGATGTGAATTAATAAAATACCTTAATTTATTCAGTACTGATTTGCTGTGTGGTGGACACTCTATTAGGCATCAAGCATACATGATTCTTGTCTACAGTGATAGATTATTAGTGAAGACCTAGATAATTATAACCAGGTGTCACAGGGGAAGTGCAGGTAGTTAGGGAAGTAAATAGGAGGGAATGAATATCCAGGGAGATGAAAAAAATAAAAATAAAAAACAACCATTGCTCTTGTATTGATTCTGACTCATAGTTACCCTATAGGAAAGAGCAGAACTGCTCCATAGGGTTTCCAAGGCTGTACACTTTTTACAGAAGCAGGCTCCCACATCTTCTCTCACAGAGCTGATGGGGTGTTTGAACCACTGACCATTCAGTTAGCAGCCGAGCACTTAACCACTGTGCCACGTTTCCATCTCCCATGACCCTTTGCCATCGATTCGATTCTGACTCATACAGACCCTATAAGACAGTGTAGAACTGTTCTATAGGGTCTCCAAGGAGCTGCTTGTCTATTCGAACTTCGAACGTTTTTGGTTAGCAGCCGAGCTCTTAGCCACTAGGCTACCAGGGATCTCTTTCATCTACAGCAATGCAGAAAGGAGAATAAGCATGCAATATTTTACACAAATAACAAATGCCCTCTATATTTCTTTGCCAAAGGCTCCCTCCCCTTGGGAGGTATTTTCAGAAGCCCTGATATGCCATTTTTTCCACATGTTGCTGTAAAAAAAATTAGCATAATCTGCTTATGAAAATACACTGCAGGGTAGGGAGAGGTTGGCAGACAAATACAGACCTTGGGTGTTATTTTCTTAAAAATATGGTAATTGCTTTTCAAAGGGGATCTGAACTATGAAGCAACCTTATCATGGGAGTTTAACCCTAGGGATCAAGTCAAAAGAAATCCATTGGGAATCTTTGAATTTATGTGTGGCTCTCATATTTTTTGCATTGTATTCTCAGGCCACCCTACAAACAGTTTCTTATAAAACAGTGAATTAGTATGGTATACCATGGATACTTTCAATTAAAATAGGACATAAGACTTAACACAGTGGTAACTGTGTGCTAGGCACTCTTCCACATGCTTTACAGCTTGAACCTTTTTGATCCTTAGTGCAATAGGAATTATCATGTGGTAGGTAATGCATTTATCTCCATGTTACAAATGGGGACACTGACAAGGTCACATAATAAGTGGTAGTGATATGGCTTTGACAGTAGGCTTGGTAGCTCCTTGACATCTGCTGTATTTATCAGGGATAGTAACAATGGGCTCAAGCGTAAACAACGGATGTGAGTTTGAAGCAGTACCCGACAGTGTTTCCTACTGTAATACACAAGGTTGCTATGAGTCGAAACTTTCTAGACTGGCACCTAGCAACAACAACAGCTTTTAGAAAGGAAAGATCTCCAGTGATCCTGGGGCAATAATCCCAGTTTAAGTCCTCTGGCTCCCCTGAGGGCTAGTATATGGGAGACATGTGTTTGTCTATCAGATAGACAAGTACATGTCAGTCAAAGTTTTCCTAGTAGTCTACAAAGGGGAAGCATCACTTAGACAAGGGATTTATGCTGACCAGTCCTTCACACGGATCATGTGGTGGGGCTGAAGTTGTGGGAGGTGCCTGTCGATTCATCTGGGGGACTTTTCACGGGTCACAAATTCTCAGGCCCGAAGGAGCCCTGGTTGCCCCGTGGTTAAAAGAGTTGGCTACTCATCAAAATATCAATCATATGAACCCATCAGCTGCTCCTCAGGAAAAAGATATGGGAGTCTTTCTTTACATAAAGATTTCTGCCTTGGAAACAATATGGGGCATTTTCTACTCTGTCCTATAGATAGGATTGCTACGAGTTGGAATCGATCGACTCAATGGCAAAGGGTTTGGTTTTTTGGGTTTGGTTAGAGAGGATTGGGGTGAGGCCCAAATACATGTCTTTTTCAAAATCTCTCTGAGGTCACTGCTAAAGCAGGCATCTTCATCCTCCTCCTTCCTCCAAGGTGAAACCCATTGCTTTGGATTAATCAATTTATTAAGCTATGCCTAGCTAGGGTGTTTTGGTATTCTGCACAAAATCATTGTCCTGTCCAGTTGGGATCGAACTCTTAGTAGTTTGTCCTCAGATCCCTCGTGAACTCTTGAAGCAGTTTTACCTTCCTCAGCATTACTAGAGTGAAGCTGTGCTGTTGATTTTAGGTTTTAATAAATTTTAAATAGAATAGTTATAAATAGTATTTTATAATTTTTGTAATGCTTTAAATAGCACTATATACACGATTTTTTTGGTAAGTAATCATGATAAAAATTGTTTTGGTACTTATTTTAAAATTTTTATTGTGTAAACATGTAACAAAAAGCTCATCATTTTAACCATTTCTAAGTACAATTCAGTGACATTAATGACATCTACCATATTGTGCTACCAATAATTAATAGGAATTTGGTATAAATTATAAGTTTATAATTGTAATTATAATTATAAATTAAAGGCGCCCTGGTGGTGCTAATGGTTAAGCACTTGTCTGCTAACCAAAAGGTTGGCGATTCAACCTTGGCTCTGTGGACAAAGACCTGGCAACCTGCTTCTGTAAATAAAGATTACAGCCAAGAAAACCCTATGGAGCAGTTATACTCTCTCACATGGTGTCACTGTGAGTCAAAATCGACTGGACATCATCTACCAACAAGTATGGATTTCTTTTTTCATTGCATTTTCCATGCTTTTTTTTTCTTTTATTATTTAAGAAGAAAAGAAGAAAGACCAAATATCTTTACAAAGAAAGAGGGTCTCCTTTGGTGGCACCCTTAGACCGGAAGTATTTGATAAGCAATGCCATCAAACATGCCTCTGAGAAGAGGAGAAACACCTAAGAAACACAAATTTCTTGGGACCCAGCCTCCGTCTCTTCTAAAGAAGACCATTAAGGTAAATTTTCCTGTATTTTCACTCATGTTTCATGTGTACATACTTGGTACAGGGTCTTTCCAAACTCCTGACACAGGGAGGGTTTCAATTAAGTCATTTTTTGACAAAATAAATAAATTACAAAAAAGTCTAAAGGAAAGCTCATCTATTTGGATGTCGGACGATAAAAATCTATGTTGTTAACTATGGTTGTAATACAGCCCAGGCACAGATAGGCCATGGAGCCTTTCCATTGAATAACAAAAGCTTTGTTAGGTTCCCTGACAGCCACTCATATAAAAAAAAAATAGGGACACATAAATGGCCTTGCAATTATAGTAAAAATTTACCACTGAAGATAATTTGGGTGTATCTTGAAAGAAAACCATAAAACCCATTGCCATCGAGTCGATGCTGACTCATTGCGACCTTATAGGGCAGAGCAGAACTGCCCCATAGGGTTTCCAAGGTGGATTTGAACTGCTGACCTTTTGGTTAACAGCTAAGCTCTTATTCACTGTGCCACCAGGGCTCCAAAACATAACCATATGGACTTTTGTATCATTTTGTTTTAGAATTTTGAGACTATTTTAAAGTCTTTAATCGTTGGGTGAAGAAAAGAAACCTTGTATGACTGAACACGTCTACTGTATGTCATCAGCTATTTAGAACCTTTTATCACCTATACCTAGGTTATGTTGCCCTCTCTTGTTTTTAGATGTGTATAAAGGTCTGGCTCCGTAGCTCACCTTCGTCTAGGGCCTATGAAGTCTCTGCTTTCTTTTTGAACCAAAAGGAGCGGTGAGAGATGGGTGGTTTCCTCCCATTTTGGGGGGACTTAGAAGTGAGCAGCCCACCTTCCATATAGACCAAAGGGGATCAAATAGCCACGGGAGATATTTCTTCTGATCGGGACCAGAGCATGTTGCCCCTCTCTCATCAGGAGGCTCCTTCCATCTTCCTCCCTGAAATTCCTCTATTAGAACCTGTTTGCTGCTATTCTTTTCTTTCTTTTTCCGCTAATGAGTAGGAATGACAACCATCTCTACCTTGGTCTTCACATACAACGAAGCATGGCTAAAACATGTGTTGCTTTAAGATTTAAAAAACTGAAATTCTTAGTTAACTAGGCACTAGCAAACCACACATTAAAGTTTAAAAACAGGACTTTCAAAAACACATAAGAATATAAGGAAAAAACAAAGAAGAAATCATACTCCACAGATATGAGGTTACAATACGAGTGGCTTTTACACGTGAATGATATTATTATTTAACGTAATATTATGTGTGCTTTTATGTTCTGAGTTTTGTTAATTTTGTTATTTATTTATTATTTATCTACAGCTGCCAATGGACCAGGTTCCAAATGTGTTCAGTACAGGCTATGGAAACACGCCCTGTACGACAACAGCAGGGACAGCTTCTGTGGAAAATCTAAAAGTTCCTGAAGATTTTTCAGGTAACGAAGTCTTCCCTCCCCATTTCTGCTGTTATGACACCCCCCCCCAAAAAAAACGCAGAGCCGTCGAGTCGATTCAGGCTACATCATTATACTATGTTAGTATAAGTCCGTACTTAGTACTTATGCATTTGTTGTTGCACTGCTTGTGGAACTTAACTGCTAAGTTTGTTGTGTGCTGTCAAGTCGATTTTGATTCATAGAGACCCTATTAAGTTTACCCCATAAGAATACACACAACTGGTCCTTATATTTGCCTACACTGTAGAGTCGCTGAGTCGGAATCAACTTGATGGCACTGAGTTTGGTTTTTTTTTTTTTTTTTTTTTTTTTGGTTTTATCACCTTTATTGGCGATCTCTTTTTCTTTTTTTTTCTACTTTCCCACATGCAGAGAAGTAACTGTGTGGTCTTCTTTTTCCGTCTTCAAAACTCCCTTAATTTTTTTTTTTTCAGAGAAGGTATGGTGGTTATGAATTCCCACAACTTTGTTTATTCGGGAATGTCTTGATTTCATTCTAATTTTGAATGATAGCTCTGCTGAGTAAAGAATTCTTGGTTGATAAGTCTTTTCCTTCAATACTTTATATATGTCATTCCATTGCTCCTGGAGCCCTGATGGTGCAGTGCTTAAGAGACCGGCTGCTAATGAAGAGGACAGCAGTTCAAATCCACCATCCACTCCTTGGAAATCCTATGGGGCTGTTCTACTGTATCCTATAGGATTCCTGTGAGTCAGAATCGACTAGATAGCAACGAGTTTGGTGTCAGTTTCCTCCTGGGCTCCAGGGATTCTGAGGAGAAATCCACACTAATTCTTATCAAGGACCATTATATGTTATATTGCGCTTTTCTCATGCTGCTTTCAGGACTCTCTCCTTGTCCTTGGTTTTCAAAAATTTTGTTAAAAATATATCTTTGTGTAGACCTCTTTGTATTCCTTCTTTTTGGAGTTCACCTGGCTTTGTGTATTTTCAGGCTTGACTCCTCATTCAGGTCTGGGAAATATTCTGCCATTATATCTTGGAAAATTTTTTATAGCTCTTTCTATCGTTCTGGAAATCCAAAAATCCTAATGTTGGCTTCCTTAATTGAGTCCTACAATTCATTTGGCTTTGTTCACTTTTTGTTGCTTTTTTTCTCTTCTTTCTCTTGAGGCTTGATATGCTTAGTTACCCTGTCTTCTAGTCCACTTATTCTGTCTTCTGTCTGCTTGAATATAATTTGAATCTTTCCTTTGTGTTTTCCATTTCAAGTATTTATTTCAATCCCAGTGTTTTTTTTAAATGATTTCTGTATTCTTTTTTTGAGTTTCTTGTTTGTTTGTTTTTTCCTGATTTTCATTAGTTTGTTTCCTGTGTGTTCTTTACTTTCTGTGAGGATATTTAACATTGTTGTTTGAAGGTCCTCTATTTTTCACACTAACCTGGCCTACATAAAACTAATTTTTGCTTTTTTATGGTTTTCTTTTAATTCAGACATTTTCTGTCATGTTCATGGATGTCTTTTTTTGTGTGTTTTGTTGTACTAGAGGCATTTGAGTATATTATTGAATTAATTCCAAGACTCAATCTTCTCTTTTTCTAAATCATACAATTTCCCCCCTTTCTCCTTATTTCCTTGCTCATCTCCAAATATCCGCTCAAAGTCACTCTTGCTATCAAGTTTTCCAGCACTGACTCAACAGTTCTGGGGACTTGTGCTCCCTCCCCTCTTCAATGGGAGGGAACCAGGAAGTTTTTTTTTTTTTTTTTGCTTGTATTTCATGGACTGTCCTTGCTTTTTCCATCTTGTATGCTAGCAGGATAGGAGGGAACCCTCTAATGAGATACAGAGTTTCCTTAGACACCCAGTTTTAGGTTTATGTGCAGTCTTCTCTGCCTCCGGTACCTGTACATATGGCTGTCTGGCTGGCTACAGAGTCCAGGTCTCACTGTGTATCACACTCTGTTCCTTCCCAGGAACCACATGGCCCCAGATTTGACATGTCCCTTCTTAGGTCTGAGTGCACTAGCTTCACTGTTGTTGGTGCCCTCTCAGGTGGCTGGCTGTCTATAGAGCCCTGGCCTCACTCTGTGCTGCATGATGTTCCCTTCCAGGAAATCCAGGGCACCGAGATATCAGTGTGCCAAGGTGCCCTTTCCTAGGACCACTTTCCTATGCTTGCCTGCCTATGGTGCCCCAACTGGTGTTTGAATGTTTGAAAATTCCAAGCCTCACTGTGCTCTGTACTGGCTTCCTCCCTCCCAAGCTGGCCGTGCTGTACCTGGGAGGAGCATGGGGTGAAGATATTCTGTGAACCCTGCTCTCTGGCAGTTAGTGTGTTACCTTTTACTTGATTCAGACTTCCCTTTGGTCCTCTAGTCCTTCATCAGTTGTCTGGAATTCTGAGGGTATTTAACGTTCCAATATGTTCTTGTTTTATTATAGTTGTAGGGAATTTGAGGCATGGGCTGCTTATACTGCATCTTGCTCAGACCCCTGCTTAACTGTTTCTTGAAACAAAGTCTTGTGAAAAGGTTTCCTTAAAACATTAATAGTTGAATCAATTAATTAACAATAGTTGGCACTGGTATTCCACTTTCATTTAAATATGTGTCTTAGTCATCTAGTGCTGCTGCAACAGAAATACCACAAGTGGACGGTTTAACAAAGAGAAGTTTATTCTCTCACAGTCCAGTAGGCTAGAAGTCTTAATTCAGGGTGCCCGCTCCAGGGGAAGGCGTTCTCTGTCAGCTCTGGGGGAAGGTCCTTCTGATGGATGCATCAGCCTTTCCTCGGACTGGGAGCATCTCAACACTGGAACCTCGGGTTCAAAGGATGTGATCTGCTTCCAAGACTGCTTTCTTGGTGGTATAAGGTCCCCAAATTTCTGCTTACTTCCCTTTCCTTTTATTTCTTGAGAGGTAAAAGGTAGTGCAGGCCACACCACGGGGTAACTCCCTTTATATTGGATCAGGGATATGACCTGGTAAGGCTGTTACAATGCCACCCTACTCCTACTTAACATAAAATTACAATCACAAAATGGAGGACAAACAGAATACTAGGAATCATGGCTTAAGCAAGTTAATACACACATTTTTCAGAGGACATACTTCAATCCGTGACATTGCGATATGACTATACAATGGGAGATTGTATCATACTAGTACCATGGCAAGTACACAGACTTTAGTTTTCATGTTACGTTATTTTACCTGTGGCTTCCACTGTGAAAATGTTTGAAGGAAATTGAGATTTAAATCAGTGCGGAGAATCTTTAATTTTTTTTTTCCTGGCAGATTTTAAGTTGGAAGAGTTGTTTTACTGTTCAGTATGCCCTATGCCAGTTTGGCTTCTATCAGAATCACATTTGGATTAATTAATCTTTAAAGAAACTAAAAAATCTAGAAACAGAATTTTTGATAGCATGCCTCATCAGTAAACAAATTTGAGCATATTCCATCTAATACTACCCTAGCAGCTGTGAAGAGATGGTTGAAACCACATATAGTAAGCCTAGAGCTCCAAGATCTCAGAAAAAGTACGAGAACTGAGAAAAACACGTGTGAGTCAGAAGAAAAGAATATTCCCAAGACTATGGAGACATAATAAAGTATTCCCAGAGACTCCAGATCACCTAAAGAATCAGAAAAGTACAAAAAAAGAGAAAAAAACACTTCAGTTAAGAAAAACATCAATATTTCCAAGACTCTGAGGAACACTAGTATAAGCCTGTAACTCATGACAGACCTGGCTGGCATAAAAGATGGTATGAACCCACTACAATAACCAGGTGAACCAGGTGAAGCAGAAAACCGATTCCTTAGTAAGCCCAAAAGGCAAGAAACTGATGAAATCATCATTGAAGTCAAAACATCCCCAATGACAACAGTGATATTAAACCTTTTAAAAACTACACAACAAATTGTGCAATCAGATCACCAGCAGCCAACAAGAAATTTGGTAGTGCTACCAGAGAGAAGCCAGAGCCTCTGAGAAGCATCAATAAACATCTAAGGAATTCTACTAAAAATAGCCCCAACAGAAGATCCCCATGAGAGTGCCAGAGTGGCCAGGTGGATGGAAATCTGGCAGGTTAGAAGAGCCTTGTGAAGACTCCTTGGGTACACCCAGAGATACACAGATATTACCGTGCTGTGACAGAAGTTGACCCAGGCATTCCCATCGATGCAGACACATTACAAGAAAGGCAGTTTCCTAAAAGACCTGTCGTAAAAGAATTGCAGATGAACCTTGAGGATGCAAAAGCCAATGGAAGGTGACTCTACCAAGTGTAAAGAAAGGTTGATTCACCAACTAAAAATAAGGTAAGAGCATTAATTACATTATCATAAAATGTCATCTTGACTGTATATTCTCAACTTCTGTATATTAATTTGGAAGAATATAATTTATAATAATTGGATACTCCTTTTCAAAGGAATTTGAATCCAAACTAATTCTATGTGATAGTAAAGGAAAAAAAAAAAAATGTGATTTTTAGAGAGACTATAGTAATTTGAAAAAAAAAAAAAAAACCTAGCTAACATTATTTTTCACATTTTAAGAAGAATATCTAAGGAAGGGAAGGAATGGTATTTATCTTCAAATGTGTGAAAAAGGGCTCAGAAAAAGGGCGGGCAGATCAATTCTGTGTATTTCCAGTCACTGCTACCAGGACCACTGCAGAGAAATAGTATAACAAATCCCAGGAATTTTAAAAATTAGAGCAATATAAATAAAGGGTGGGTATCCTTGAGAAGTACATAACTATCAGGATTGTTATAGAGATTTCTCCATTATGAGAAGTCTGACTAAATTCCAGAAATCAGGTTTTTCCTATTTAGATTTAGAAATTTTTTTTTTTATAAATGATTTCTAAACAATTAGGAGTTCATGTATTGTCCATTTAATATGGCATTTTACTACAGTGGAAATTGTTGTAATTAGATTTGACTTAGATCACTTTCAAGCTTGGTGATTGAAATTTATCTGAAATTCCTTATTTCTGGTTTATCAGTAGAGATTTTTTATTTTCATTTCTTTGTAGGAACATACTGTCAAGGCATTACCTTGAATATCTTAGATTACTTAGAAAATAAATTAGTGTAAAGTTTTGAAATGAATTCCCCCTTGAATTTACATATGATTAGGTTGTACTTCATGTTGGGTTTTGAAAATTCCTTTGCTTATGATCAGAATTTTCTAGACATCTTCTGGTATCTTTGGGATGGACAAGAAGACATCAGTCAAGAAAACTCCTTTGGTAATCTTTGTGAAGATGGTAAGTAGTCAGTTTCCTTTACATGTTATTTTTCTAACACCATATTTAGGAGTTTGGGTAAAATTGGAGGGTTTTTTTTTTTTTTTTTGGAATCACTGAAATCCCCGAGGTATAGGTTACTGTTGTAGCTGTTCATCTGTAATCTCTTGTCCCCAGTGTAGACTCCCTGAGATTTCCAGGGACTAGCTGAAATCAAAGACGAGTTGTCATTTCTGTATGATGCTTTTGAGAAATTTACCGTGTATTCAGCATTCGGCAAGGCATGGCTGACCCTGTTTCCTTAGACTACAGCCCACCCACTTCCCTCCTTCCTACGTTACTGTGGAGCACATCCTGGACGCCTTGCTATTGGAACTGTAAATACTCTGGCTATATCTGAAAAGTAAGCCTCTTAATGCATAGAACATCATTATCATACCTAAAACATGAGCAGTAATTCCTTAATATCATTAGATCGCCAGTCAAAGAACAACTTTACAATTTTCCAGTGAGTAGCAGGATGCAAACAAGTTTCACACAGTGTAAGTGGCTGATATGTTTCTGAAATCTCTCTCTGTTTAAATCTCTTCCTCCCTCTCCTCTCTCCAGTTTATTTTCTATTTAAGGAGCAGGTTTATTTGTCCTGTGTAGTTAGTCACATTTTAGATTTTGCTGTGTCCCTGTGAGGGTTTTTCACACCCTTCTCTCTTCTCTGTATTTCCTATGAGTGGTACTTAAAAGTAGGACTTGTTCATTTGCTTTTTTCTTGTTACCAGAGGAATTATTCAGTGTAACACTACAGTCCATTCAGAAGAATAAAAAAAAAGTGTAATAGGACATATTCTTGTATATATTTTATACTATCAATGTTGTTCTTGTTTTTTATTGTGGTTTAAATGAATTTACAACTTACAATTCAAGTCAGTTTCTCATTCAAAAAAGTATACACACACTGTTATGTTACCCTAGTTGCTCTCCCTACAATGTGACAACACACTCCTCCTCTTCAACCTGTATTTCCCTTGTCCATACAACCAGTTCCCATCCCTCTTTGCCTTCTTGTCTTGCCGTCAGACAGGAGCTGCCCACATAGTCTCATGTGTCTACTTGAGCTAAGAACCGCACTCCTCACCAGCATCATTTTACGTCTTATAGTCATGTCTAATCTTTTTCTGAAGAGTTGGTTTCAGGAATGGTTTTAGTTTTGGGCTAACAGAGACTCTGGGGGCAATGACCTCTGGGGTCCCTGCAGTCGCAGGCAGACCATTAAGTCTGGTCTTTTTCCAGAACTTGAGTTCTGCATCCCACTTTTCTCCTGCTCCATCAGGGATTCTCTATTGTGTTCCCTGTCAGGGCAGCATTGGTGGTAGCTGGGCACCATCTACTTCTTCCAGTTTCAGGTTGATGGAGTCTCTGGTTTATGTGGCCCTTTCTGTCTCTTGGGCTCATATTTTTCTTGTGTCTTTGGTGTTCTTCATTCTCTTCTGCTGCACGTGGGTTGAGAGCAATTGATGCATCTTATATGGCCACTTGCTAGCTTTTAAGACCCCAGACGCCACTCACCAAAATGGAATGCAGAACGTTTTCTTAATACGCTTTGTTATGCCTGTTGACCTAGATGTCCCCTGAAACCATGGTCCCCACACCCCCAACCATGCAACTCTGTCAAAGTGTTTGGTTTTATTCAGGAAACTTCTTAGCTTTTGGTTTAGTCCAGTTGTGCTGACTTCCCTTGTATTGTTTGTTGTACTTCCATCCACCTAAAGTGATTATTGCCTACTAATACCCTTTTCCCTCCCTCCCCATCCTGGTAACCATCAAAGAATATTTTATTCTGTGTTTAAGCTTTTTCTTGAGTCCTTATAACAGTAGTCTCACACAATATTCGTCCTTTTGTGACTGAGTAATTTCACTCAGCATAATGCCTTCTAGGTTCATCCATGTTGAGATATTTCACAATTTATCATTGTTCTTTATCTTTTTGTAGTATTCCATTGTGTGAATATACCATAATTTCTTTATCCATCCATCCGTTCAAGGACACCTTGGTTGTTTCCATCTTTCTGCTATTGTGTACAGTGCTGCAATGAACATGGGTGTGCATCTATCTATTTGTGTGAGGGCTCTTATTTCTCTGGAATATATTTCAAGGAGTGGGATTGCTGGATTGTATGGTTCTTCTGTATCTAGCCTCTAAAGGAAGTGCCAAATCTATTTTCAAAGTGCTTGTACCATTTTACATTCATACCAGCAGTGTATAAGTGTTCCAGTCTCTCCACAACCTCTCCAACATTTATTATTTTGTGTTCTTTGGATTAATGCCAGCCTTGTTAGGGTGAGATGGTGTCTCATTCTAGTTTTAATTTGCATTTCTCTAATGGCTAATGATTAGAAGAATTTCCTCATGTATCTTCTACTCTGTCCTATAGGGTCGCTATGGGTCGGAATCGACTTGACGGCACTGGGTACTGGGTTGGGTTATGTGTTAGCCACCCAAATATCTTCTTTGGTGATAGTGACTGTTCATATCATTTGCCCATTTTTAAAATTGGGTTGTCTTTTTGTTGTTGAGGTTTTGCAGTATCTTGTAGATTTTAGAGATTAGACTCTGATCAGCTTTGTCCTAGCCAAAAATTTTCTTCCAGTCTGTTGGTTTTTTTAACTCTTTTGGTAAAGTCTTTGGCTGAGCATAAGTGTTTCATTTTTAGGAGCTCCCAGTTATCTAGATTCCCTTCTGGAGTTGGAGTATTGTTAGAAATGTTTCATATACTCTTTATTCTAAGTATTAGGGTTCCTAGCATTGTCCCTATTTTTTCTTCCATTATATGTGTCGTTTTAGATTTTATATGTAGGCCTTTGATGCATTTCGAGTTAGTTTTTGTGTATGATGTGAGGTATGGGTCTTGTTTCATTTTTTTGCGGATGGATATCTAGTTATGCCAGCACCACTTGTTAAAGAGACTATCTTTTCCCCGTTTAATGGACTTTGGGCCTTTGTCAAATATCAGCTGCTCATAGGTGGACGATTTTATGTCTGGATTCTCAATTCTGTTCCACTGGTCTATATATCTGTTGTTGTACCAGTACCGGCTGTTTTGACTATAGCGGAATAATAATTTCTAAAATCAGTTAGTGTGAGGCCTCCCACTTTGTTCACTTTCAGTAATGCTTTACTTATCCGGGGACCCTTCCCTTTCCATATGAAGTTGGTGATTTGTTACTCCATCTCATTAAAAAATGCCATTGGAATTTGGATCAGGATTACATTGTATCCATAGATTGCTTTGGGTAGAATACACATTTTCACACTGTTGAGTCTCCCTATCCATGAACGAGGTGTATGCTTTTCCAATTATGTAGGTTTCTTTTGTTTTCTTGTGGTAGTGTCTTGTACTTCTCTTTGTATAGGTCTTTTACATCTCTCGATAGATTTATTCTTAAGTATTTTGTCTTCTTGGGGGCTATTGTAAATGGTATTGATTTGGTGATTTCCTCTTTGACGTTTTCTTTGTTGGTGTAGAGGAATCCAACTGATTTTTGTATGTTTATTTGTATCCTGATACTCAGGCTCAGCTCTTCTATTAGTTCCAGTAGTTTTCTTGTGGATTCTTTAAGGTTTTCTGATCATATGATTTGCAAATAGAGATACTTTTACTTCTTCCTTACCAATTTGGGTCCCTTTCTTTCTTTTTCTAGCCCATTTGCTCTGGTTAGACCTCCAGCACGACGTGGAATAAGAAAAGTGACAAAGGGCATCCCTGTCTGGTTCCTGTTCTCAAGGGGAATGCTTTCAGACTCTCCATTTAGGATGATGCTGGCTGTTGGCTTTGTATAAATGCCCTTTATTATGTTGAGGATTTTCCCTTCTATTCCTATTTTGCTGAGAGTTTTTATCACGAATGTTGTTGGACTTTGTCAAATGCCTTTTCTGCATCAATTGATAAAATTATATGGTTTTTTCTTTTGTTTTATTTATGTGATGTATTACATTGATTGTTTTTCTAATGTTGAACCATCCCTGCATACCTGGTATAAGTCCCACTTGGTCATGGCGAAATATTTTTTTGATATGTTGTTGAATTCTGTTGGCTAGAATTTTGTTGAGAATTTTTCTGTCTCAGTTCATGAGGAATTATTTGTCCATAATTTTCTTTTTTTGTGCAGTGTCTGCGCTTGGTTTTGGTATCAGGTTATGCTGCCTTCATAGAATGAATTCGGGAGTATTACATGGTTTCCTTTGCTCTGAAATACCTTTAGTAGTAGTGGTATTAACTCTTCTCTGAAAGTTTGGTAGAATTCTCCAGTGAAGCCGTTGGGGCCAGGGCTTTTTCGTTGTTGTTGGGAGGTTTTTAGTTACCTTTTCAATCTTTTCTTTTGTTATAGGTTTATTTAGTTGTTCTATCTCTGTTTGTGTTAATTTGTGTAGGTGGTGTGTTTCTAGAAATCCGTCCTCTTCCTCTAGGTTTTCAAATTTGTTAAGAGTATAATTTTTCATAGTATTCTGTTACGACTCTTTTAATTTCATTTGGGTCTGTTGTATATTGCCCATCTCGTTTCTTATTTGGGTTATTTATTTCCTCTCCTGTTTTTCTTTAGTCAGCTTGGCCAGTGGTTTATCGATTATGATGGTATTTTCAAAAAACCAGTTGTTGGTCTCTTAACTCTTTCAATTGTTTTTCTGTTCTATATTTCATCTACTAACTCTCCAGTTTTTATTACTTGCTTTCTTCTGGTACCCGAGGTCTTCTTTTCTTGTTCTCTTTTTATTTGTTCAACTTGTAGAGATAATTCTTTGATTTTGGCCTTTTTCTTCTTTTTGGATGTGTGTTTCTATTGCTATAAATTGACCTCTGAGCATTGCTTTTTCTGTGTACCAAAGGTTCTTGTAGAAAGTGTTTTCATTCTTATTTGTTCTATGAATTTCTTTATTCCATCCTTAACTTCTTCTATAACCCAGTAGTTTCTGAGCAAGGTGTTGTCGAGTTTCATGTGTTTGATTTTGTTCCCTTACTTTTTCTGTTATTGATTTCTACTTCTGTAGCTTTGCAGTCAGAAAATGTGTCTTGCAATATTTCGATGTTTTGGATTCTGTTAAGGCTTGTTTTATGACCTATTATGTGGTCTATTCTGGAGAATGTTCCATGTGTGCTGGAAAAGAGAGTATACCTGGCTGCAGTTGGGTAGAGTGTTCTGTATGTGTCTATGAGGTCAAGTTGGTTGATTGTGGCATTTAGATCTTCCATGTCTGTACTAAGCTACCTTCTGGATGTTCCATCCTTCCCCAAAAGTGGTGTGTTGGTCTCCTGCTATTAATGTGGTGCTGTCTATTTCTCTTTTCAATGCTGTTAGAGTAGGTTTTATGTATTTTGGAACCCTGTTGTTGGGTGTGTAAATATTTATTATGGTTATATCCTCCTGGTATATTGGCCCTTTAATCGTTACATAGTGTGGTGGATTTTACTTTAAAGTCTATTTTGTCTGAAATAAATATTGCCACTATTGCTCTTTTTGATTGATGTTTGCTTGATATATATTTTTCCATCCTTTGAGTTTTAGTTTGTTTGTTTCTTTAAATATTAGGTGTGTCTCTCGTAGGCTGCATATAGACAGATTTTTTTTTAATCCATTCTGTCACTCTTTGTCTCTTGATTGGTGCATTTAGTCCATTTACATTCAAGATAATTATTGATAGGTATGAGTTTAAAAAAAATGAGTTTAGCTCTGTCATATTGATGTGGTTTTTTGTGTCTGTTGTTGACTTTTTCCACTTAATTTTCTGTGCTGAGTTGTTTTTCTTTATATATTGTCTTTTGCTGTTTTTCAGTGTTCTTGCTTTTGTATTTGCTGAGTCTTTATGTTTCTCTTGTTTTTTTTTTTTAATTTTTATTTTGATGTGTAGGATTGTTAGTTTTCCTTGAGGTTGCCTTAATATTTACCCCTATTTTTCTAAGTTTAAGTTCTAAGTTTTCTTTATATCACCTTGACTTCCTCTCCATATGAAAGATCTATGACTACGTTTTTTAGCCCCTCTTTTTTTGATTTAATGTTGTCATCTTTTACATAATGTCATCTCTCTTTCCCTGCTTTGAGGGTTTTAGCTTTATTTTTGTGATTTCCCTAACTGCATTGGTATCTGGTTGCTCTGTCCTGTGTTCTAATTTTGGTTTGTTATCTGATATTGATTTCCTAACCAGAGGACTCTATTATTTATTGTAATTTTGGTTTTGTTTTTGCAAATTCTCTAAACTTCTGTTTATCTGGAAATGGCCTAATTTTGTCTTCATATTTGAGACAGTTTTGCTGGACATACAATTTTTGGCTGGAAATTTTTTTTTTTCCTTCAAGTCTTTATATATATGGCATCACATTGTCTTCTTGCCTACATGGTTTCTGCTGAGTAGTCCAAGCTTAGTGTTATTACCTCTCCTTTGTAGGTGACTTTTCATTTATCCCTAGCTGCTCTTAAAATTCTCTCTTTATCTTTGGTTTTGGCAAGTTTGGTTATAATACGTCTTGGTGACTTTCTTTTGGGATTTACCTTGTGTGGGGTTCAATGAGCGTCATGGATAGCTATCTTCTCATCTCAAGTTTTCTGCCAACAAATCTTCAACAATTCTCTTTGTATTTTCTGTAATCACCCCGCTTCTTGTACTCCAATCACTCGTAGGTTATTTCTTTTCATAGAGTCCCAGTTAATTTTTAGAGTTTTTTTTAAATTCTTTTATCTGATTTTTCCTCAAATACGTTGGTTTCAAGTGCTTTATCTTCAGCCTCACTAAATGCTGACTTCTATTTCCTCAGTTCTGCTTCTATGACTTTCTATTGAGTAGTCTAATTCTGAAATTTTATTGTTAATCTTCTGGATTTGTGGTTGCTGTCTCTCTATGGGTTCATGCAGCCTATTAAATTTGTCATTTTGCTCTTCTCTCATCTTCTTACATTCCTCTAATGTTATGTCTGTGTGTTCCTTGGCTTATCCTGCGTTTTGCCTGATCATCTTCCTGATAGTTTGAAGAGCTCTGTATATTAATCTCTTGTATTCTACCTCTGGTAATTCCAGGAAGTTGTCTTCGTCTGGGAGATCTCTTGATTCTTTGCTTGGGAGCTTGCTGAAACAATCATGGTCTGCCTCTTTATGTGATCCTATATTGACTGTTGTCTCCAAACCATCAATAAGTTGTATTTATTTATTTAGTTTGCTTACTGTGTTCTAGCTTCTTGTTTTGTTTTGCTATGCCCTGATAGGCTGCTCAAGTGAGCTAGTTTGATTACTAGTGCCCTTGAAGCTCTAACATCTTGTCCCCAGATGATTAGAGCTGTTACTAGGTTTAGGAGCTCAGGAGTCTGTTTACTTTTCTTGTATGGGTTCAGCTCAGGTGTCCAGGTAGTTGGTCACCAAGTGTGTGATGCTGGCTCTCACCCACAGTCTTAGACAAGCAGGGGTGATTGCTGTAGGCACTGGTATCTGGCTGCAGTAGGTAGTCACATACTAAACAAGACAGGGGTAAGAACTGTCCCTGTGTGTGAGGAAAGCGTGTCCCTGTTCCCTAGAGCACCTAGGTTGGCGTGTTTTGCCACCAGATTATGGGCACCCAGTGCTGTTGTTTTTAAGGACTGGGAGGCAGCACTTATCCTTGGACCCCTGTTGCAGATGGCTAGGTGGCATGGGGAAACCACCAGTCCTCAAGCCCCTGATGTGGGTAGATGAAGACCCTGCTTAACAGGCAGAGCAGTCTGAAATGTCACAAACCTGCCTCTACACCATATAACTGAAACAGTTGAAGTTAGACTTCAGGTATATACCCTGTTGTACCATGCTAATGAGGGCCTATGCTGTTGAAATGGGCTCACCCAAGTCTATGCAGGGGTGAAGGCATTCAAAGTCTGTGGGCTGCTTATGCCTGTGCCTAGGCAAAGGAGCTGTTTATGCCCTGAGTTCCCAGCTTAAGGGAGCCCGCAGATTTTTTTTCCCATTTGTTAATTTGTTTCTTCTCCAAGGGCAGGAAATGGCTCAGGACATGAAGCAGTTCCTATTTGCAGTCCAGGGAAAGCTTCTATCACTGATGCTGGCTTGGGACTTGGTGCAAAGCAAGGAATGGTCAGTTAAATGGGAGAGAATTTATTCCAAAGGGGTGTTTTTTGGTCTGTGTGTTGGATTAGATGGAAGTACTTATCTTTTACTGAAAGCGTCACTTTTTGCTGATTCTGGAGGCGTGACTGAACTCTCCACCGCTCAGTCTCTCCCAACGTGGAAAATGCATCCTGAATGTCACACTTGTGTTACTGTGATGACGCCAGCAGATCCAGCCTGCAGGGTGCCAGTTCCTGCAGGGTCAGGTCTGGCCGCTCCTCTCTGCTTCTGAACCGTCTCTCCCTCCCCTTGCCACTCAGTCTGATTCCTCAATTTTGCCTTTGATGTTCAGGGCTCCTAGATTGTCATACATAACCAATTCACTTGTTTTTCTGTGGTATTTGTTGTAAGAGGGCCCACCAGAAGCATCTACTACCCCACCGTCTTGACCCAGCATCTTTTTATTTTTTCATAAAATGCAATCATACAGCACACGCTTGGTTTAGAAATTGAGTTTTTCCTTCACATAAGACAATAGCATCTGCATTGCTCATTTAATCCTCTCATTCTCCCTGAGCTGGGAAGAATGGACTTGGTGGTCTTTCTGAGTCTTCATTTTATTACAGCAGCTTCTCAATATGAATTCAAGTTTGAATAGGTTGTCTGAGTTGACACCACAACTTGTATCAAGTTGAAGAAAAATTTTCTAATTTGTACATTCCAGATTTCAGCATTTAAATTAATAAATGTCATAATTTCTTTTGAATATGGGTGATGGTTTCTTATACATGATGAGAAAATAGTGGCCTAAGCCTTGTGTGGTCACATCTGCTTTCCCCTTCCCCCCTACTTATTATTCCCTTCCTAATTGTTTGCAGGCATTCATATAACATCCTGGCTGCAGGGGAAGTATGATGGTCAGAGCCACAGTGGACACAGCTATAAGGTAGGTCTAACTAGAGGATACTGAGCCTGAAATGCTGGACCAAGACGTTAGAATTTCATTTCACATGCGCTGGGGGCTGTTGAAATGTTGTGAGGAGCAAAGTGGCATACAGAAAATTCTGTTCTAAAAGCCTTAATCTGGGAGCCTTGTGTGGGGCTCAGGAGAAGAAAGACAGATGGCTAAGAAGGACATTAAGACTGTCCAGACTTGTGGCCACGAGGGCCTGAGCTGAGAAGGGGACAATGGGATGAGAAAGATGGGAGGCAGTATGGGACTGTGGATGGAGAAATGTCCAGATTTTGCTGAAGAGTAGACAGCATGCCCTTCCCATTGGGCACCACTGGAGAATTATAGGAGTCTGGCCCTCCTATAAGAGTGGCACATGGGTGAAGGGTGGCACTACAAATGAACACAGGGAAGTTCAAGGAAGCAACTGACCTGAGGTTAAGGTTGATGGATTAGATTTTGGAGATAGACCCATAGACCCAATGAGTGCAAAAATTGTGAAGGATGTTAGGATTCATCTGGGTTAGTAGCTGGTGAAAGGATCCCCACGGTCTTCTAGTGAGGACCAGCCTGGAGCTGTGGTACATGGCTACCAGGGAAAGGCTAAAATGCCTGGGGTCTTCTTTTTGCCCCCTCTATGACCTCACCCCACTCAAAACACAACCATATGTTTATTCATTTGAATAAAGCACTATAGGTTAAAAGAGGACATTTAGAAAACCACATCAAATTTTAAAGTTTGGAATCTGACTTCCTTGGAGGAGAATAATTTTTCCAAAATCACACAGGGCCAGTGCTTCCTCCCCTAACACAACTGATTTGGAATAATTTCAAAAGACCCAGTGATAATGTCCAGGAGTCAGTGTGAAACACACAACTGACCATTGAGGCAGCCATGGTGTGCTTGTTTGTTTCATCACAAACATAGGATGTGGACCTGCTGTTCCCTGTCCCTGCCAGGAGCTAATAGGATCCCAGACACATTGTGCATATCCTACCACAGGAAGGCTCAAAAAGCCCATGCCTGCAGACAAGTGAAGAAGAATGTGAAAGAGAAAGGGTACTTGAGAGACAGGAGGCTTAATAAGAAATTGAGGGATGAGGGAATGGTTTCAACACTTTTTTTTTTGCTTGTTTGTTTCAACTCTTTCGAGCCTAATTTCATTTTTCTATGTTTTCTTCTGAGCAAGAATTTATAACATATCCCGTTTTCAGGAAGGAGCTGCAGCAGAGAACAGGGTTCATAGGCATGATTTTTCAAATCAAAGAGTTCACTAAACTGCACCCCTACTTTGAAAACTCAGATCTAGATTCCCATTTCCCAGTACCTTTTTTTTCCTTGAGAAATAAAGTAATTATACCTAATGCCCTATACCCCTTGCTGTCGAGTTGATTCTGACTCATAGTGACCCTACTGATATTAAAACATATCACAAGCTATACACAAGGAATCAGAATTTCTTAGGAAGGAACCAGATATAGACAGAAAAACGACAGACAGCTAGATATATAGAGAAAAATAAAGAGACAGATTGACTGACTGACAGATATGCTTATCAAGTCAGGGAGTGGTTTCAAAGTCTGGTAGGGAAAAGAAAGAATTTCTGTGCTGAAAACACTCTTAGAGTTGCTTGTGATAAATTTAAAATTATTTTATTTTATTATGGATGTAAATTTTTGTGTTAATGTCCAAATTCTAATGTAAATTTTATTTTATAAACTGTACTCATTTTATAAATTTATTTTCACTCATTCAAATCTACTTTTATGGTAGAAGCAAATTAAAAAAATGACAATTGTATATCCAGGTGAAATGAAACAGCTAAGTAGAGACCAAAAATGAAAGCTCACAGAAGAAAAGCAGAATCAGAAAGATGTTTACCTGTGTTTTATTGACTATGCAAAGGTGTTCAACTGTGTGGATCATAACAAATAATATATAACAGTGAAGAAAATAGAAATTCAGGCACACTCAATTGTGCTCATGAGGAATGTGTACATGGATCAAGAGGCAGTCATTGGAATAGAACAAGGGGATACTGCATGGTTTGAAGTCAGGAAAGGTGTTCGTCAGGATTGTATCCTTTCACCATACCTATTCAATCTACATGCTGAGCAAATAATCTGAGAAGCTGGACTACATGAAGAAAACGGACCATGAGGATTGGAGGAAGCCTGGTTAACAACCTTCGTTATGGAGATGACACAACCTTTCTTGGTGAATATGAAGAGGATTTGAAGCACCTACTGATGAGGATCAAAGACCACAACCTTCAGTATGGATTACACCTCAACATAAAGAAAACAAAAATCCTCACAACTAGACCAATAAGCAACATCAGATAAACAGAGGAAAGACTGAAGTTGTCAAGGATCTCATTTTACCTGGATCCACAATCAACACCCAGGGAAGCAGTAGTCAAGAAATCAAAAGATGTGGGAGGCAGGGCCAAGATGGCAGACTAGTCAGACACTTCCAGTGGTCCCTCTTACAACAAAGACCAGAAAAAACAAGTGAATCGGTTATATATATGACAAGCTACAAACCCTAAGTGTCAAAGGCAAAGTTAAGAAATCGGACTGAGTGACTGGGGAGGAAGAGACAGTGCAGAAGCAGTGAGGCGAGGCTAGTGGTAGTATTCCAGGACACCGCTGCTTCAGCAACAGAAAGCACGCGAAGTGGGGCACCCCAACCCACTCACATGACTGCCACAGGGCTGGCGGTGGCATTTAGGACACAGCTGCTTCAGTGAAAGAAGGCAAGCGAGGTGCCACAGCCCCACCCCCTGGTGCGACTGCGGAGCCAGTGCACACCATCTGCACATGCCTCTGGAATCTGAGATAAATCAGCGGTCCCAGCACATAATAAGTGATTTTCTCTAATTTACCACGTGGATCTAATAGCTCCTCCTTTTGACAGAACTCTCTTCTATCTATCTGATCCCTCCTCCCTCTGCCCCAGCCAGCTTCATTAACACTTGATTTCCCTGGGCCTGAGATAGGTCCTTCTGCTCTCCCTGAGCCATTCCCCTGGCCTTGGAGAAGGAACAAATTAACCAAAGGGGGAAAAATACTCTGCCGACTCCCCTAATCTGGAAACTCAGAGCAGAAGTGGCCCCAGTCCAGGCACAGGTGGTCCATAGATTTTGTCTTCACCCCAGCATAGATCCATGTGGTCCCATTATAGCAGATAGGATCTAGCAGTTATATTGCAAGGGTGAATCTGTTTGAGGACTGGCTGTAACTGTTTCAGCTGTGCGGTGGAGTGGCAGAGTTTTTGACGTTTGATACCGCTCTGCCTATTAAACAGGGCCCTCACCTACCCACAGCAGGGGTCTGAGGACTGGATGCCACCTAGCCACCTGTGACGGGGCTCCAAGGATAAGTGGTGCCTACCAGACGTTACAGTTAGAAGCACTGGATGCCTAGAGTACGGCTGCAGAGTCCACCCACCAGAGCTCTCTAGAGAACAGGAATGTGCCTTCCTCACAGACATTCGGGGGAAGATTGTCAGCCCCCTACCTTCCTCAGAGTGTGACCCCCTACAGCTACCAGAAACCTGTGCATACACCAATCACCACTGCTCCTCTAGGATCGTAGATGAAAGCCTGTACCACACACTTGGTGAGCGACTACTGGGACACCTGAGCTGAATCTATACAAGAATAGTGAATGGATTCCTAGACTCATATACCTGGTAACAGCTCTAGTCATTGGGTAACAGGACGTTAGTTCTTCAAAGACTCCAATAATCAAGTGAGCTCACTCTAGCAGCCTATTTGGGTCTATCAAAGCAGAACAAAGCAAGAAGCTAGGACACAGTGAGCAAACATAAAACTGATTAATGCAATAAATTATAGATGGCTCGGAGACACCTGTCAATATCAAATCACATAAAGAAGGAGACCATGATTGTTGCAACAAACTCCCAAAACAAAGAATCAAGGACTCTTCTGGATGAAGACGTATTCCTGGAATTACCAGATGTAGAATACAAAAGATTAATATACAGAACTCTTCAAGACCTCAGGAAGGAGATCAGGCAAAATGCAGAACAAGCCAAGGAGCACAAAGATAAAGCAGTTGAGGAAGTTAAGATTATACAAGAACAGAATGAAAAATTTAATAGGCTGCAAGGATCCATACAGAGACAGCAATCAGAAATTCAAAAGATTAACAATAAAATTTCAGAATTAGACAACTCAGTAGGAAGTCAGCAGAATAGAAGAGAGGAGATGGAAGTCAGAATTAGCAAGATTAAACATGAAACTTGTGGCAACAATACACTCAAAGAAAAATCAGATAAAAGAATTAAAAAAAATGAAGAAACCCAGGAATCATGTGGTACTCTATCAAGAAGAATAACCTATGAGTGATTGGAGTACCAGAACAGGGAGGGATAACAGAAAATACAGAGAGAATTCTTGAATATTTGTTGGCAAAAAATTTTCCTGACATCATAAAAAGTGAAAGGATATCTATCCAAGATCCTCATCGAACCCCATATACAGTAGACCCCAAAAGAAAAGCACCAAGACATATTATAATCAAACTTGCCAAAACCAAAGATAAAGAGAAAATTTTAAGAGAGGCCAGGGATACACGAAAAGTTACCTACAAAGGCGAATCAATAAGGATAAGCTCAGACTACGCAGCAGAAAAACTACAGGCAAGAAGGCAATGGGATGACATATATAAAGCACTGAAGGAGACAAACTGCCAGCCAACAGTCATATATCCAGCAAAACTGTCTCTCAAATATGAAAGTGAAATTAAGACATTTCCAGATAAACAGAAAGTTAGTTAATTTACAAAATACCAGATCAAAACTACAAGAAATACTAAAGGGAACTCTCTGGTAAGAAAATCAATAATATCAGATATCAACCTAACACTGGAACACAGGATAGAGCAACCAGGTATCAACCTAGATAGGGAAGTCACGAAAATGAAACAAGATAGAAAAACGCTCAGAGAATCAGTGATGTCATTATGTAAAATATGACAACATTAAATCAATCAAGAGGGACTACATGAACTAGTAGTTACAGATCTTCCATATGTAGAGGAACTCAAGGAGATACAGGGAGATACAAGTAAGGTTTAAATTTACAAATATAGGGGTAAATATTAATGTAACCACAAAGGAGACTAACAGTCCTACACATCAAAATAAAATACAAGAAAAACATAAAGACTCAGCAAAAACAAAATCAACAACAATGAAAAAAAGCAACACCCAATTTACAAAGAAAAACTACTCAGGACAAAAAACTAAGTGAAAAAATGAAACTGTCAACAACACACAAAAAAAGACATCAAAATGACAGCACTGAACTCATGCCTATCTATAATCACGCTGAATGTAAATGGACTAAATGCACCAATAGACAGTTGCAGAATGGATTTAAAAAAATGATCCGTCTATATGTTGCCTACAAGAGACACACCTTAGACTTAAAGGCACAAACAAACTAAAGCTCAAACGATGGAAAAAAAACATATCAAGCAAACAATAAACAAAAAAGAGCAGGAGTGGCTATACTAATTTCTGACAAAACAGACTTCAAACTTAAATCTACCACAAAGGATAAGGAAGGTCACTATATAATGATTAAAGGGACAGTATACCAGGAGGATATTACCATATTAAATATTTATGCACCCAATGACAGGGCTTCAATATACATAAAACAAACTTTAATAGCATTTAAAAGCAAGATAGACAACTCCACAATAATAGTAGGAGACTCCAACACACGACTTTCAGTGAAGGACAGAATAACCAGAAATAAGCTCAATAAAGACATGGAAGATCTAAATGCCACAATCAACCAACTCGACCTCATAGACATATACAGAACACTCCACCCAACAGCATCCAAGTATACTTTCTTTTCCAACACACATGGAACATTCTCTAGAATAGACCACATATTAGGCCATAAAGCAAGACATAGCAGATTCCAAAACAACAAAGTATTACAAAGCATCTTCTGTGGCCATAAAGTCATAAAACTAGATGTCAATAGCAGAAAAATCAGGGAAAAGAAATCAAACACATGGAAACTGAATAACACTTTGCTCAAAAACAAATGGATTATAGAACAAAATTAAGGATGGAATAAAGAATCCAATGAGAATGAAAACACTTCCTATCAGAAACTTTGGGATACAGCTAAAGCAGTGCTCAGAGGTTGATTTATGTATAAATAAATGCACACATACAAAAATAAGAAAGGGCCAAATCCAAGAATTATCACTACAACTTGAACAAAATAGAAAGAGAGCAACAAAAGAAAGCCTCAGGCACCAGAAGAAAGCAAATAGTAAAAGTTAGAGCAGAATTAAATGAAATGGAGAACAGAAAAACAACTGAAAGAGTTAACAATACCAAAAGCTGGTTATTGAAAAGATTAACAAAATCAATAAACCACTGGCCAGACTGACAAAAGAGAAACAAGAGAAGAAGGAAAAAACCTGAGCAAGAAATCAGATGGGCAATGTCACAACAGACCCAACAGAAATTAAAAGAATCATAACAGAATACTATGAAAAACTGTACTCAAATAAATTTGAAAACCTAGAGGAAATGGACAAATTTGTAGAAACATATTACTTACCTAAACAAACACAAACAAACAGATACAGAACACTGAAACAAACCCATAGCAAAAGAAGAGATTGAAAAAGTAATTTAAAAATCTCCCAACAAAGGAAAGCCCTGGCCCTGACAGCTTCACTGAAGAAGTCTACCAAACTTTTATAGAAGAGTTAACACCACTACTACTAAAGATATTTCAGAGCACAGAAAAGGATGGAATACTCCCAAACTCATTCTATGAAGCCAGCATAACCCTAATACCAAAACCAGGTAAAGACACCACAAAAAAAAAAAAAAAGAAAGAAAGAAAATTACAAGCCTATATCCCTCATGAACTTGGACAGAAAAATCCTCAACAAAATTCTAGCCAACAGAATTCAACAACATATCAAAAAATAATTCGTCATGACCAAGTGGGATTCATACCAGGTATGCAGGGATGGTTCAACATTAGAAAAACAATTAATGTAATCCATCATATAAATAAAACAAAAGACAAGAACCACGTGATCTTATAATTGATCCAGAAAAGGCATTTGACAAAGTCCAACACCCATTCCTAATAAAAATTCTAAGCAAAATAGAAACAGAAGGAAAATTCCTCAACATAATAAAGGGCATTTATGCAAAGCCAACATCCAATACCATCCTAAATGGAGAGAGACTGAAAGCATTCCCCTTGAGAATGGGAACCAGACAAGGATTCCCTTTATCAACACTCTTATTCAACATTGTGCTGGAGGACCTAGCCAGAGCAATTAGGTTAGATAAAGAAATAAATGGCGTCCAAATTAGTAAAGAAGAAGGTATCTCTGTTCGCAGATGACATGATCTTATACACAGAAAACCCTAAAGAATCCTCAAGAAAACTACTGAAACTAATAGAAGAGTTTAGCAGAGTATCAGGATACAAAACAAACATACATAAATCGGTTGGATTCCTCTACATAAACAGAGAGAACGTCAAAGAGGAAATCACCAAATCAATGCCATTTACAATAGCCCCTAAGAAGATAAAATACTTAGGAATAAATCTAACCAGAGACATAAAAGACCTACTCAAAGAAAACTATAAGAAACTACTGCAAGAGACCTACCTAAGTGGAAAAACATAACTTGTTCATGGATAGGAAGACTTAACATTGTAAAAATATCTATTCTACTCAAAGCGATTTATAGATACAATTCCAATCCAATTTCCAATGACATTTTTAATGAGATGGAGAAACAAATCACCAACTTCATATGGAAGGGAAAGTGGCCCCAGATAAGTAAAGCATTACTGAAAAGAAGAACAAAGTGGGAGGCCTTACACTACCTGATATTAGAACCTATTATGATGCCACAGTAGTCAAAAAACCTGGTACTGCAACAACAGACGCATAGACAAATGGAACAGAATTGAGAATCCAGACATAAGTCCATCCACATATGAGCAGCTGATATTTGACAAAGGCCCAAAGTCAATTACATGGGGAAAAAGACAGTCTCTTTAACAAAAGCTGCTGACAAAACTGGATATCTATCTGCAAAAAAATGAAAGAAGACCCATACCTCATACCATGCATAATGAGAAACTCAAAATGGATCAAAGACCTAAATATAAAATCTAAAACAATAAAGATCATGGAAGAAAAAAGACAGAAAACACTAGCAGCCCTAATACATGGCATAAACAGTATACAAAACATGACTAACAGTGCACAAATACCAGAAGAGAAACTAGATAACTGGGAACTTCTAAAAACCAAACACCTATGCTCATCCAAATACTTCACCAAAAGAGTAAAAGGATTACCTACAGACTGGGAAAAAGCTTTTAGCTATGACATTTCCGATCAGCGTCTGATCTCTAAAATCTACACGATACTACAAAAACTCAGCTACAAAAAGACAAATAATCCAATTAAAAATGGGCAAAGGTTATGAAGAGGCACTTCACTAAAGAGGACATAGAGTTAACTAACAGATACATGAGTAAATGCTCACGATCATCAGCCATTACAGAAATGAAAATCAAAACTACAATGGATCCATCTCACTCCAACAAGGCTGGCATGAATCCAAAAAACACAAAATAATAAATGTTGGACAGGTTGTGGAGAGACTGGAACACTCATACACTGCTGGTGGGAATGTCAAATGGTACAAGCACTTTGGAAATCGATTTGGCATTTCCTTAAAAGGCTAGAAATAGAACTACCATACGATTTAGCAATCCCACTTCTTGGAATATACCTTAGAGAAATAAGAGCCTTTACACGAACAGATGTATATACACCCATGTTCATTGCAGCCCTGTTTACAATAGCAAAAAGATGGAAGCAACCAACGTGCCCATCAACGGATGAATGGATTAAAAAAATATGGTATATTCACGCAATGGAATACAACACATCGATAAAGAACAATGATGAATCCATGAAACGTTTCATAACATGGAGGAATCTGGAAGGCATTATGCTGAGTGATATCATTCAGCTGCAAAAGGACAAATATCATATGAGACCACTATTGTAAGAACTTAAGAAACAGTTTAAATATAGAAGAAAATATTCTTTGATGGTTACAAGAGTAGGAGGGAGGGAGAGAGAGGAGCATTCACTAATTAGATAGTAGACAAGAACTATTTGAGGTGAAGAAAAAGACAACACACAATACAGGAGAGGTCAGCATAACTGGAAAAAAAACAAAAGCAAAGAAGTTTCCTGAATAAACTAAATGCTTCAAAGGCCAGCATAGCAGGGGCAGGGGTTTGGGGACCATGGTTTCAGGGGACACCTAGGTCAACTGGCATAATAAAATCTATTAAGAAAACATTCTGCATCCCACTTTGGAGAATGCATCTAGATACTTAAGTGCTAGCAGGCAGCCATCTAAGACAAATCAACTGATCTCAACCCACCTGGAGCAAAGGAGAATGAAGAACACGAATGACACAAAATAATTATGAGACCTAGAGACAGAAAGGGCCACATAAACCAGAGACTACATCAGCCTGAGACCAGAATAACTAGATGGCGCCCAGCTACAATCGATGACTGCCCTGACGGTACACAACAGAGAACCCCTGAGGGAGCAGGAGAACAGTGGGATGCACACCTTAAATTCTTGTAAAAAGACCAGATTTAATGGTCTGACTGAGACTAGAAGGAACCCAGAGGTCATGGTCCCCAGACCTTTTGTTAGCCCAAAGAGGAACCATTCCCAACTCTTCAGACAGGGATTGGACTGGGCTATGGGATAGGAAATGATACTGGTGAGGAGTGAGCTTCTTGGATCAAGTAGACACATGAGACTATTTAGGCAGCTCCTGTCTAGGCGACAGGAGATCAGAGGGCAGAGGGGGTCAGAAGCTGGCTGAGTGGACACGAAAATAGAATGGAGGGAAGGAGTGTGCTGTCTCATTAGGGGGAGAGCAACTAGAAGTACATAGCAAGGTGTGTATAAATTTTCCTAGGAGAGACTGCCTTGATTTCTAATCTTTCAGTTAAAGAACAATAAAAATTTTTTTAAAAACGAGACTTAAGAGGCACACCAGCCCAGAAGCAAGGATCAGAAGGCAGGAGGGGACAGGAAAGCTGGTAGTAGGGAACCCAAGGTTTAGAAGGGAGAGTCTTACCATGTCGTGGGGTTGTTAACCAATGTCATAAAAATCTATACTGTTTAATGAGAAGCTAGTTTGTTCTGTAAATCTTCATCTAAAATACAACAAAAAACAAAAGAAAAAATGAGCATGCAAAATAAAAAACGTAGTGTAGTGTACATGAAGAATAATAATTATTTTTAGTAATAAACCATATAGTATTATACTACTGTCAACAATAAAAATGCAAAGTGCTATGCATGAACACTTAATAACACTTAATAACAAAAATAAAGATAATACAGAGACGCTACTTTCAGTTAGTTTTCAAGTAGTGTCTGAATATTTATGCCAGGGCCCTTTTGTGCCTGGCAGCTTGTGTTTGCTGCTCTTATGATGGGAGCAGGTCTCATGACAGCTGCAGGGCCAACTAGTTCTTCCATGGATCAGGCAACAGCTTTAACCCTCCCGATCCCGACCCCTAACCCAGGGAGCTGGAGTAATATCTCCCCATGTGGGACCATCAAGCTAATGGCAAATCTCCATCACAGGGCAAGTTCTGCTTTGAAGTCAGTAAAAGTGAAGTTGTTTCCACAGTAAAGGGAGAAAACGCTGATTTCATGGAATCAAAGAGAAACTCTAAACATCAGCATCTTAGCCATTGCAGCAGTGAGCATATTTGCTGGTCCAAGAGACACAGAAGTGGAAAGAAATGACCAGGGGAAGGAAAAAATGATGGTTGAAAATAAAGCAATACTTTCTATGTTTAATATTCCACGGAAATATAAACATTAGACATAAAAGGTAGTTTTAGGAAACTGGGTGAAAATGTGAACATGTCTGAGATGTCATTAGGAAGGGGGAATGAAGTCACAGGGAAACACTATCCCTTAATTCAGCCTGGAATTTCCTATTTGAGCCTCATTTTTTAGAAAACTCCCATAATTTCTGGGCCTACTGGATTTTTCAACTACTCACTGTAAGCCATAGCACCTACTGCTCCATCCCTGCACCAGCAGAATCCCCTAGGTCCCTGGTTCTGTACCTTGTGCACCACTTCCCCGTTGAACTCCCTCCCCGACAATCAGCACCTGACACCCAACACCTACGGGTATAACTGTACTTACATCACCACAGCTGCATTACTGCTTTATCCTCTAGGCCCTAGGCTCCTGCTGCAATCTTTTGCACTTGCTTTGTACACATTTATATTTTCCGTGCTCATCTTGATAAAGAAAATACAGAAAAGTTATGTTTTCATTTTCCCCCATATCCAACACCCAGCACAATGTCTTGCAAATAACAAGTGTCCAATAAATTCTCACATGATTGATAACTGAATGAATGAATAAGTATATGAATGAAGAGTTCAGAGTTAAGGGCATCTGGGAAATTACAGATCTGTTTTAAAATCTTATATTCAATTCTTTTTTGCTGTGCAAAGTCGAGCAAATTTCTTAACTTCTCTAAGGTTTAGTTTGCTTTTCCGAAAAAGAAACGTCCCTGTGTGGATCAAATGGTTTGTGCTTGACTCCTAACCTAAAGGTAGGAAGTAGAAACTCACCCAGGGGTACCGTGAAAGAAAGGTCTGGTGATCTGCTTCCGTTAACATTACAGCAACAAAAACCATATGGAGCAGAACACTCTGTCATACGTGGGGTCACCATAAGTCGGCATCAACTCGATGGCAACAGGCTTTATGATTTTCTGAAGAATGGGAAATCTAATAAACTGAATTAATTGTGATATTGGATGGTTAAATATTAAGATGTCTGTAAAGAACAGAATCTGAGACATTAAAGGTTTGATGTTATTATTCTGTCTTAGAAAATTAATACTCTGGAAGGTTAATAATCTAACGAGGTAGTGAGTGAGGCATGATCATGGTGACAAGTGATGAGGCCCACATCACCAAAAATCAAACCTCAGAACACACCCCCAGCCTATTTTGGGGTTATTCTCCAGTTCTTTAAAGGAATATTTAGCTTTTTCATTTAGATACTAACTTGAATCTCATATACTCTGGATCATCCCAATGGGAACTATGGAATTCAGTCTTGCCATTTCATTTCACTGCCTACATTTATGTCTGTGCTTATAATCATGTTTACTTGAAATTTCATTACTTTTACTTGAGAAAACAAAATAGAAAAGAGGTCAATGCAATACTATGAGTGATGTTCTTACCAAGTGAAAGTGAAATGAACTTACAGAGCAAATGAAGATTTTATTTTTTGCAAATGAAAATTGCAGAGAGATGCACATAAAGGCAGGTAGAGGGGAAACTGAGTCAGGGGACACAGGAGACATCTACAGCTAGCAGGCACTCCTGTGTCCCCGCACCATCATCTTCGTGTCAGAAAACAGCACCATCAGTCATGAGTGTTCATTTAAATTTCACTAGTTATACTAAATACCTATTATAGAGTAGGTACTCTGCTCAACTCTGGGAATCTAAAGGTAAATGAGACTCAGTTCAAGTCTCCTCCAAACACAGTGTAGCCATAGGTGGACATGAAAGGCTTTCCATAAAAACCAGTTCTACTTGCACAGCAATTTAAAAGGCTGAAGAATATCAAACTAAGCTGGCAATGCAACTTTTACAACATCTCATGCCGACAATGATATCACTAGAGGAGGAAACCCATTGCCGCCGAGTCGATTCTGACACACAGTGACCCTATAGAACAGAATAGAACTCCCCCATAGGGTTTTCCAGGAGCACCTGGTGGATTCAAACAGCCAACCTTTTGGTTAGCAGCCGAAGCTCCTAACCACTACCCAAACAGAGCTTCCAGAGGAAGAAACAGCACTTATGATATGCACAACCCTACACTTCGATCAGCATCTCGATCCAGAGCTTAGCATTCCAGGCTACAAGGAACAAGTGCAGGAATCTGGCTTCCATGGGAGGCTGGAGTCTGTAGAGCACCACACTGTCTGCTCTGGCGTTCCCTAGAAAAGGCTGGGAGAAAATAGACAAAAGAGATCACTGTATTTGCAGAATATCCTCTTCACACTGTCACCTCTCACGACACTGAGCAATGCGTGGTTCATTTTGTTAACATGCAAAGTGCTGCCTTCTTTAACAAAACTGCTGGTGTTTAACAGAGATGTGACAAGTTACCCTTAATTCAGGGATTAGCTACCATTGTCTAAGCTTCCTTATTTCCAAGGTAGTTTAAATTTCATGGAGCCCCTGGGTCGTGCAAACAATTAACAGGTCCACATGATCAGCTACTAACTGAAAAATCAGAAATTGGAGTCCACCAGAGGCACCTGGGAAGAAAGGCCTGGAGATCTACTTCCAAAACATCAGCTAATGAAAACTCTATGGAGCACAGTTTTGCTTTGACACTGGGGTTGCCATCAGGTGGAGTCAACTGGAGTAACTGGTTAAATTTCATTGGTACCATTAAACCAGCATCAAAAACCTAAATTGCTTAGAACCGAAAACAAAAACAAATCATAGGTACCCTATAGAACAGAGTAGAACTAACTGCCCAATAGGGTTTCCAAGGATCAGCCAGTCGATTTGAACTGCCGACCTTCTTGTTTAGTGGAACACCAAAAATTAGTATAATGGAATATATTTATTGTGAGTACCTAAGATTTGATTCAGGTAGTGCCACCTGAACATGTTGGGAAGGCATTCCAAAGAGGGGACAGTGAAAACAGATTATATAGGTCATCATTAGGTTAATTTCTCAGAAGATAAGATCAAAGCACAGCGTAGATTACAGAAACAGTCACCAAGACATGCTATACATCCTAAAACAGTCTTTAGTCAGATGCTGGAGTTTCTGCTTCTGAAGTTGGCTGCATGTAGGTAATTTTCCAAAGGAATCCAATGCCCAAGGCCAAACTTCTCTGCTAAACTGTTCCTACTAAGCTATTATTTGACCTGAAGGTGACTCCAGGGAACCAACTCCATCAAGGTTCAAAAGGACGCCTAAGGTTGGCTGGCCTGTGTGGGTCACTCCAATTCCATGAACACAAAAACCTGGATTCCAGGAAAATCAAAGTTATTTTGCCATTAGCTATATACATGGTACCCTCAAAAGGCTTGCTTTTAGAAAGCAAACAAAAACTAAATTATTTTTTCCTAATCTCAGATTAATCAGGATACTCCCATGTAATCACACCATTAAGTATAATTAATCAGAATAGTAACTTGCAAAAAACATGCAGTAATGTAACAGACAGGGTTAAACCGTTCCCACTCCTCCCACGACCCCCTCTCCCAGACCTGCGAGTTCCTGGTAAGACATTCTGTGTAACAACACAAGGTCATCTTACTGCTTCTCTGCTCAACATCAGCTTCACTACTCACTCACCAGCAGCTCCCCCCATTCACACATGAGCGATATGCCAGAAAGCTGTCCTTAGATAAACTTCATGTGTCATAACCTCAACATGTCATATTGCACCCCCACTGCACCCCCATACATGCTAATTAGTTCTGGAAATTGCCCGCTATTTCCAAAAACTTCATGAATTATGCATAAGAGTTCCCTATCCTGAATCCTATAACTGCCCTTAAATCCCCAACAACAGGGAGCTTGATTTGAGGCTTAGACTCTAAGCTGCTTGCTTGACTTGCTTGTAATAAAGTCCCCTTTCTCTTTCGCAAAGGCCTGGTTTCTGTCAATTGACTCGAGGGGTCACACCAGGCAGGACCCATTCCCATCAGGTTACAGTAAGAACCCTAGACCCTAGAATTTGAGAGCTAGAGGGACATGAAAAGTGTTGTAGTTCAAAACAACTTATAAACGCAAAACCAAAATCTAGGTAGGTAAAAGATTCTCTGAAGAGGTAGGTAAGGCAGCACTTAGCACAGCCAGGACTAGATTTCAATCTCAGTGTTTTTGAATCAGTCAGTCCCCACAAACAAGGCTGCTCCCAGCAAGGCCCGTCTCATGCAGCACCTAAGAACTAAAGGTACCTGCAGGTAGCTTCTGGAGAAATCAAGGATAACACGACCACATTACCTGCCTCAGAGGGAGGAATGCGTTTCCCAGCAGTCTCTGGGCTCTAACTACACAAGGGCATAATGAGAGCAAAGGAAGTTTTTTACATGATTTTTGCATCCATTTTCTGTTGATATTTTTGCGTAAGGGAATTTTAAAACAAGATACCTGAGAAGATCTGAAGTGTCTGATTTGAGGTTTGGGCGCTCCTCCTCTGTGGCTAGTACCACGTCCACCCTAGGAACAGCCATTTTCCCTATGGTTTCTAAGAGAGGAATGTCCGGTAATCATGAGGTAACTACACTGTGACCTCCCCGCCCCCATCACAGGCCCTTATAATCAACACACTATAACTAATCAAAGAAAGAGGCTTATATCCTTTCAAGGCAATCACCTTATAAGCTTGCACTACAGGAAGTCTTGCCTTAGGAGTTCCTGCCACCAGAAGTCCTGTCTTAACAGTTCCTGACACAGGAAGTCCCACCTTAAAATAATCTTCTACCAATCAAGTAACACCTTGGGATGATATAAGCCTGTAATGACCAATCAAGTGATGCCTTTCAATGATTTAAGTTTGTGAATAACAATCAAGTACTGTACTCAGGACCTTTTTTCCCCACTTATAAAATGTTACTGTTTAATCACCATATTGGATTATTGAATTCCACATCACGGAGTTCAGTCTATTCCCAGCTAGAGCTGTCTCTTTTCTTTCAGTAAATCTCTCAATTTTACATTAATCAGAGATGAATAGTTACTCTAGGATATTTTTTAAAGAACAATTAGCATGTATGCCAAGAAAGGGTAGAAATTACCGTATGCACAGGTTCACATAGATCTCTCACTGATGACTTGATTAGTAAATAAGATAAAACTATATGCTCCTTCAGAAGTGACAATGTTGAACTTCACCTGAGCCTGTGATCCCAGAAAAATCCTTCCACCTTTGGTGTTCCTGGATATGGCTTCCTACAAAGACCCACCATTTGACTTAAATGACACTCACAGATGGCCCCCATGTTTATCTATGACAAGGCCAGGTACAGACCTTCAAAGTCCCACTTGTAGGCTCATAATTGATTGGCTGAACTGCCTATCCCCACTGATCAATTACGATAAAATGTTTGCTAACCAAACTTTAGCTACGCTTCTCTCCTTCCCCCAGATCCCTGAAGTTTGGGCCACCTCAGCCTGAGCCAGCATACAGCCCCTCCTGACACCAGGCTGGCCTCAAGGTAACACATTACCTGATGACAGCACCCTCCTCATCCCACTTTCACACACCTGATTTTTTCTAGACTTTTCTACTTCTATGTATAAAAGAAAAACGCCTTTTGCTAACTGGAGTCCCTGGGTGGTGCAAATGGATAGCTTGGCTGCTAACCAAAAGGTTGCAGGTTTGAGCCCACCCAGAAGCACCTCAGAAGAAAGGCCAAATGATTGACTTCTGAAAAATCAGCCATTGAAAACTCTGTGGAGCATAGTTCTACTCTGACAAACATGGGATCACCGGGGGTTGGAATTGACTCGTGGGCAACTGATTTGGTTTTTGCTTAACTCTTGAGAAGCTTCCTGAAGTAATTCTCAGAGTGTTTTCTTTTCCTTGTTGCAATAGACCCACTTCCCCTATTGCAATAGTACCTATTTCTGCTTTGAAATTATACTTTTGAATAAAGCCTCTCCTTACTATGTCAGGATTTCTTTTTTATTTGACAGAGGGAAGGGAAAACTTAGAAAATACAGCATCAACATTAACACACAGGGTCTATTCCTAATAAGCCTTTTCTGCGAACTTGGCAAATCTCTCTGTACTAGTGATTCTGAAGATATTCTGTGCATTTTACATAAAAAGGTGAGTAAGTATTAAAAATAACAAAAATTCAACAAAATGTGAATATAAGGTTTATTGTGAGCAGTTATTGTATATGCACACAGGGAGACCATTTTTTGCTTTAGTTTCTTTTTTTAAATTTTTATTGTGCTTTAAGCGAAATTTTACAGATGAAGTCAGTCTCTCATATAAAAATTTATATACACCTTGTTGTATTTCCATGTATATTCAGCCTGCTTCTGTCCCCCTCTGCTTTCTCATCTCCCCTCCAGACGGGAGCTGCCGACATATCTCATGTGTCTACCTGATCCAAGAAGCCCACTCCTCACCAGTACGATTTTCTATCTTATACTCCAGTCCAATCCCTGTCTGAAGAGTTGGCTTTGGGAATGGTTCCAGCCTTGGGCTAACAGAAGGTCTGGGGATCATGAACTCCGGTGTCCTTCTAGTCTCAGTCAGATTATTAAGTCTGGTCTTTATATGAGAATTTAAGGTCTGCATCCCACTGCTCTCCTGCTCCTTCAAGGGCTCTCTGTTGTGCTCCCTGCCAGGGCAGTCATCGGTTGTGGCCAAGCACCATCTAGTTCTTCTGGTCTCAGGCTGAGGTAGTCTCTGATTTATATGGCCCTTTCTGTCTCTTGAGCTCATAATTACCTGGTGTCCTTGGCATTCTTCATTGTCCTTTGCTCCAGGTGGGTTGAGACAAACTGATGCATCTTAGATGGCCACTTGCTAGCATTTAAGACCCCAGACGCCGCTCTCCAAAGTGGGGTGCAGAATGTTTTCTTAATAGATTTTATTATGCCAATTGACCTAGATGTCCTCTGAAACCATGGTCCCCAAACTCCTGCCCCTGCTACCGTGGTGTTCAAAGCCTTCGGTTTCTTCAGAAAACTTCCTTGCTTTTGGTTTAGCCCAGTTGTGCTGGCCTCTCCTGTATTGTGTGTTGTCTTTCCCTTCACCTAAAATAGTTCTTGTGTACTATCTACTTAGTGAATACCTCTTTCCTTCCCTCCCTCTACACTCTCATAACCATCAAAAAATATTTTCTTCTCTGTTTAAATGATTTCTTGAGTTCTTACAATAGTGGTCTCATACACTATTTGTTCTTTTGCAACTGACTAATTTCACTCAGCTTAATGCCTTCCAGGTTCTTCCATGTTATGAAACGTTTCACAGATTCATCATTGTTCTTTATCAATGTGTTGTATTCCATTGTGTGAATATACCATAATTGATTTGTCCATTATCTGTTGATAGGCACGTTGGTTGCTTCTGTCTTTTGCTATTGTAAACAGGGCTTCAATGAACTTGGGTGTGCATATATCTGTTTTTGTAAAGGCTCTTATTTCTCTAGGATATATTCCAAGGAGTGGGATTGCTGGATTGTATGGCAGTTCTATTTCTAGCTTTTTAAGGAACCGCCAAATCGGTTTCCAATATGGTTCTACTATTTTACATTCCTACCAGCAGTGTATAAGTGTTCCAGTCTCTCCATAACCTCTCCAACATTTATTATTTTGTGTTTTTGGATTAATGTTGTCCTTGTTGGAGTGAGATGGAATCTCATTGTACTTTTGATTTGCATTTCTCTAATGGCTAATGATTGTGAGCATATCCCCATGTACGCATTAGCTACCCTAGTGTCTTCTTTAGTGAAGCTCCTGCTCATATCCTTTGCCCATGTTTTAATTGGGTTAATTGTCTTTTTGTTTTTGAGATTTTGTAGTATCATGTAGAATTTACAGATCAGATGCTGATCAGAAATGTCATAGCGAAAAACTTTTTCCCAGTCTCTAGATAATCTCCTTGCTCTTTTGGTGAAGTCTTTGGATGAGACTAGGTGTTTGATTTTTAGGAGCTCCCAGTTATCTAGTTTCTCTTCTGGTGTTTGTGCATTGTTAGTCATATTTTGTATGCTGTTTATGCTATGTATTAAGGCTCCTAATGTTGTCCCTATTTTTTCTTCCATGGTTTTTATCATTTTAGATTTTATATTTACATCTTTGATCCATTTTGAATTAGTTTTTGTGTACGGTGTGAGGTATGTGTTATGTGTCTTTTTTTGCTGATGGATATCCAGTTATGCCAGCACCATTTGTTAAACAGACTGTCTTTCCCCCATTTAACTGACTTTGGGCCTTTGTCAAATATCAGCTGCTCATATATAGATGCATTTATGTCTGGTTTCTCCATTCTGTTCCATTGGTCTATGTATCTGTTGTTGTACCAGTAATAGGCTGTTCTGACTACTGTGGCGGTATAATAGGTTCTAAAATCAGGTAGTACGAGGCCTCCCACTTTATTCTTCTTTTTCAGTAATGCTGTACTTATCTGGGGCCTCTCTCCCTTCCATATGAAGTTGGTGATTTGTTTCTCCATCTCATTAAAAAATGTCATTGGAATTTGGATCAGAATTGCGTTGTATCTATAGATCGCTTTTGGCAGAACAGACATTTCTACAATGTTGAGTCTTCCTATCCATGAGCAAGGTATGTTTTTCTACTTATGTAGGTCTCTTGGTTTCTTACAGTAGTGTCTTGTAGTTATCTTTGTGTAGGTCTTTTACATCTCTGGTAAGAGTTATTCCTAAGTCTTTTGTCTTCTTGGGGGCTACTGTAAATGGTATTGATTTGGTGATTTCCTCTTCAGTGTTCTTTTTGTGTTGGTATAGAGCAATCTAACTGATTTTCGTATGTTTATCTTCTACCCTCATACCCTGCTAAACTCTTCTATTAGTTTCAGTAGTTTTCTTGAAGATTCTTTAGGGTTTTCTGTATATAAGATCATGTCATCTGCAAATAGAGATACTTTCACTACTTCCCTACCAATCTGGATGCCCTTTATTTCTTTATCTAGCCTAATTGTTCTGGTATAGGGATACCATTTTGATTCCAGAAAAAACAGTGGTACAAAGAAGCTAGATACAATGAGGCTAAAAAAGAAAAGAGGAGGAGGAAATTTAGAAGATCAACCATTGGCTAATCTTAATATGAGTGACTGAACCCTTCCCTCCCTCTTTTATTGAGATCAACTGACATCAGGTAAGAAGGCTGTCTCTGGCCCTCCACCCAAAGATGTCTTTTGAAAGTCACATTCAGCAAGCCAGGCTTTGAACAGGAAAGAAAAGACTAGCAACTTTGGGTTAAAGAAGAGTAGCTGGCATGATCAATCCTGGTCAGGAACTTTCTTATAGTGAGTATTTAGTTTTGTGCATTAGAAAATCCTAAAAATCAATATATCTACTCTCAGTTTCTCTCTTTGACAGTAGATTTCATGGAACAACAGTTTCCTAATAGGTCAAATGTTTGAAAACTGCAATTGTTCCTTATGATTTCAGATTCAAAGGCCCAAGTTTCTGCCCTTGAAGCTTTATAGTTCCCTTTTTTTTGAATCACTGCAACATAGTCTTAATCTGATTTATCATCCTGTTTTCACCAGATGCTGCAGAAAAGTTATAACACCACAAACTGTAATGTTGCTTTTTAAGAGACAAATCCAGTCCCATCGAAGGGACCTATCAGTTTATGTTCTGAAAACAAGACCTAAGGGCTCTAAGTTCTTTTTGAAATCTACTGAAAAGAGTTAAAATTATCTTAATTCTATGCAAAAATATAATGCAGTGTTTTGGGGGTGATTTACCAAATTCTGTGCATCTTAAGCTCGCAAATTAAGCTACATGACCCAGAAAGTGGAATACAGAGCCTACATTATTTAACAGTAATTAAATTAGGGAGCATAGAGAGTTGCTGCCTTCTAAGATCCTCTTTCAGTGGAATGACTGACTCTCCTCGATGCCTGGGACCTGCAAAAGGTACAAATACATGGAATAGACCAGATATAAGAAAGACGTGAGTAATTAATTCAGTCAAGAATGACATTTGCCTAGTTATTTTTATTTTGCTTTTTAAACATTGCATCATGCTTAATAACTGTAGGGGTGAATACAAACCAAAAACAAGGAAAAAAACAAAAAACAGACACATATATTTCTGCCCACCCTTGTGCAAAAAGAAAAAGAGTACCAGTCTCTCTTTTTTCTTTTCTTTTTTTTCTAACAGCATTTCTTTAGAGTGCTTGCAAGTTGAAATTCTTAGCGACCCTATAAGGACAGAGTAGAACTGCCCCAAAGGGTTTTCAAGGAGTGGCTTGTGGCTTTGAACTGCCAAGGACATTTTGGTTTTCTGCCAAGCTCTTATATTCTTTTAAAGGACTAAATAAACTTGCCAGTTTTACAACCCAGGAAGGTTTTCTCAAGAACCTAGGATCCATCTCTTTGAAATGTAAATAACAGAAAGATAGCACCCCTCTCTGCATGGAAGTTTAAGGTAGGTACCAGTTCCTGTCAAGTCAGTTTGGAACTGGTGGTAGACTGGTTAAGAGCTTGGTTGCTAACCAAAAGTTCAGCAGTTCGAATCTACCAGCTGCTCCTTGGAAACCCTATGAGGTAGTTCTACAAACCACAGTTTCTGCAGTAATCAGCCCTCAAATGGTTAGGACTTGGTCAATAACTGCCAGCTTCCTTAATTTTTTGCCTTCACTCCCAACTTGGGATCAGAGAAACATACTCCCCTGACCAATTATGTAGGTTGCCCCGCTTCTCTTTAGTCTTCCTCCAACTTCCCATGCCAACAATGTCCAATAAGAGCACACCCTATGCAGCCTTTTTTTTCCACTATTAAACTTTCCCTCTCCACTGCCTGCCTTTGAGTCTCTGTAAAATACACGTGATGGTGGCTGACTCCTTTGTCATAGCCAGCTTCGAATAAAGTGCTTTTGCTTGTTCTCACTTGAGTGGCCTTTGTTTATTTTCACAAATGAAAATACTATAGAAAACTCAAATACCTTGGTGAGTTCAGTCAATTATAATGCCACTGTATTTCTCAGATTTGGTAACATTTCCTCTCTTGCTAGCAAACGAAATGCCAGCTCTGAATCATTTAATCTTTTCTGTCTTTTTCAGCTACAATGTAATCTTTACCTGCATCAGTGCCATTTTGCAAATGCTAACAATTGCTATGCCAATTGCAGGTGAAACATTTACCTCCCCTGCATGCTTCAAAAGAGAAATTCAGAATGTCTGTCCACAACCTTTAAGCTGGACATTGAGGCTGACCTGGGTAAAGAAGCCAAATCCCAGCTCTACCACTTCCCAGCATGTGGTCTTAGCTGTTACACTCTGCTGTAAGCTGCAGGTTGTTCATCTATAAATCTGGTTTAGTAAACCCTAACTCTAAAGGCTGGAGTAATAATTAAGTGAGATAATACATAAAAACAGTCAGCCCATCACCCACCTCCATGTAAGCATACTGCAATTGGTGCCTTCCCAGGTTGTACCTATGGTTGCAGTTGATGTTTTAATTACTGTCTTAGGCTGGGTTTTCTAGAGAATCAAAACCAGTAAAGCTTACAAATATATAGAGAGAGGAAAATTTACATCAAGGAAATGGCTCACACGTTTATAGAAGCTGGAACATTCCAGGTCCATGGGTCAGGATAGAGGCTTGGTTCTCCTGATTCAGGGAGCTACAGGGGCTGGAGAACCCAAGTTTGGCAGGACAGAGAGCAGAGCTCTTGTTCACAGGCTGTACAGATTGATGGACTCCAAGATCAGCAGGGAGGACCAAAGGTAAGCTGCTAGCTTGAGCACGAAGAACTGGAAGTCAGACAAACAGGAGCCAGCTGCAGGATATAAAGCCAGCAGAAGACCAGGAATCTTGCCAGAATGTCCAGTTCTATTCAATGCAGTCCACCTGACCAACCTTTTACTCACAGCAGATCCTATTATGGAGGTGTTCACATTATGTCAGATCTCACTGTGGAAGTGATCACATCATAATACGACTGCCAAACTACATCACAACTGCCAAACCACTGAGAATCATGGCCCAGGCAAGTTGATACACAACCTTGACCATCATAGTTACTGCAGTTAGCAGGGAAGGTATCTGTCAGGGACAACTCATCCGCCAGACTCTGAATCCTATTATTTATAATCCATGACATGTTCAATGCCCAAGACAACCAAGCAAACAGTCAAGAGAAGAACAGCAGCTCCTACACGCTCTTTGGTCCCCAAAGAATAATTCATCCTACTAGAACTAGAGTCAATATTTATTCAACTGTAGGTGACACATTTTGTAAACCTCAGTATGAATTACATAATAAAAGTTTTCCAAGGAAATCTACCTATAATTGTTCTATTTTCTTTATATTTATTCTTTTCCTTTCTGAATTAATTTACTTTTGAATACAAACTCTGGAAAGTATACTTATGATTGAAAGGGTCTAGTTTAATGGAATTAATGTAAAAGAATTAAAATTAAGAAGTTTAAATATGCATAATCTATTTTAATAATATAGCAATAGTAAAGCATTAAAACACATTCTTTACAACTTCTGAGATCTTTACACTAAGCAAAAAAAATCATGACATGGTATTGTTTGTTGCCATTGAGTTGATTCTGACTCATGTCTACCTCCTGTGTGCAGAGCAGAGGTTTTCAAGGCTGTGGTCTTTTCAAAACAGATTTCCAGGCCAAAGCTTTCTGAATACGTTCAAACCCCTAATCTTTCGGGTAGAAGTCTAGCACTCAACCTTTTGCACTACCCAGAGACCTGTTCCTGACATATAGTTTTATATATGTTCAGATGATTGACTACATTACTCATACTCATTGCTGTTGAGTAAATTGCGACTCATAGCTACCCTATAGGACAGAGTAGAACTGCCCCATAGGGTTTCCAAGGCTGCAAATATTTACAGAAGCAGACTGCCACATCTTTCTCTTCTGGAGAGGCTGGTGGGTTCGGCTGGTGAGTTCCAACTGCTGACCCTTTGGTTACCAACCAAGCGCTTTAACCACTGTACCACAAGTGCTCCATATATATATATGAGGTTTTATATATATATATATACACACACACTTATTTTTTCATTAAAAAAAGAACTTCAGTGTAAGGCACTGTTGTCCAAGAGTTAAATGAAGAGTAAAAGTCCACACGATACCACCTCACTATAATGTTTCTCAAACACATCATTTACCCTACCACAGACATGAGGGTAATAATAGCACCCACTCAGGAAGCTATTTGAAATGGTATTCCTCTCAAAGCACTAACTGGTGTTTTTCCTTAAAAAAAAAACAAATAAAAAATAAAACTTAAAAAAAGATTATGTTATACTAACAATAATTACAGAAGAACTAGTCTTGAGAGAGGGGGAGAAAAAACAAACAGAAAACTGTACCAGCTATTCCAGCCTAGAAAAAGCTTTCTAGTAGTTCCCAAGTTTTTGTAAGAGTCCCAAGGAATACATTTCCTCTGTTGTCTAGTAATCCCCACTATAAGAAGGGATAAATTTAGAAGTGTGCCCTTGGTTCAGATGGTGTTTAATGAGAAGTTAAGAGCTACCTGTGCAACTGGGCTCAAGAACCAGATTTCTCTTGGTCCTCTGAGGATTCAAAATACTCACCTAATGTCACATCAAGGACAGGATCACAAATTTTTAAGACTATCTTAATTTACTATCATGAAATACATTAGCACTGAAACCTCAGGAAAACTGGATTCATGAATTATCAAAAGTCTGCAACGTGGCTTTTAAACAAAAACAGGCACTTTGCTCTTTAGTGCTTATCTGCTCTTTTGCAATAATAGTTTTCTGAGATAACCGATCCTCCCATGGATAACAAGACACCTAAAAGACACATTTTTTTCAATTTCTTACCAAAAGTTCATCTAAAGGTAAAAAGTCATCCAGGAAAGTAAAACTTTAAGTAGATAAAGTATTGTTTATATGCACTACACCACGCAATCCACTCAGGGTTTTAACAGTTTTAAAAATTAAACCACGGTACGAGTGAACAATGACTGGTGTAGTTTCGATGAGGTATTACTTTGACATTTTAGTCTCAGAAGGGGTTTCCCCAGTATCCAACGTCTTCAACAACCAGAAAAGATCAGCAGCTTCTCATATCCTAAGGGGTTCAATACAGAATGCCTGAACTTCTATAAACAAGTCCTGCATGTTAATAATTTCGTTACAGATCAAGGATTGGAGGAAGACACAGACAAGGTGCACCAAATGACCCTTAAATTGTTCACAAGTAGAGATGCAATTGGATATATAAAGGTGGATAAATTCAAGAGGTAGATCAACAGCTGTAGTTAACTGATTTACAACTTCCATTGAATGTAAGGACATGTCGATATTGACCAGCACTTAAAAATACTCGGTTATCTGGTTCAACTGCATTAATTTCAGCAACATTTCTATAGCAGCTAGAGACTTGTTTTCCACGAGATCAGGAGGATTGGCTGGAGTCAGGTCAATATGATAAACAAGTTTTGCATTTTTTTTCAACTCACCAAGGAATGTGTTTGTTGAGGAGAAGATAAGGGGTGTTTGAAGGCTTTGGCCATTATCTGCTTCATCTCTATACCAGTGCTATTCTTAACAGACATTGACTTATCCCACTGAATTGCATGGTCAGTCTCCGTTGGATTTAGCCATGCCAACTCATCCTCACAAACATGGAGTGGAGGTGTTAGAAAAACGCTAGCCGAAAATGGCTTTCAATAGGTGGTTTTGGTCCACTGACTAAAGCTTCTGTGTTTTGAGAGGCAACCAAACTGTCAAATCCAAAAATGGAAGAATTGAGGTCTGGGTCACTGAGAATGCTAGGGAAGCTAGCTTTACTCTGCGTTGGCAATTCTGACTGGCACTCAGCTAAGGCTACTTGAAGCCCACTTATGTCCACACACTGACCCCTGTTTCCAACACCCATGAAAGCAATCTGGCGAGGTGCTTTTAAAAGAGTTCCCTTGATGGTTCCAGCATTAGCTGGGAAAGAAAAAACTGTTCTGTTGGAGTTATAGGAGGTAAAAATCCTGAGAGTCGTGGTCAGTCTGGCTCCTGGCCACCACGCGCAGGCTTCACAGGGTTGAACAGGTGCCTGAAACTGGTAACAAAGGGGTTGGCTGCAAGCAGATTGAAGTTGTCAAGGATTTCATTTTACTTGGATCCGCAATCAACGGCCATGGAAGCAGCAGTCAGGAAATCAAAAGACACTGGGCAAATCTGCTGCAAAGACCTCTTTAAGTGTTGAAAACAAAGATGTCACTTTGAAGACTAAGGTGCACCTGACGCAAGCCATGGTATTTTCAATCACATCGTATGCACACAAAAGCTGGATGATGAATAAGGAAGGCCGAAGAAGAATTGATGCCTTTGAATTGTGGTGTTGGTGAAGAATATTGAATATACCATGGAATGCCAAAAGAACAAACAAATCTGTCTTAGAAGAAGTACAACCGGAATGCTCCTTAGAAGCAAGGATGGTGAGACTGTGTCTTACGTACTTTGGACATGTTATCAGGAGGGATCAGTCCCTGAAGAAGGACATCATGCTTGGCAAAGCACGGAGTCAGCAGAAAAGAGAAAGACCCTCGATGAGGTAGACTGACACAGTGGCTGCAACAATGAGCTCAAGCATAACAACGACTGTTAAGGATGGCTCAGGCCCGGGCAGTGTTTCATTCTGTAGTGCATAGTGTTGCTATGAGTCAGAACTGATTCAATGAGACATTGCTGTTACCCTGTGTTGGGCTTTGTTTTTTTTTTTTTTTTGATCTTGCTTTGTTTTTTTGGATTTCTCTGTCTGGGTTGACTTCTGGTTGATTTTCTAACCAAAGAACTCCCTTTAGTATTTCTTGTAGTTTTGGTTTGGTTTTTACGAATTCCCTAAACTTCTGTTTATCTGGAAATGTCTGAATTTCACCTTCATATTTAAGAGACAGTTTTGATGTATATATGATTCTTGGCAGGCAATTTTTTTCCTTCAATTTTTTAAATATGTCATCCCGTTACCTTCTTGCCTGCATGGTTTCTGCTGAGTAGTCCGAGCTTATTCTTATTGGCTCTCCTTTGTAGGTGACTTTTCTTTTATCCCTTGCTGCTCTTATAATTGTTTCTATCTTTGGTTTTGGCAAGCTTGATTATAATATGTCTTGGTGACTTCCTTTTAAGATCTACCTTATGTGGAGTCCGATGAACATCTTGGATAGATATCTTCTCATCTTTCACAATATCAGGGAAGTTTTCTGCCAACAAATCCTCAACAATTTTCTCTGTATTTTCTGTTATCCTCCCTGTTCTGGTACTCCAATCACTCGTAGGTTATTTCTCTTGATAGAGTCCCACATGAGTCTTAAGGTTTCTTCATTTTTTAAAATTCTTTTATCTGATTTTCTTCAAATATATTAGTACCAAGTGATTTATCTTTGAGTTCAGAAATTCTAGCTTCTATTTGCTCAATTCTGCTCCTCTGACTTTCTATTGAGTTATCCAATTCTGTAATTTTATTGTTAATCTTCTGAATTTCTGATTGCTGTCTCTCTATGGATTTTTCCACCTTATTAAACTTTTCATTATGTTCATGAATAATCTTTCTAATTTCCTCAATTACTTTATCTGTGTGTTCCTTGGCTTGTTCTGCATATTGCCTCATTTCCTTCCTGTTGTCTTGAAGGGAGGCTGAGAACATTTCCCTTGAGAAAAAGAACAAGACAAGGATGCCCTTTATCACCACTCATATTTAACTTTTTGCTGGAACTTGTAGCTAGAGCAATAAGGCAAGAAAAAGAAATAAAGGACATCCAAATTGGTAATGAAGAAGTGAAATGCTCCCTCTTTGCAGATGATATAATACTATACATAGAAACCACAAAAGCCTCCATGAGAAAACTACTGGAACTAATACAAAGATACAGTACAGGCACAGGATACAAGATAAACATACAAAAATCAGTTGGATTCCTATACACCAATAAAGAGAATGATGAAAAGGAAATCAGGAAAACAATACCATTTATAATATTCCCTAAAAAAATAAAATACTTAAGAATAAATCTAACCAGGGATATAAAAGACTTATACAAAGAAAACTATAAAGATATTTCATTCTTTCTGAAATTAAGAGGATTTTCTTCATCAAAGGTTTTTAGACAGTTTTGGTCTTTTTGCATCACATGGTGAAATTACGAAGACTTAGATGATATCTGTGTTAAAAGAGCATTAAAAATATTTTTTTTTCTGTATATTCATTTTCCCACTCTTGAACATACTGAAGTTCAGTTTGTATGTACTGGGGTGGTGGTGGTAATATTTAATAATTGTAACAATAGCTCTCTTTCATAGGGCCCTCCCTCTGTGCCTGTTTCTGTACTTACCACTTCACATTTACTTAATCCTTCCAAAATCTGTATGTGATTGATATTATTATATCCGTTAACTGACCCAGTTTGATGACACAAATTTTCCAAGATACCATAGTTGGTAAGTGACAGAGTCAGGATCTGAGCCCAGACAATCTGTTTTCAAAGATAAATCTTTTATACCATGGCCTCTTTCTGAACTAAAGATTGTGCCCAGTGCCTGAATGAGTGGACAACTCCAAGATGAAGAGTCTCAATGTCTTATCAGCTGAGTCAGTGAACTCTTCCTTATTTATGGCAAATTGTCTATTATGTTGTCTAGTGCCATCCTACAGGATTTACGTGGCTCTTTTTCAGTGCAGCCAACCAAAGCTAAGGTATGGATATGGATAAGCTATCGCAGCTGCCTTCCCTGCTCTTGCCCCATCACTTTGTGTCCTACCTGTGCCCGGTGGACCATCTGCTTCAGGCACTGCCACTTCCAGCATTGGGTTGAAAGCTGGAAAGGCTATGAAAGAGATGGGGCTGTAGCAAGGAGGTCTAGGGAAGCAGAAAGGGGAAGTCATTGGGAAAGTTTTTATGGAGTCAGAATCAAGGCTCTAAAGCAGGTTTTCCAGTTCTCAGTGCTGCCCAATAATTGCATCTTTCCATTGATTAGTCTGTTCTTTAGTATTCTATTCAACAAATGTTTATTGAGTGCTGCTATGTACCAGGCACTGTTCTAGGCAGTAGGTATCCAGCAGTGAATGAAAAACGGCAAGACTCTGCCTTCATGGAACATACCTCCTATTGTCAGGAAGACAGATAGTAAATAAACAGACAAATAAGATGGTGAAATGTGCTTTGGAGAAAAACATGAAGCTGCATAAGAGGAAAGGGAATTCTAGGAGAGGGTGAGAAGTTAGATGGGGGAAGGAGGATTGCTTTTAATGTAGGGTGGAAGGGAAGGTGTCTATGATAAGGTGACATATGAGTTGAGCACAGGCCATGGGAATGGCTGAAGGAAGACCATTTCAGGAGAGGGCACAAGTACAAAGGTCCTGAGGCAAGAGCATGCCTGATGTGTTTGAGAAACAGTAAGGAAACCAGTGAGGCTGTAATGGAGCAAGGGGAGAATGCAGTAGGAGGTGATACCAAAGTAGTAATGGAAGCCAGATCATGTAGGAATTGTCAGCCACTTAAAGGACTTTGACTTTTCCTTTGAGAGAAAAGGCAAAGTTTAAGTAGAAGAGTGACATAATATGACTTATGTTCCATACAAGCATTCCCTTCCACCACACTTTACCTCTGCATGAACATTAACAAAACTTTACATCCAAAAGAGTACAGTTCCTTTTACCTATACATCATGCTGGCTTCCAACAGAAAATTACAAGGCATACTATAAAGCAAAAAACAATCTGAAGAGAAAGGGCAGGTATCACAAGCAGACTCAGACAATGCCAGAGGTGTTAGAATTATCAGACTGGGGATTTCAAATAACTATGACTAATATGTTAAGGGCTCTCATGGAAAAAGTGGACAACATGCAAGAATAGATGAGTAGTCTAACCAAAAAAATTGTGAACAATAAGGAAATGTGAGAAATCAAAATTTGCAACAGAAATGAATAAGGCATTTGATGCACCTACTAGTAGACTGGAAATAGCTGAGGGAAGAATCAGTGAGCTTGAAGATATTTCAGTAGCAAATTCTCAAACTGGAAGTCAAAGAGAAAAAAAGATTGGAGGAAAAAAAAGGACTATCCAGGAACTGTGGGGCAATCACAAAACATGTAACATATGCATAATGGGAATACTAAGAGGAGAAGAGAGAAAGGAACAGAAGAAAGACTTGAAGCAGTAAGGACTGAGAATTTTCCAAAATTGTTGACAGACACCAAACTACAAATCCAGTAGGCCCAGAAAACACTAAGCAAGATAAATTCAAAACCAAAACCCGTTGCTGTCGGGCCGATTCCGACTCATAGCGACAAAGCAAGATATATAGGAAAAAATCTGCACCCAGGCATATCATATTCAAATTACAGAAAGTCAAACAAAAAGAGATAGTAACACCTCTTCCTTATTAATTGTTAGAACACATAGATGAATCAGTAAGGCTATAAAAGGTTTGAATAGCATTATCAACCAAATTAACCTAATTGCCATTTATGGAGTGGGAATTAGGTTAATTGCAGGTTAGGTTAACCATTGCAGAGTCTAATTCTTTGCAAGTATACATGCAACATTCATCAAACTAGACCGTATAACCCAAATTCTAACTCAGTGACCCCATGTGTTACAGTAGAACTGTTTCATAGGGTTTTCTTGGCTCTAATCTTTATGGAAGCAGATTGCCAGGCCTTTCTTCTGTGGTGCCACTGGGTAGATTTGAACCACCAACCTTTAGGTTAGTAGACAAAAGCAAACCTCTTGTGCCACCTAAGGACTTTAGATACCCATTGCTATTGAGTCAGTTTTGACTCATAGCAACCCTAGTACTGGGTATAAGTGCCTCATAGGGTTTCCAAGGCTGTAGTCTTATGGAAGAATACTGCCACATCTTTCTCCTACAAAGTGGCTGGTGCATTCGAACCTCTAAGCCTTCAGTTAGCGGCCGAGTGCTTAACCATTGTACCACCAGGGGACCTTAAGTACCTTATACTGTTGAGTCGATTCTGATTCATAGTGACTCCATCGGACAGAGTAGAAGTGCCCCATGAAGTTTCCATGGAGCCACTGGTGAATTCAAACTGCTGACCTTTTGGTTAGCAGCCACATCCCTTAACCACTATGCCACTGCCCTAGAACAGCTTTCAATACATTAAGGAGGATCGGCATCATAGAGTATGTTATCTGACCACAATGCTATGAAATTAGAAACCAATAACAATAAAATATCTATAAATTTTCCAAATAGTAGAAAATTAAGCAGTGTACTTCTAAATAATTCTTGGTTCAAGGAAGAAATCACAAAGGAAATTAGAAAATACTCTTTTTAGTATAATAATATGTTTCTAGTGAAGGCTTACATAGCAGTTTAGGTTCTCATTCAACAATTTCTGCACAGATTGTTCAGTGACTTTGGGTACATTCTTCATGATTCATGAACTTTCTCAATATTTCTGTTATGGTTGTTCCACTTTCATTAATCTAGTTGCCCTGCCTCCTTGCATTCTTACCTTGGTTTTAAAGTAATTGTTGACTATTTGTTCTCATAAAGACGATTTTTTATAGGATCACAGCAGTCATGGGTGGTATTCTTTATTTTAGGAGCCTATCTATTATTTAGCTAAAAGATAACCTCAGGGTCTAGTTTCAGTTCAAGGTTTAAAGAGTATCTCAGGACAGTAGTCCTCCAGTCTCAACCAGTCGAGTAAGTCTGGTTTTTGCTTAGTTTTTTATGGATTTGAGGTTCTATTCCACATTTTTGTCCCATACTATCAGGGTCCATCTACTGTGGCCCTGATCAGAATGGTCGGAGGCGGTAGCCGGGCACCATCTAGTTTTTTTTTGGTTTCAAGGTAGATGAGGTCATGGCTCGTGTAGACTATTTGTCTTGTAGACTAGTTTCTTCTTTGAGCCTTTGGTTTCTTTCTTTCTTTTGTTCTGGATGAGTAGAGACCAACAGTTGTATCCTAGATAGGCAATTGCAAGCTTCCAATAATCTAATTTCCCTGACTCTTACATTCTCATCTTTGTTTTAAAGTAATTGTTTACCATTTGCTCTCATATAGATGATTTTTTTTAAGCGGCACATTACTTATGAGAGGTATTCATTACTTTGTGAGGCAATCTGTTATTTAGCTACTGGCATTAGTTTCAGTTCAAAGTTTGAAGAGTATCTCAAAGCAGTGATTTCAGGGAGTCCTCAAGTGTGAACCAGTCCAGTAAGCCCCCCTCTTTTTCTGTATTTGATGATAAATATATATATTTTATTTAATTTTTATTTTGCTTTGAGAGAAAGTTTACAAATCAAGTCAGTCTCTCTCATAAAAACTTATATACACCTTGCTACCAAAACCAAACCCACTGCCATTGAGTCGATTCCGACTCATAGGGACCCTATAGGGCAAAGAAGAACTGCCCCATAGAGTTCCCACGGAGCACCTAGGTGGATTTGACCCACTGACCTTTTTTTTTTTTATTAACTTTTATTGAGCTTCAAGTGAACGTTTACAAATCAAGTCAGACTGTCACATGTATGTTTATATACATCTTACTCCACACTCCCACTTGCTCTCCCCCTAATGAGTCAGCCTTTCCAGTCCCTCCTTTCGTGACAATATTGCCAGCTTCCCACTCTCTCTATCCTCCCATCCCCCCTCCAGACAGGAGATGCCAACACAGTCTCAAGTGTCCACCTGATATAATTAGCTCCCTCTTCATCAGTGTCTCTCTCCCACCCGCTGTCCAGTCCCTTTCATGTCTGATGAGTTGCCTTCGGGAATGGTTCCTGTCCTGTGCCAACAGAAGGTTTGGGGACCATGACCACCGGGATTCCTCTAGTCTCAGTCAGACCATTAAGTATGGTCTTTTTATGAGAATTTGGGGTCTGCATCCCACTGATCTCCTGCTCCCTCAGGGGTTCTCTGTTGTGCTCCCTGTCAGGGCAGTCATCGATTGTGGCCGGGCACCAACTAGTTCTTCTGGTCTCAGAATGATGTCGGTCTCTGGTTCATGTGGCCCTTTCTGTCTCTTGGGCTCTTAGTTGTCGTGTGACCTTGGTGTTCTTCATTTTCCTTTGATCCAGGTGGGTCGAGACCAATTGATGCATCTTAGATGGCCGCTTGTTAGCATTTAAGATCCCAGATGCCACATTTCAAAGTGGGATGCAGAATGTTTTCATAATAGAATTATTTTGCCAAATGACTTAGAAGTCCCCTTAAACCATGGTTCCCAAACCCCCGCCCTTGCTCCGCTGACCTTTGAAGCCTTCATTTTATCCCGGAAACTTCTTTGCTTTTGGTCCAGTCCAACTGAGCTGACCTTCCATGTATTGAGTATTCTCCTTCCCTTCACCTAAAGCAGTTCTTATCTGCTAATTAATCAGTAAAAAAACCTCTCCCTCCCTCCCTCCCTCCCTCCCCCCCTCGTAACCACAAAAGTATGTGTTCTTCTCAGTTTATACTATTTCTCAAGATCTTATAATACCCACTGACCTTTTGGTTAGCAGCTGTAGCACTTAACCACTACTCCACCAGGGTTTCCTATACACCTTGCTACATACCCCCAATTACTCTCCCCCGTAATGAGACAGCCTGCTCCCTCCTTCCACTCTCTTTTTACGTGTTCATTTCACAAGCTTCTAAGCCCCTCTACCCTCCCATCTCCCCACCAGTCAGGAGGTGCCAACATAGTCTCAAGTGTCCACCTGATCCAAGTAGCTCGCTCCTCACCAACATCCCTCTACTACCCATTGTCCAGTCCAATCCATGTCCGACGAGCTGGCTTCTGGAATGGTTCCTGTCCTGGGCCAACAGAAGTTCTGGGGACCATGATCATCGGGGCCCTTATGAGAATTTGGGGTCTGCATACCACTGTTCCCCTGCTCCCTCAGGGGTCGTCCACTGTATTCCCTGTCAGGGCAGTCATCGGTTGTGGCCGGGCACCATCTAGATCTTCTGGTCTCAGGATAATGTAGTCTCTGGTTCATGTAGCCCTTTCTGTCTCTTGGGCTTGTAATTACCTTTTGTCCTTGGTGTTCTTCATTATCCTTTGATCCAGGTGGGTTGAGACTCATTGATGCATCTTAGATGGCTGCTTGCTAGCATTTAAGATCCCAGAAGCCACTCTTCAAAGTGGGATGCAGAATGTTTTCTTAATGGATTTTATTATGCCCAGGGACTTAGATGTCCCCTGAAACCATGGTCCCCAAACCCCTGCCCCTGCTTCACTAACCTTTGAAGCATTCAGTTTATTCAGGAAACTTCTTTGCTTTTGGTTTAGTCCAGTTGTGCTGACCTCCACTGTATTGACTGTTGTCCTTCCCTTCACCTAAAGTAGTTCTTATCTACTATCTAAGTAGTAAATATCCCTCTCCCACCCTCCCTCCCTCCCTCCTCTCATAACCACTAAACAATGCATTTTCTCAGTTTAAACTATTTCTCAAGATCTTATAATAGTGGTCTTATACAATATTTGTCCTTTTGCAACTGACTAATTTCACTCAGCATAATGCCTTCCAGGTTCCTCCATGTTATGAAATGTTTCACAGATTCCTCACGGTTCTCTATTGATGTGTAGTATTCCATTGTGTGAATATACCATAATTTATTTATCCATTCATCCTTTGATGGGTACCTTGGTTGCTTCCATTTTTTTGCTATTGTAAATAGTGCTGCAATAAACATGGGTGTGCATATACCTGTTAGTGTAAAGGCTCTTATTTCTCTAGGATATATTCCGAGGAGTGGGATTGCTGGGTCCTATCATGGTTCTATTTTTAGCTTTTTAAGGAAGCGCCGAATAGATTTCCAAAGTGGTTGTACAATTTCACATTCCCCCCAGCAGTGTATAAGAGTTGCAATCTCTCCACAGCCTCTCCAACATTTATTATTTTGTGTTTTTGGATTAATGCCAGCCTTGTTGGAGTGAGATGGAATCTCATCGTAGTTTTGATTTGCATTTCTCTAATGGCTAATGATCGAGAGCACTTCCTCATGTATCTGTTAGCTGCCTGAATGTCGTCTTTAGTGAAGTGTCTCTTCATATCGTTTTCCCATTTTTAATTGGGTTGTTTGCCTTTTTGTGGTTGAGTCTTAGCAGAATCATGTAGACTTTAGAGATCAGGTTCTGGTCGGAGATGTCATAGCTGAAAATTCTTTCCCAATCTCTAGGTGGTCTTTTCACTCTTTTGGTGAAGTCTTTAGATGAGCATAGGTGTTTGATTATTATTAGTTCCCAGTTATCTGGCTTCTCTTCAGTTTTTTTAGTAATGTTTTGTATTCAGTTTATGCCATGTATTAGGGCTCCTAACGTTGTCTCTATTTTTTCTTCCATGATCTTTATCGTTTTAGACTTTATGTTTAGGTCTTTGATCCATTTGGAGTTAGTTTTTGTGCATGGTGTGAGGTATGGGTCTGGTTTCCTTTTTTTGCACGTGGATATCCAGTTATGCCAGAATCATTCCAGCATCATTTGTTAAAAAGACTGTCTTTTCCCCAATTAACTGACACTGGGCCTTTGTCAAATATCAACTGCTCGTATGTGGATGGATTTATATCTGGGTTCTCAATTCTGTTCCATTGGTCTATGTGTCTGTTGTTGTACCAGGCTCTTTTAACTACTGTGGCTGTATAATAGGTTCTAAAATCAGGTGGAGTGAGGCCTCCCACTTTCTTCTTCTTTTCCAGCAATGCTTTACTTATCCAGGGTTTCTTTCCCTTCCATATGAAGTTGGTGATTTGTTTCTCCATCTCATTAAAAAATGCCGCTGGAATTTGGATCAGAATTGCATTGTATATATAGATGGCTTTTGGTAGAATAGACATTTTTACAATGTTAAGTCTTCCTATCCATGAGCAAGGTATGTTTTTCCACTTACTTATGTCCCTTTTGGTTTCTTGTAGTAGTACCTTGTAGTTTTCTTTGTATAGGCCTTTTACTTTTCTGGTTAGATTTATTCCTAAGTATTTTATCTTCTTTGGGGCTACTGTGAATGGTATTGATTTGATGATTTCCTCTTTGATCTTCTTTTCGTTGATGTAGAGGAATCCAAGTGATTTTTGTATGTTTATCTTATAATCTGATACTCTGCTGAACTATTAGTTTCAGTAGTTTTCTTGAGGATTCTTTAGGGTTTTCTGTGTATAAGATCATGTCATCTGCAAACAGACATATTTTTACTTCTTCCTTACCAATCTGGGTGCCCTTCATTTCTTTATCCAGCCTCATTGCTCTGGCTAGGACCTCCAGCACAATGTTGAATAAGAGTGGTGATAAGGGGCACCCTTGTCTGTTTCCCATTCTTAAGGGGGATGTTTTTAGAATGTCTCCATTAAGGATGATGTTGGCTGTTGGTTTTGTATAAATGCCCTTTATTATGCTGAGGAGTTTTTCTTCTACTCCTATTTTGTTGAAAGTTTGTATCATGAATGGGTGCTGGACTTTGTCAAATGCCTTTTCTGCATCAATTCATAAAATCAAGTGGTCCTTGTATTTTGTTTTATTTATATGGTGGATTACACTAATTGTTTTTCTAATATTGATCCATCCTTGCATAACTGGTATAAATCCCAGTTGGTTGAGGTCGATTATTTTTTAGATATGTTGTTGAATTCTATTGGCTAGAATTTTGTTGAGGATTTTGCATCTATGTTCATGAAGGATATAGGTCTGTAATTTTCTTTTTTTTTGTGTGTTGTCTTTAGCTGGTTTTGGTATCAGGGATATGCTGGCTTCATAGAATAAGTTAGGGAGTATTCCATCCTTTTCTATGCTTTGAAATACCTTTAGTAGTAGTGGTGTTAAGTCTTCTCTGAAAGTTTGGTAGAACTCTGCAGTGAAGCCGTCAGGACCAGGGGTTTTTTTTTTGGGGGGGGGGAGTTTTTTGATTTTCAATCTCTTTTTTGTTATGGATCTATTCAGTTGTTCTACTTCTGTTTGTGTTAGCTTAGGTAGTTAGTGTGTTTCTAGGAATTCATCTATTTCTTCTGGGTTTTCAAATTTGTTAGAGTACAATTTTTCATAGTAATCTGATAGGATTCTTTTAATTTCAGTTGTATCTGTTGTGATATGGCCCATCTCATTTCTTTTTTGGGTTATTTATTTCCTTTCCTGTATTTCTTTAGTCAGCCTGGACAATGGTTTTCAATTTTGTTGATTTTTTCAAAGAACCAGCTTTTGGGCTTGTTAACTCTTTCAATTGTTTTTCTGTTCTCTAATTCATTCAATTATGTTATAATTTTTATTATTTTTTTCTCCTGGTCCCTGAAGGTTTCTTTTGTTGCTCTCTATTTGTTCAAGTTGTAGGGACAGTTCTTTGATTTTGGCTCTTTCTTCTCTTTATATGTGTGCATTAATTGATATAAATTGACCTCTGAGCACTGCTTTAGCTGTGTCCCAAAGGTTTTGATAGGAAGTGTTTTAAGTTGCGTTGTATCCTATGAATTTCTTTAGTCCCTCCTTAATGTATTGTATAACCCAGCCGTTTTTGAGCAGGGTATTGTTCAGTTTCCAATATTTGATTTCTTTTCCCTGGTTTTTCTGTTATTGATTTCTACTTTTATGGCCTTATGCTCTGAGAAGATGCTTTGTAATATTTCAATGTTCTGGATTCTGTACAGGTTTGCTTTATGACCTAATATGTGGTCTATTCTAGAGAATGTTCCACGTACACTAGAAAAGAAAGTATACTTTGCAGCTGTTGGGTGGAGTGTTCTGTATAAGTCTATGAGATCCAGTTAGTTGATTGTGGCAATTAGATCTTCGGTGTTTTTGTTCAGCTTCTTACTCGATGTCCTGTCCTTCATTGAAAGTGGTGTTTTGAAGTCTCCTACTATAATTGTGAAGGTGTCTAATCTCACTTGTCAATTCTGTTAGAGTTTGTTTTATGTATCTTGCAGCCTTGTCATTGGGTGCATAAATATTTAATATGGTTATATCTCCCTGGTAAATTGTCCCTTTAATCATTATGTAGTGTCCTTTTTTATCGTTTGTGGTGGATTTAAATTTAAAGTCTAATTGGTCAGGAATTGATATTGCCACTCCTGCTCTTTTTTGATTGTTGTTTGCCTGACACATTTTTTCCATCCTTTGAGTTTTAGTTTATTTGTGTCTCTAAGTCTAAGGCATGTCTCTTGTAGGCAGCATATAGACGCATCATGTTTTTTTATCCAGTCTGTGGCTCTCTGTCTCTTTATTGGTGCACTTAAGCCATTTACATTCAGCATAATTATAGATAAGTGTGAGTTTAGTGCTGTCATTTTGATGCTTTTTTCTGTATGTTGTTGACTATTTCATTTTTCCACTTCCTTTTTTTGTGCTGAGAAGTTTTTCTTTGTAAATTGTGTGTTCCTCATTTTCATAGTAGTTGAATTTATTTTTGCTGAGTTTTTATGGTTATCTTGGTTTTTATTTTGAAGTATGGAATTGTTAGACCTCTTTGTGGTTACCTTAATATTTACCCCTATGTCTGTAAGTAAAAACCTAACTTGAATCATCCTATATCGCCTTGGTTTCCTCTCCATATGGAAGATCTATGCCTCCTGTATTCAGTCCCTCTTTTTTGATTATTGTAATCTTTTACGTAATGACATCAATGGTTCCCTGTTTTGATCTTTTTTTATAATTAATTTTATTTTGTGTTTGTGATATACCTATCTGAGTTGATATCAGGATGTTCTGTTTTGTGACCTTGTGTTGTGTTGGTATCTGATATCATTGATTTTCTGACCAAATAATTTTCTTTAGTAATTCTTATAGCTTTGGTTTGGTTTTTGCAACTTCTCTAAGCTTGTGTTTATCTGTAAATGTCTTAATTTCACCTTTTTATTTCAGAGAGAGTTTTGCTGGATATATGATTCTTGGCTGGCAGTTTTTCTCCTTCAGAGCTCTATATATGTCATCCCATTGCCTTGTTGCCTGCATGGTTTCTGCTGAGTAGTCTGAACTTATTCTTATTGATTGCCCTTTGTAGGTTACTTTTCGTTTATCCCTGGCTGCTTTTAAAATTTTCTGTTTATCTTTGGTTTTTGCACATTTGGTGACAATATATCTTGGTGATTTTCTTTTGGGATCTGTCTTGTATGGGGTTCGATGAACTTTTGGATATATATCTTTTCATCTTTCGCAATGCCAGGGAAGTTTTCTGCCAACAGATCTTCAACTATTCGCTTTGTATTTTCTGTTATCCCTCCCTTTTCTGGAACTCCAGTCACATACAAGTTATTCTTCTTGATAGAGTCCCACATGATTCTTAGGGGTTCTTCATTTTTTTTAATTCTTTTATCTGATTTTTCTTCAATTATATTGGTATCAATTGACTTATTTTCCAACTCCCCCACTCTGCAAACTAATTCCTCGATTCCGCTCCTCTGACTTCCTACTGAGTTGTCCAATTATGTAATTTTATTGGTAATCTTTTGGATTTCTGAATGCTGTCTCTCTATGGATTCTTGCAGCTTATTAATTTTTCACTATGTTCTTGAATAATCTTTTCGATTTCTTCAACTGCTTTATCTGTGTGTTCCTTGGCTTTTTCTGTAGATTGCCTTATTTCATTTCTGAGGTCATCCCTGATGTCTTGAAGCATTCTGTACATTCGTTTCTTATGTTCTATATCTGGCAACTCCAGGAATGTATCTTCATTTGGGAAAGATTTTGATTCTTTGATTTGGGGGTTTGTAGAAGCAATCATGGTCTGCTTCTTTATGTGATTTGATATCGACTGCTGTCTCCGAGCCATCTATAAGTTATTGTAATGATTTATTTTATATTTGCTTACTGTGTCTTATCTTCTTGTTTTGTTTTGTTTCAATACACACAGATGGGCTACTAGAGTGAGCTAACTTAATTATTGGAGCCTTTGAATTGCTTATTCCTGTTACCAGCTGGTTTGAGCTGTTACCCAGTATATGAGCGTATGTATCTATTCACTATTCTTGAATCGAATCAGCTCAGGTGTTCTGATAGTGGGTCAGCTAGTGTGTGGTGTAGGCTCTCTGCTACTGACTTAGAGGAGTAGTGGTGATGGTTGTATGTACCAGTTTCTTGTAACAGCAGGGGGTCACACTCTGAGGAGGGCAGGGTGCTGACAGCCTTCCCCCAAGTGCCAGTGAGGTAGGTGTGTCTCTATTCCTAAAGCACTTTGGTAGGTGGGCTCTGCAGCTGTACCTTAGGCACCCAATGCTTGTACCTCTAAAAATTGGTAGGCATTGCTATCCTCTGACCCCTTTAGCAGCTGGTTAGGTGGTGTGGATGGAACCTCAGCCCTCAGTTCCATGCTACAGATCAGTGAGCTCTCTGTTTAATAGGTAGAGTGGTCCAAAACTTGCCTTCCCACTGGTCAGCTACAACAATTACAGCTGATCTCTAAAAGAATTGCCTTTGCATTAAAATAGCCACCTGGTTCCAGGTAGGGGTGAAAGCCAAAGACTGTGGATCTCTTATACCTGGATGGTGCTTGTTCTGTAATGCTATTCCAGTTTAGAGAAATCAGGAAAGGATTTTTCACCTGATTGTTAGTTGCTGCTTTTCCAGGCCAGGATGGGTTAGAAAAGAAAAAAAAAACCTGCAAAGCACTTCAATCTCTGGCCCAGGGAATTCCAATGTTAATGAAGCTGCCTGGGGCAGGGAGGGGAGGGATCAGATAGATAAAAAAAAAATTAGATAAACTTACTTCTCTTGTTTCATGAGGACTGTTTTATCTGAGATTCCGGAGGAGTGTGTAGCCTGTGTGTGCTGGCTAGGTCCCTGCGGAGATTGCCCAGGGGGTTAGCGCTGCAACCTTGCTTGCCTTGTCTCAGGAAGCCACGATCATCTCCATAGCTCTGCTTCCAAGACTCCGCAAGGGTTCAGGTCTGGGACGTGGCTTGCCCGGCCCTGGAACTGGTCGCTTCTTCAGCGAGCGGTTTCTCATTCCCCTAAGGGCTCAGGGCTGGGGAGGAGCTAGCCTGACTCCGGGACTGCTCCTTCCTTCAGCGCGTGGATTCTCACTTCCCTGTCACTCAGGTCAATTCCCTAGTTCTCAGTTTGATGGTCAGCGTTCCTAGATTGCCATGTATGTAATTGCTTCACTTGTTTTTCTGAATCTTTTGCAAGAGGGGTCAGCTGGAGCTTCCACCTAGTCAGCCATCTTGGTCCCCCCCAATTTTTTTTAAATGAGTTGAAATTCTGTGCCACATTTATCTCCCATGCTATCAGAATCCATCTATTGTGGCCCTGATCAAAAGGGATGGTAGTGGTATCTGGGCACCATCTAGTTCTTCTGGCCTCAGAATAGATTAGCTCGAGGTTTGTGTAGACTTTGTTTGTCTTGTAGGCAAGTTTCTCCTTTGAGTCTTTGGTTTTCTACATTGTCTTTTGCTGCAGATGAGTAGAGAACAATAGTTGTATCATAGAAGGCCACTCACAAGCTTTGAAAACCACAAACACTACCAGCAAATGAGGATATAAAACATAACTTTATGAACCATATCATGCCAAGATGTTCTATGAGACTCTGGTCCTAATAACTTCAAATCCAGAAAGCCAATCCTGCTGGTTTCATCTCAGTGTCCTCTTTTTCTGATAGGGTGATCTGACCTTCTTTATTTTCCCCCATGTCGTGTGCAACATCAAACACACCAGAGGGTGTCATGTGACCATGATGGACCCCAGTTGACTCCACATAGGCCTCCTACCTTACTTGTACCCACTCAAGGACTTCTGCACCTTATGGCGACTCTCTTTTCTTTTGGTGGATTCTACCGCTTAAAAGTGTACTGACACCTCTTTCCTGGAATAATCAAGTAACTTCTCTGTACTACAAATGGATCCCTTGTAGCCTGGCCAGTCTGCTTTATATGTTCAGTATAGCATTATTCCCAACATGACAACTGTACTTTGCAGTAATTATGTACTCTTTTTTTGGCGGAATGGTGCTTGGCCTCCTTTTATATTGTAAAATACCACGTATTTTAAATACGATATTTAATAATTCATGCTAGGTTTCATAGGTTTCTTTTCCTTTGGTTTTGAATATTCTTTTTCTTGTTGCTTTGTTTTTAGCAGTGACTCCCTATGCTTTGTGTCTTCAGTTCTCCTAGCCATTAATCTGCTCTATATCTTTGTGTGTTGTAGATTTTCCTGTAAGCGGGATCAAGCAATAATTGTTCTTGGGATTTCAGTTATTTCACACAGAACAATGTTTTCAAGGTTCATCCATTTATTGCAAGTAACAGAACTCCACTGCTCTTGTCACTGCTTAATATTGCATGTATCTATTTGTCATGTTTTGCTTATCCAATCATCTTTTGATGGACACTTGGGTTGTTTCCACCTTTTTCATTCAGTGAATAATGCTACAATGAACATGAGTGTCCAAGTACCTGTTTCCTTACTTTCAGTTCATTTGTGTACATGCCTGGGAGTGGAATAACAAGGTCATATGATAATTCTATGTTAAATTATTTGAGGATCCACCAAACTGTATTTTACAGTGGCTGCAGCACATTATATCCCCAGTAGCAATGCACTCCCAGTTTGTTCACGTCCTCACCAAATCTTTTTTTTTTTTCCTTGTTTGTTCGTTTTTATTCTGGCAACATCCATCGATGTGGTAAGGAATGACACCTCTCTGACTGATAATGTTGAACATCTTTTCATGTGCTTACTGGCCATTTGTATATTTTCTTTGGAATAATGCCTTAACGTCTTTTGTCCATTTTTAAGATAGATTGTTGGTGTTTTTGTATTTAGCTCAGGCAGTCTATGTATCTGGATATGAAACCTTTAAACAGAGTAGAGATTCCGAGTACATTCTCACAATCAGTAGTTGTCTTCACTTTCTTGATAATGCTCATTGTTGCACAAAATATTTAAATTTTCACCGAGAGAAATTTATCTATTGTTTCCTGTGTCACATCTACGAAAATGTGGGACAAAAACCCTAAAATATAACCCTGGGTTATATTTCTAAGGGTTTTATGGTTTTAGCTCTCATATTCAGGTCATCGATCCTTTTAGAGTTAATTTTTGTATTTGATGTAGAGTATGTGTCCAACTTCATACTTTTAAATATGGAGATCCAGTTGTTCCAGCATCATTTGTTGAAGGGACTATTCTTTGCCCATGGAATGGGCTTGCATCATTGTTGAAACAAATTGGGCAAAGATGTATGAATTCATTTCTGGGCACCCTATTCCTTTAGTCTCTATGTCTATCCTAATGCCAGTACAAAACTGTTTTGTTTACTGTGTGTTTGTAGTGATACTTTAAATCTTGAAGTGTGAGCCCCATACTTTCTTCTTCTTTTCTAAAATTGTTTTGTATATTCAGAGCCCTGTGTGTTTGCAATATTTCTGTTATACAGACTTGGTAGATGTTTTTGAGTTCTTGCGTGTTTCTTTTTCTCTGTTTTACTGAATTTGTAAGTGGTAAGACATGAATTCTGGGATTTAGGAGAGAGGAATAGGAGATTCTCAGCATCTCGACCCAGGACTGAAAATTCCACATTAAGATGGCATGAAGGAGATTGCCGGAAGGGCTGGTGATGAACAGAGCTGGGAGATCTGGGGCTCATTTTTGTGAGGTCTATGTCATGGGTTGGAGAGAGAATGTACCCTGAAGAACCAAGTCCTCCTACGATGGAGAAAAGTGAAACATGCTTGGCTGTGCCCTGGCTGCCATCAAGGGCACAAGGAGGGTCAAGGTAGCAGAGTCCATAGCATCACAGTTTTGGGAGATGGGCAGGGCCGGCATGTCCCTGGCTGCCATCAAGGGCACAAGGAGGGTCAAGGTAGCAGAGTCCATAGCATCACAGTTTTGGGAGATGGGCAGGGCCGGCATGTTCTCTGAATGAAGCTACTTTCCCAACATCACAGTGCTCATCTATAGTGTGGAGGTGCCTTTTTATAATAAGAACTCCCCACACAGCCATTTAATGAGACCCTGGGTAAAGAGGTCTCATCACAGAGACAGATGTCAATCCCCTTCCTGTTCAAAAATATAAGAAGTCCTCAGGGGCTTCTCACCAGCTCTACCCTGTGGCCTCCGAATGGTGACTGCCAAAATCAGCAGACTCTGAAGCTGTTCCTCACTAAGTACCTGAAAGACAACAGGGAGTTGAAGCAGAATCTGAATCCATGCTCTAAATCTTGGTTGAGAAGATGGTTACACGATGATATTTAAAATTCCTGAAGTTCACTAAATTATAAATTGAAATGGGCAAGTTCCATTGCACGCAAATTACACTTCAGAGGAAATGAATTGTAACGGAAAGAATTCTTTTTTTTTAACTGTGTCAATGCCTGATTTGTAACAGTAAAAGTCTATACAATTTGAAAACATGGGGAGTCCCCGGCACAAAAGAATAAGGAGCTGGCTAGCGATCGAAAGGTTGGTAGTTTGAGCCTACACAGAGGCTTCCTGAAACAAATGTCCAGTGATCTCCTTAAGAAACTCAACCACTAAATACCCCATGGAACACTGTTGTGAAATGCATGGGATCGCCATGAGTCAGAATTAACCCAACAACACTGGCTTTTTTTTTTTTCTTTTGGAACCAACCTGGCTTCCTCTTACTGACTCGTGACCTTGGATGAATTGTTCCCCATATGTACAATGGGAATGGTCTCTAAATCATTAGATAATTTTGACATTTAACTATATCTTTAACAATCACTGAGAAAAATCTTGCATGAAATATTCAGCAAATGATAGCAGATAGAAATATTATTGTTGTTTTGCGTAAATGTCCTAGTCCAAGTGAAGACAAGGACATTCTTTCTGCCTTTAGAAAAGCACAGTCAACAGGGAATAGGAACACTGGAACAGTGACATGCAGTTCAGGGTGAGGGCATGATAAAGTCATAACGGTTAGTGGGTCCTGCTCCCAGGGTGTTTGGTGTGGGTGTGCGAGAGTGGGCTGGGGAAAGGGCAGTGCAGTGAAAGGAGATGTGGAGGCACCAGGATTCATGGTCATATTCGGTCCCAGCACTGGAGTTGCTGTTGTGACAAAGGAAAAGTGCAAATGGAGGTGGAGGAAAGGCAACCAGGTGTTAGGTCATCCGAATTCCCTGCCTGGTCACTGGGAATTAGCGCAATGAATCTCAAGTGATGAGTGGCAGTATGGAAGGAGGAAATGGTAAATATTGGAAAAGTCCCTGCAGTGAATTTTATGTTCCTTCCCTCCAGTTGAGAAGTTTCCCAGTAGAGAACTTGTGAGCAGTTCAACCAGACCCCCAGGCCTCTGAGTACCCAGAAATAAAAGACCCAAGGTGTCACTGACTCTCAGAGCCTGTCTCAGGAATCCCTGACAGACACCCTGCCATCCTCATATGCTCTTTCCAACACATGGAACAGGGTTGACATCCACTCTGTCTGAAATGCCCCCAGCAAGCTCAATAGCAGGAAAGGGACCTTCTAAAGTGAAAGACATCCTCCAGACTTTCTTGAAGGACTGAGCCTTCAAAAGAGTGGTTTCCCCATCTGCTACCTAGCGTTTCTTTTCATGATGCACGGTATAAAACCCCTTTCCTTTTTTGCCAGCATCCTGTTTCATTTTTCCCATCTGCTTCTTCATTCTCCCCTGGTGGGATGTCCTTGGTGGTATCAAGGGTTTACTCCTTACTCCTGCTCAGAGAGCTTGTCCCCAAGGGAAGTGTCAAATTTGAATTTCCAAAGGTTGAGGGGGTGACAGGGGTCTGATAACACACTCCCTCCCCACCATCTTACCTCCTGCTGAAGTCATCTCCACAGGTTTGGTCACCGACCACAGCTGTCTGGCAACTTTCAGCATGTGAAGTTGCCACGTCCTGGACTCAGCATGATCTGGCTCCAACAGATGCTCAGAAATCCAAGGAAAGGAGGGAGAAGTTTCAATCTAGACAGGAGTAGAAAGTAGGACTCAAGACATTCTACAGTGGGGGAGGGGCGGAGGGCATGTTGGGATGAGGAGACATTCCTGAAGGGGACCTGACAGGCAAAATGTTACCAAAAAAACCCACTACCGTCTGTTTCCTTCAAATTACATTGCCAACACAACTGGTATGAACCTCTTAGGGCCATTTTTGGGTTCTTTTTCTTATCCACAGCACAAGTCTACTCTAGACTTCTTATCAACATATCTACTTTTGTGCCCCTAAACTCACCCTGCTCCTTAGCTCAAGGTGGTAGATTCTTGCATTATTACAAGGGCACCAATACTTCATGAACAAAATTTGGGAAACGTTGTCTAATGAAGGCTGGGGTCCACATGGCAACAAGGAAACTCAGTGTTTGAAATTAGGATTGTCTCAGAAGTTCCATTATGTTTCAGGTGTGTATGCACACAGTGTGTGTATTGATTTAGGAATAATATTGGAGTCATTATTCCCTCTCCTTGAGTACAGAAAAAGTGACCCAGCTGGAGCTGGGCTCACAAGGGCTTGCAAGGACTCACAAGGACATATCAACTGTGCCCTGAGGCATGAAGACAATAGCTAAGATAATCTTGGAAAATATCTTTTAGGGAGACTTTTGGAAAAGCCAAAACAGAAAAGACTTTCCACTCTTATCGTTTTCTATTAACATAAAAAAAAACAGTGAATAGAAATTTGTTGGACCAATGAAGACCTGCCTAACTGTCAATACTGAAACCTGTACCAATGATTGTTGAGAGGGACAGTTCACAATGTAGGATCACAATTTCTAGCCAACCTGTGAACAGGTGAAGCTTTCAATGGTTTTGCCCATGTTGTAGTGTTAATATATACAGATGACTTTGTAATGTTCTTTGGACTCAGATAGGCATGGCTGTGGCAGCATGCTTGTCCATTTTCCCATTCTTGCTTATTCTGGAATATTTCCTTGGACTTGGGCAGACATGGCTCTGCCAGCATGCTTGGCTGCTTTTCAACTTTTGCCTCTTTGAATGTATGCCGAAAAAAACTTTCTTTTTGCTCTTACTAAACTTTGTGATGTTTTCACCTACAACATCATTGTTTAGGAAGCAGTCCTTGTGTCCCAAAATTCCTGTCCACTACTGAAGGCTCTGGGAGCTCCAGCCTGACCAGCCTTACTCATGATCCTCTTTCCGGATAAGCTCCACTGCCTCAAAGGAAGGCCAGCAGCCTCTAATTCCATGACCAAAAGTAGATTCCTGTTGCTTCTCGGGTTATTTCATTTTACATTTGTGTTTAAGTTTGTATTTCTGACAATGAATGTAATTCAATAATTGTACATAATTATTTCAAAAGTCAGACAGTTCCAGATAGCTTCTTCAGTGACAACTCCTCTCCCGGCACCTTTGTCTTGGCAACCAAATGTTGTTCCCACATTACCTAGTGTGTAGGCATTAAGGAAATAACACTGGCTGTCATGTATTCCTAATCACAACACAGAAGAAAAAGTAAACTGAAGGGCATATATTGAGGACCTTTTCCTTAGGAGATCTCTTTCATTCATTCCTAGAAGATTTGTAGAGCCAGGGAACACTGAGAGTATGATATAGTGCATGTAAAAATGCTAATACAACGTAGTAGGAATTGCCAAAGGCAGGTGATGTGAAAATCGAGCATTTCTTATTGCAAGGCAGCCTAGGATGTTTGAATGAACAGCAGGGCTGCCTGAGGCAAAACTGGCCCTTGGGTGACAGATTTCTTCCTTTTTAGAAGCAGCACAGCTGTCTGCCCTGTCTGGTAGGAAGGCTGGGAGGTTAAATCTGGAATCAGGGGCTTTACAAAGAGCAAGCTTGAGAGGGTTCACATTTCAATCGAGCTTATTTCTCATTTTAGGAACGGCCTCTTAAGCGACAATCTTTGGATTTGGACTAAGTGTGCATTTCTTAAATGGGAGTGTATTTTTTTTTTTTATTTGCTTAGGTCTTATATATCAGAAAGTATAACGAATCCTGGAGCTTTATTTGATTCCATAAATATTTTAAATTTTCTTTTTATTGTGGTCAATATATATGTAACAACACACGTGTGATTCCCACCTTCTTCACATGCACAATTCAGTGACACTGTGTTCATCATGTTGTACAAGCACCACCACTGTCTGTTTCTTAGTGTGTTACTTTTTAAAAAATAATATTTTACTGTGTTTTAGATTCCCATTCAACAATTTCTCCACAATTTTTTCGGTGACATTGGTTACATTCTTTGCAATTCTTGAACATTGTCCTTATTTACGTTCTGGTTTTTCTGTTTCCTATAATCTCGTTTCCCGGACTCTGACATTCTCATCTTTGTTTAAATTGTTGACCGTTAGGTCCCATATAGGTGATTTTTAAGGAGCACAGTGTTTACAGGTGATGTTCATTATTTTGGGAGCCAGTCTGTTATTCAGGTACAAGGTGACCTCAGGGGTTTGATTCAGTTCAAAAATTGAAGAGTATTTCAGGGCAATAATTTCGGGGAGTCCTCAAATCTGAACCAGTCCAGTAAACTTCTTTTTTTAAATGAATTTGAGATTTTGTTCCACATTTTTCTCCCATTCTGTCATAATCCATCTATTGTGGCCCTAATCACAAGGAATGATAGTGATAGCTGGGCACTAGCTAGTTTTTCTGGTCTCAGGGCAGATGAGGCCGTGGTTTCTGTAGACTATTTGTCTTGTAGACAAGTTTCTTTGAGTCTTTGGCTTCCTACATTCTGTTTTGCTGCAGAGGAGTAGTAGAGACCAATAGTTGTAACTTAGAAGGCCGCTATCAAGCTTTTGAAATCCCAGACACTATTCAGCAAACTAAGAGGTAAAATATAACTTTATGAGCTATGTCATGCCAGTGGACCAAGATGTTCTGCGAGACTCTGGTCCTAACACTTCAAATCCAGAAAAACAATTCCATGAAGTGTTCGATTATAACTAAGAAATATTTATTACTATTTCCTCTATGAGATTTATTATATATATTAATATGTGTGCATAGAATCCAATAGATGTATATACATGTATGTTTACACCTATATACACACTTATGTATACTTATATATACTTACTTATACACATATATGCCTACATGCATATATATATATATGTATATATATATACACACACTTGCATATATATTTTTCGGTTGTTTTTGCTTATCTTTCAAAATTATGTATTACATGCTATCACCAACAAGTTTTTCCTTATGTACATTTTACTGACATGGTTTGCCTTCATCAAGCTGTATACATTTCACTGTCATTTGGTGTTACCTTTTCCATCACCAGAAATAACAAGTGTTTACTATCTAGTGAGTGAATTTTCATTTTCCCCCACCCCATCTCTGGTAACACTAATGAACATTATTTTCTATATATTTTTATTTGTTCATATTTCAAAAAAGTAATAACATACAATATTTGTTTTTTGTGCCTGGCTTATTTCACTCAAGGTAATGTCCTCCAGGTTCCTTCATGTTCCAAGGTGTTTCAGGAACTCCTGGATTACTGAGTAGTATTTCCTTGTACATATGTATGACAGTTTACTTATCCATTAATTGATCGATGATCACTTGGGTTGTTCCATCATTTTGCTATTGTGAATAGTGCTGCGATGAAAAAGGTGTCGTTCTGTCTGTTTGTGTCACTTCTACCAGATCCCTAGGGCATATATCTGCAGTGGAATTGCTGGGTCATATAGCAGCTCCACTTCCGGTTTTTTAAGGAACCAGTAGGCTGTTTTGCAAAATGGCTGTATCATTTTATATTTTCACCAGTAATGGACGAGGGGTTCAGATTTCCCCGTGACACCTCCAACACTTGTTATTTTCCATTTTTTAGTGTTTTTTTTTTTTTAATCTTAGTCATCCTAGTGGGAGTGAAATGGTATCTCATTGTGGTTTTGATTTGCATTTCCCTGATGGCTAATGAAGTTGAGCATCTTCTCATGTGTCTGTTGGCCATCTGAATATTCCCTTTGGTGAAATGCCTTTTCATGTTCTTTGGCCAGTTTTTATATGGTTATTTGTCTTTTTGTTATTAAGTTGTAGAAGTTTGCTATGTATTTTAGATATTAGACTCCAGTCACTTATATCTTTCCCAAATAATTTTTCCCAGCCTGTAGGCTGTCTCTTCCCTATTTTTATTGTCTTTTGATGAGCATAAGTATTTAACTTTTTGTGAGGTTCCACTTACATATTTTCTGATGCTTGTGCATTCATTATTGTGTTTGATAATCTATCACTGAAAATCAGTTTGGTCCAAAAGGTTTACTCCTATATTTTCTTCCAAGAACTGTATGGTTTTAGGCTTAAATTGAGGTCTTTGATCCATATTGATTTAATTTTTGTGTATGGTGTGAGGTATGGTTCTTGTTTTATTTTTCTGCTTGGGGAAATCCAGTTTAGCCAGCACCATTTGTTGAAGAGACTACTCTTTTTCCTTTAAATGGATTTGGCTCACTTGCTGAAAATCAGTTGACCATAGAGGTTTGGATTTATTTCTGGGTTTTCAATTCTGTTGCCTTGGTCTGTGTGTCTGTCATTTAACCAGTACCAGGCTGCTTTGATTTACTGTAGTTTTGTAATATGTTTGGAAGTCAGGAAATGTGAGGTCTGCTATTTCATTCTTTTTCAAAATTGCTTTCGCCATCCGGGATCTCTTGTCTTTCAATAGAAAAATGAGGAATTTTTTTTTCCATTTCTGTAAAGAGTGGTCTAGGAATTTTGATTAGGGTTTTGTTCTATCTGTAGATCACTTTGTGTAGTATTGACATCTTGATTATATTAAGTCTTCCAATCCATGAGCACAGAATGTCTTTCCATCTATTTAGGTCTTCTTTAGTATCTTTCAGCTGTATTTTATAATTTCACTGTAGAAGCCTTTTACATCTCGGGGTACGTTTATTCCTATATATTTTATTCTCTTAGATGCTATTGTAAATGGAGTTGTTTTCACTTCATAAATATTTATTTTGGAATAAAAATTCCATAAATTTTATTATCCGACTTGTATATGCTAAGGATGCATCTTAAGCCATTCAGCTTGTGAGGAGCAAGGACCTAGGCGAGGCCAGGGGCTACTTTCTGGGACCTGCCCCTCAACTGTCTTAGTCAAGGTAACAAGTACATTTCAGACAAAACCTTGGTACATCAATATTTATTGTGAAATGTCTATGTATTAAATAAATGCAGCATGAAAAATACTGTGTGACAGTAAATACAGTAGGAAAAACCTAAGAATGGAGTCAGAAGAAAGCATATCTTACAGTGTTTCCCAGATCTAAAATTCTTTGGCTGTGCTGTTGTGTAAAAGAACTTTCAAAGTGAATAGGAAAAAGAAACAGTATTTTTTGAAAGTCCATTCAGAAGAAGAAACAAATGTGGTCCAAAGTGTATCTAAATGTGTAAGAGCACTATTCCCAATTCGAGGATACTGTATTTTAAGCGGTGCCAAGTGATTAAGAGCCTGACTACTAACCCAAATTTGGCAGTTCAAATCCATTATCCACTCCTTGGAAACCCTATGGGTCAGTTCTACTCTGTCCTATAGGATTGGTGTAACTCGGAATGGACTACACGGCAAAGGCTATGCTTTAGGTAAGGAGCCCTGATGGTGCAAGGTTAAGCGCTGGGCTGCTAACCAAATACCAGCAACTGAGGCTCTGGCTTTAGAGAAGAAAGAGCAGGGAATCTGCTCCCCTAAAGATTACAGCCTAGGAAACCCTAATCGGCAGTTCTACTCTGCCCTATAGGGTCTCTGTGAGGGGGGATCGACTCCATGGCACAAAACAGCAATGACCACTATTTTTACAAAGCATGAGTGGTGGCTTCAGACATCCTCCTTTGGCGGAAGGGCTAACGTGGAGCTTCCGGGTGAGGAGGTGTAGTCTACTTTCCAAGAAGCCTCAGAATGCGCCCCAGATGCTCTGTATTCTGCTCCTGCACTGCTCTCCATAAACCAATTGCCTTAGAGTCGATTGCGACTCATAGCGACCCTATAGGACAGGGTAGAACAACCCCATAGGGTTTCCAAGTAATGGCTGGTGGAATCAAACTGGTGACCTTTTGGTTAGCAGCCCTAGCACTTAGCTAATGCACCAGCAGGGCTCAGGTGATCCCATTCCCGCCTTGCTTTAGGAGGTCACACATGCGCACCCTCTCCTGAGACTGGAACTTCTACACTCTAAAGGCCTCAGGCACCAGTTGCAGAAGGTCCTCTTCAGGGAGACACGCAGGCATGAGCAGGGAATGGCAGGGTCCCTAAGGGTAGGTCTAATGGCTGGGCTGGGCTGTCGAGGGCGAGACCTCAGACCCTGCAGACAACAGTGTACTGCTCTTCCACTTTCTCCTGTCAATTCCCTTACAAACAAAGGTAAAGGCTACTCAAACTCATCCTTAGTAATTTTGCTACTATGCTTTACTCCCCTATAGGGGCTCTGTTAGAAATGTGTCTATATGAATTCACAGTTTGGAGGCTGTGTATGTGTTGAATGGGTTCTCGGGAAGTTTGTATTTGTATTAAGTGTGTGCATTGGTGGTGTCTACATGAATATTTGGGGTGCAATATGAGTGTATTTTTGTGGGAGTGTGCAGGACATGAGATACAGGCATGTGCACTCAAAGACTTGGAGGTGAGCTGTTTACAAATTGTGGCTCAGGGGAACACTTTGGGTCTGGCTCTTCTGCCATGAATTCTGGGTCTTTGTGTGTACATAATGGCAGGTTTGGAATGGGTTTCTCTGCTTTCCATTGGGGCATTTGAGGGAGTGTACCTGTGTATATTAGTTTGGGTGTAGGACCAGTTCTTTTTCTATATTTGGGGAATGAGGGAGAGTCACTGGTGTGTACTCAGGGCATGTCGTATGGTTGTGTTGCTTTGGGTGCTTTTCTGGAGTTGCACATGCATCCTTCCATGTTTATTTTGGGGTTTCTATGATTCTGTATTCTGGAAAATTGGGGATTGATTTCTGTTTGAGTATTTCGAATTGTTGGATTATGTATAGGCAGGCATTGTGAGGTTACATTAGTACTGGAAGATACAGGGTCATATTTTAGCATAGGTTTAGTATCCTGGATACTTTAGGCTATAATTGGGGTATGAGGACAGCTGTATATGTAATGAGTTTGTGTGTTTCATGAAGGGACATGGCAGTTTAGATGACTATTTTCTAGGGCTATGTGTAACATTTTTCAGTAGGGAGTATGGTATTTTCTGGGAAATGAGGATGGGTGTATATGACGAAAAGATGGGGTTCTGTATTTGCACAGAGAGTGGGGAATTGTATTTACACATTTTTTTTAGAAGCATGTTGATATGGTTATGTGTGAGATTTTGAGAAACATGGGATATGGGACCTGGAATGGAGTTTCAGTGTATTTCTATAGGATGTGTAAGAGCTATTTCATTGTGAGTGGGGAGTATATACTGGTGTATGTAAGTCATGAGTGGATGCGTGAATTATTCTTGGAGTATTCTACCTGTATTTCTTTGGAGAATGTTAGGGTACGTCTATGTGTGTTTGGGTATATGTGGATGTTGGGAAAGTGAGCCTATGTTCTAGAGATGTGCTATAGTGTTTTGGGTCATGTATATTTTGAGGAATTGGGGATATTTGTGTCTGTGTGTGTGCATGTGTGTGGCGTCTGGTATTTGTGCACACCAGGGTACGTAGGGGAGTAGGTTGTGTGCGTATATTAGCTACAGTGCTAGGATTGGCGGTGTTTTAGAGTTTTATCTGCATCTCTGAATGTGTGGGGCGTACACCCATGGTTGAGTTTTGGGTGAGTGTATGTGGGTTTTGTCTGTATGAAAGCAGTCAGAGTTCCTCTTTGTGCCTATTCTGGCCTAATTCTTGCAGAATTTGGTGGTATAGCTTGTATTTGCATTTTCTGTGTTTGTGTGGTGTATTTATATATATTTATTATATATATTGTATGTGGCTGTGTTTGTATTTGGTTCCATTGGTTTTCTAGGGTGTTTATTCTGGAGGATGTAGGAGGTTAAGTATGTATATTTGGAAACTGAGAGGGTTTACATAAATTGTGCATGCTTTTTGGGAATTGTGTATTATATGTGTTTTAGAGATGTGGAATTTTGTGTCGTCTGTATTACGGTGGCTTATGAGATGACATTTTGACCCTGATGGTGATAGATAGTTTGATTGTGTGTACAGTGGTCACTGAGTATACATGGGTACTCTTGGTTGTACATGTGCCTGTTCAGGCAAGTGTGGAGAGCACATATATAGTTGTAGGAATGGCTGTGAATATTCACGGACCATAGATTTTCAGTAAAACTCTAGGCAGTAAAAGGTGGTATGTATATATATTCAGGGTATGCTAGTATTTGTATGTGTTTGTTCAGGAGTTGTGAGTTGTGTGTTCTGGATGTATATAGCGATATTTGGTTTACATATTAGGGGTGGGAGTTAAGGGTTCTTCTCGTGGTGCAGGTGGAGTGTGTGTATATACTCATAAGAAAGTAGATCAGTTATGCTGGAATCAGTTCCTGTTAACTTGGGATAGTAGATGGAGCATATGTGTGCTATCTCTATGATTTTTTTTTTTTATGATTAACAAATAATCTGACAAGCCAGAGTATATGAAGAAGAATGGACATCAAGATTGCAGCAGTGTCATTTACAACCTGGGATATGAAGGCGACACAACCTCGCATGCTGAAAATGAAGAAAACTTTAAGAACTACCTGATGAAGTTCAAAGATCACAGCTTCAATGTGAATTACACCTGTACATAAAGAAAATGAAAATTGTCAAGTTGGACTAACAAAGGAAATAGAGACATATTTGAAGTTGTCAAGGATTTCGTGACTCTTTCATCAACATTCAGTAACCAAGGAAGCAGCAATCAGGACATCAAAGGACGTGTTGTATTGGGCAGATCTGCTGCAAAAGACTCCCTTAAAGTTATAAAAATGAAAGAGGTCACTTTGGTAAGAAAGGTGCACCTGTGGCAAGCCTGGCTTGGAAGTCCCACCAAAAGGCTGCCCCTCAGAGCTGGGGAGCCTTTCTAGAGTCAGAGAGCACCAGTAACCAGGAGGTAGGAAAATATAATGTTAGTACCTGGGACTGGGAAGAGAGGGCCCAAGAACCCTGAGTTGAGGGGACCTCAGTTGGCTGAAAAACAGCCAGATACAGACCTTCACAGCCAGAATTTCTCCAACCATGGCTGTGGGCAGTGTGAACCTTCTGATGTGCTCCTGTGCTGGGAGACCTGAGATCCAGGTGAAGGTCTCAGTGAAACCTGAGCAGGTATGTGGGGCTGGGCCTCACTCTGGTGGCTCAGGGATCTGACAGGTAAGGGAGATGAGGAACTGGGTGTGTGTTCCTTGAACAATCTGGAAGAATATGACAGATCCCTCTTGTAGTAGGGCTTCCCAGCCACACCCCTTGTCTCTTCTGTCACAGGAGGCCTTAGTACCCCAAAGAGAGAATGTACTCACTTTCTGTGGTGTGTCTCATCTCTTGGTGCTGATCTCCACTTTCCCTGGTAGGCTTGGTGCCAGTTCAATGGGAGTGGAAGAAGCAAGGCAAGGGTTAAGGTCAGATAAGTGACAAGGGAGGGCATGGGGAAGCACTGGCCCTGAGAGAGGGTGGGGAGGGTGGATCTAGAGAGCATGGGGAAGCCCACCTGTGAATAGAAATGACTCTTACTTTCCTGACTCCTTTCTTTTCTGAAGCCATTAGGATGCTGCTGGCACTGGGAGGCTCATGTCATCGTTCTGTTTTTTCTGATAGGGTGACTTGACCTTCTTTATTTTCCCCCATGATTATTTTTTTTAATGTGCAGCTACAGACACACCATAGGGTATCAGGTGACCATTATGGACCCCAGTTGACTCCACACAGGCCTCCTACCTCACTTGTACCCACCCAAGGATTGCTGTGCCTTATGTTGAGTCTCCTTCCTTTTAGTGGATTCTACTGCCCCAAAGTATACTGCCACCTCTTTCTGGAATGATCCAGTAACTGCTTCTCTGTAGTACAAATGGATTACTTGTAGCCTAACCAGCCTGCTGTGTATGTTATTTCCAACATGATGACTCCGTTTTATAGTTTTTATGTGCTCTTTTGTTGGCAGAATGGTGGTTGGCCTGCCTTTGTATAGTAATATATCACCTAGTTTAAATACAATATTTCACAGGTTCCTTTTCATTTGGTTAGGAATATTCATTTTGTTGCTGTTATTTTGTTTTTAACAATTACTCCCTATGCTTTTTTGCCTCTAGCCATCCTAGCCTTTAATCTACAGTGTATTTTGCTTACTGTAGATTTTCGTATAAGTGGGATCATGCAGTAATTGTTCTTGGGATTTCAGTTATTTCACTCAGAAGAGTCTATTCAAGGTCCATCAATTTATTACAAATAATAGAACATCATTGCTCTTTATGGCTGCAACATATCACACGTATTTCTATGTCACATATTGCATATTCAATATCTTTTGATAGACACTTGGATTGTTTCCACCTTTGTTTTTTATTGTACTTTAGATGAAGGTTTACAGAACAATCTAGCTTCTCATTAAACAGCTAATACATATATTGTTTTATGACATTGGTTACCAACACCACAACATGTCAACACTGTCTCATCTCAAACTTGGGATCCCTATTACTGCCTTTCCTGCCGCCTCCTGCCTTCCAGTCCTTGCCCGTTGGCTGTTGAGCCCCTTTAGTCTCATTTTGTTTCGTGAGTCTGTCTAATCTTTGGCTGAAGGGTGAACCTCAAGAGTGACTTCTTTACTGAGCTAAATGGGTGCCTGGGGGCCATACACTCGGGGTTTCTGCAATCTGTCAGGCCAGTAAGTCTGGTATTTTTTGTGAGTTAGAATATTTTTCTACATTTTTCTTCAGGAGTGTCCAAAACTCTCTATTGCGATCCCTATCAGAGCAGCCAGTGGTGGTGGTAGCCAGGCACCAAGTAGTTTTACTGCACTAAGTCTGGTGGAGGCCATGGTAGATGTGGTCCATTAGTTCTTTGAACTGATCTTTCCCTTGTATTTTTAGTTTTCTTCATTCTTCCTTGCTCCTGAAGGGGTGAGACGAATGGAGTATCTTAGATGACCACTCGCAGATTTTTTTCCAATCTTTTTTTTTAATTTTTATTGTGCTTTAAGTGAAAGTTTACAAATCAAGTCAGTCTCTCATACAAAAACTTATATACACCTTGCTACATACTGTCAATTGGTCTCCCCCTAATGAGACAGCGTGTTCCCCCCCTCCACTCTCTCTTTTTGTGTCCATTTCTCCAGCTTCTAACCCTCTCTACCCTCTCATCTCCCCTCCAGGCAGGAGATGCCAACATAGTCTCCGATGTCCACCAGATCCAAGAAGCTCACTCCTCTCCAGCATCCCTCTCCAACCCATTGTCCAGTCCAATCCCTGTCTGAAGAGTTGGCTTTGGGAATGGTTCCTGTCCTGGGCCAACAGAAGGTCTGGGGGCCATGACCACTGGGGTCCTTTTAGTCTCAGTCAGACTGTTACGTCTGGTCTTTTTATGAGAATTTGGGGTCTGCATCCCACTGGAAGAAAAAAAGGACAACGTTAAGACCCCTAATACATGGCATAAACAGTATACAAAACATTACTAAAAATGCGGATGAAAAACTAGATAACTGGGAGCTCCTAAAAATCAAACACCTATGCTCGTTCAAAGACCTCATCAAAAGAGTAAAAAGATTACCTACAGACTGGGAAAAAGTTTTTAGCTATGAAATTTCTGATCAGTGCCTGATCTCTAAAATCTACGTGATACTGCAGAAACTCAACTACAAAAAGACAAATAACCCAATTTAAAAAATGGATAAAAGATATGAACAGAAACTTCACTAAAGAAGGGTAGCTAACAGATACATGAGGAAATGCTCAAGATCATTAGTCACTAGAGAAATGCAAATCAAAACTACAATGAGATTTCACCTCACTCCAACAAGGGTGGTTTAATCCAAAAGACACAAAACAGTAAATGTTGGGGAGGCTGTGCAGATATTGGAACACTTATACACTTCTGGTGCGAAAGTAAAATGGTACAACCACTTTGGAAAGTGATTTGGCGCTTCCTTAAAAACGCTAGAAATAGAAATACCGTATGATCCAGCAATCCCACATCTTGGAATATATCCTAGAGAAATAAGAGCCTTTACACGAACAGATATATGTACACCCATGTTCACTGAAACTCTGTTTACAATAGCAAAAAGATGGAAGCAACTAAGGTGCCCATCAACTGATGAAAGGATGAATAAATTATGGCATAGTAACACAATGGGAGATTATGCATTGATAATGAACAGTGATGAATCTGTGAAACATTTCATAACATGGACGAATCTGGAAGGCATTATGCTGAGTGAAATTAGCCCTGACTAGTAGACTTGACTCCTCAGGTAGGGTATGGTAGGGTAATGATAGAGTAGGGTAGTTGTAGCGCATGCTAGGGTAGCATATGCTGGGGTAGCATAGGGTGGAATAGAGAGAATAGAATAGAAAAGAACAGACTAGATTAGGGCAGGGTAGGGTAGGGTAGCAAAGGGTGGAACAGAGAGATCAGAAAAATAGAATAGAATCTAGTCGAACCAAGTCGAATCACACCAAATGGCGTCAAATTGGGTAAAATTGCATTGATTCATGCCAATTCGCGCTGAAAATCAGAGCAGGGCAGGGCAGAGCAGGGGAGGGGAGGGGAGGGGATGGGAAGGCAGGGCAGAGCAGGGCACGGCATGGCAGGGAATGGCACAGCATGGCAAGGCAGAATAGAAATAGAACAGAATAGAAACCATGCAATGGAATAGAGAAGAGTAGACTACAGTACAACAGAGTAGACTAGAGTATATAGAGACGAATAGAGACGAAATGAGAGGAATCGTGTAGAATCGATTAAATTAGAGTGGTGTAGGTAGGGTAGAGCAGAATAGAGTAGCATAGCATACAATGGTGTGGAGTGAGTAGAATGGAGTGGAATGGAGTCAAGCAGAGACGAATAGAGTAGAAAAGAGTCGAATAGAGCAGAATAGGCCCAAATAAGGCCGAATCGAGCAGAATCGAAGCGATTCAAGCCAAAACGAGCCAAATGGAGCCTAATTGAGGTGAATAGAGCCAAACCGATCCAAATCGAGCCGATTCAAGCTTAATTGCGTCAAATCGCGTTAAATGCATCAAATCCGATAGAAACGTATAGATTAGAGAAGGGGAGGGGAGGGGAGGGTAGAATAGAGTAGAATAGAAGAGATTAGAACAGAATAGAAGGAATAGAATAGAGTGGAAAAGAGTAGGGTCGAATACAGTTGAATAGAGCCAAATAGGCCGAATAGAGACGAATAGAGCTGAATGGAGCTGAATACAGCTGAAAAGAGCCGTATAGTGCCGAATCGCAACTAATCGAGCTGAATCAAGCAGAATCGCACTGACTGTCACCGAATACCATCGAATCACATCGAATCACAGCGTTTTGTGTCAAACCAGGTCGAATCGCTTCATATCACGTCAATTTGGGTCGAATGTTGTCGAATCACGGTGAATAGCATTGTATCACGTCGAATAACTTCGAATTGCGTCAAATCTCATAGAATTTTGCTGAGTCACGTCGAATTGCATAGAATCTGGTCAAATCTCTTTGAATCCCGTCGAATTCCTTCGGATCTCGTGGAATCCCGTCGAATTCTGTCAAATCACGTCGAACTGAATTGAATTGAGTCAAATAGATTAAAGTAGGGTAGGTTTGGGTGAGGTGCAGTAGGGTTGGGTAGGGTAGAATAGAATAGAGTACAACAGAATAGGAGAGAACAGAACAGAATAGAAAGAATACAACAGAATAGAATACGGTAGAGTAGAATAGAGTCAAATAGTGCAGAACATAGCCGAAATGAGCCAAATGGAGACAAAACGAGACGAATCGCGTTGAATCGCTTCGAATCGGGTCAAATCAAATGGAATGAATTAGAATAGATTATGATAGGGAAGGGTAGGATAGAATAGAGGAGAATAGTGTAGAATAGTGTGGAATGGAGTCGAATAGAGACGGATAGAGATGAATAGAATAGGAAAGAGTCGAATAGGCAGAATAGGGCCAAATAAGGCCTAATAGAGCAGAATGCAGCAGAATCGATGCAGTTCGAGCAAAATATAGCTGAATGGAGTGAAATGGAGCCAAATAGAGCCGATTTGAAGCGAATCGAGCTGACTCAAGTCTAGTCGCATCGAATCGAGTGGAAATGCGTCGAATCGAATCAAATAGATTAGAGAAGGGGAGGGGAGGGGTGGGGAGAGTAGAATAGAATAGAACAGTACAGAATAGAAAGAAGAGAATATAGTACAGTAGAGTAGAGCAGAGAAAAGTAGAGAAGAGTAGAGTAGAAATGAGCCGAATAGAGTCAAATAGTGCAGGATATAGCTGAATAGAGCCAATTCTAGCCGAATTGAGCCTAATGGAAACAAAAAGAGACGAATCGCGTCGAATCGAATCCATTAGCATAGATTAGAGTAGGATAGGGTAGAACAGAATAGAGTAGAAAGGAGTAGAATAGAGTCAAATGCAGTCAAATAGAGAAATATAGAGTAGAAAAGAGTCGAATTGAGCCGAATGGGGCTGAATGAGGCTGAACCAAGCCGAATCGAGTCGAAACGAGCTGAATCGAAGCGATTCGAGCAAAATCAAGCTGAATCTTAACTAAGAGCCTTGCCTTAACTAGTAGTCTTAACTAGTACCCTTGCTTTAACTAGTAGTCTTAACTAGAAATTTTGCCTTAACTAGTACCCTGACCTTAACTAGTAGCCTGAACTAGTACCTTTGCCTTAAGTTGTACCCTTGGCCGGACTAGTACCCTTAATTAGTACCCTTATTGAGTACCCCTAAATAATAGGGTATGATACAGTGAGGTAGCATAGTGTAGGGTAGCATACGGTGGAACAGACAAAAAAGAATAAAATAGAATAGAATGGCATAGGTCGGGGAGGTTAATTTAATGTAGGGTATGGTAGAGTAGCGTAGGATGGAATAGAGAAAATAGAAAAGGAGAATAGAATAGAACAGAATAGAAAAGAACAGACTCAATATGATAGGGTAGGGTTGGGTAGGGTTCTGTAGAATAGAATAGTGTAGAATGGTGTGGAATGGAGTCTAATGGAGTCGAACAGAGATGAATAGAGTAGAAAAGCGTTGAATAGAGCCGAATAGCGCCGAATAGGGCCAAATAGGGCTGAATCAAGCCGAATAGAGATGAACCGGGCCGAATCGAGTGGATTCGAGCTGAATGGAGCTGAAACGAGCCAAATAGAGACAAACAAAATGAGCTGAGCTAAATCGAGCCAAATCGCACCTAATAGCATCGTATTGCATTGAGTCTCATCGAATTCCATCAAATCCCACCAAAACCCATTGAATCTCGTGGAATCTTACCGAATCCCGTCGAACTGTGTCAAATCAGGTCGAATTGAATGGAATCGAATTAAATTGAACCAATTAGAATAGTGTAGGTTAGGCTGGGATTCGGTAGTGTAAGGCACAGAAGAATAGAATAGAGTAGCATAGAGTAGAAGAGAAGAGAATACAAGAGTAGAATGGAGTAGAGTAGAATAGTCAGAGTCGAGTAGTGCAGAATATAGATGAATAGATGCAATTCGAGCTGAATTGAGTTGAATGGAGAGGAAACGGGACAAATCTCAATGAATCGAATCGATTAGAACAGATTAGAGTAGGGTAGGGTAGAACAGAATAGAATAGAGTAAAATAGTGTAGAATGGAGTCTAACAGAGTAGAATGGTGTGAAATGGAGTCGAATGGATCCTAATAGAAACGAATAAAGTAGAAAAGAGTTGAATAGAGCCGAACAAGGCCAAATAAGGTTCGATCGAGCCTAATTATGCTGAATGGAGCAGAATCGAGCCGAATTGACCTGATTCAAGCCAAATAGAGCTAAATCAAGCCGATTCAAGCCTAATCACATGGAATCATGTCGAAATGCATTGAATCGAATCGAATAGAGTAGAGGAGGGTAGGGTAGGAGAGGTTAGAATAGAACAGAACAGAACACAATAGAAAGAATAGAATTAAGGAGAGTCGAGTACAGTAGAATAGAGTCAAATCGAGTTGAATAGAGCCGAAAAGAGCCGAACAGAGCTGCATATAGCCGAATCGACCAAATTCGAGGTGAATCAAGATGAATCATGTCGAATCGCGTGGGAATGTGTCGAATCGAATCAAATAGATTAGTGTAGGGCAGGTAAGGTTAGGGTAGGGTAGGGTAGAATAGAATAGAGTAGACTAGAACAGAACAGAAAGAATAGAGTACACTAGAGTCAAATAGAGTCAAATACTGCCAAAAAGAGCCGAATAGAGTGGAAAAGAGCTGAGTAGAACCGAATCGAGTCTAATGGAGTGGAAAGGAGCTGAATCGAGCCGATATGACCCGAATCAGGCCGAATCGTGTTCAAGTGTGTCCAATAGAATCGAACAGATTAGAGTAAGTTAGGGTAGGGTAGGGTAGAATAGAATGCAGTAGAGCAGAACAGGATAGAACAGAACTGAAAGAATAGAATAGGGTCGAATAGAGTATAGATGAGTAGAGTAGAATGGAGTCGAATATTGCCGAATAGAGACAAATACAACCAAATAGAGCCAAAAAGAGCCGAAGCGATAGAAATCAAGACGAATGGCACCGAGTACTGCGGAATCGTGCCGTATCGTGTCGAATCCCGTCGAATTGCATTGAATCCCATCGATGCAACTCAAATCAAATCCAATCGATTAGAATAGACTAGAATAGGGTAGAGTACAATACAATACAATAGAGAACAGTAGAGGAACATGGTGTAGAATGGAGTTGAATGGAGTCGAAAAGAGATAATAGAGTTGAGTAGAGTCTAATAGAAGTGAATAGAGCTGAATAGAGCCTATTAGAGCCGAATAGAACCGACTAGAGCCGAATGGAGCCGATTAGAGATGAATCGAACATTTTTGAGCCAAAGGGGAATGAATGGAGTGCAATGGAGCTGATTTGAGCTAAATCGCATCTAAATGCATGGAATGGAATCCAACAGAATAGATTAGAGTAGGATAGGATAGAATAGAGTAGAATAGAATTGATCACAGTAGAGGAGAATAGAAAGAATACAATAGAAAAGGGTATAAAGTAGAAAAGGGTAGAGCAGAGCAGAATAGTGTAGAGTAGAATAGAGTAGAGTAGAACAGAGTTGAATCGAGCCAAATGGAGACGAAACGAGACAAATCGCATCGAATCCCATTGAATCAATTACTGTAAATTAGATTTAGAGTAGAATAGTGTAGAATTGAGTAGAATGGTGTGCAATGGAATCGAATGGAGTCAAATACAGTAGAAAAGAGCCGAATAGAGCCGAATAGTGCCGAAAAGCCTGAAGAGAGCCGAATCTAGCCGAATTGAACCAAATCAAGCTGAATCCAGTGAATCGAGCTTAATGGAGCCGAATCGAGCCTAATCAACCGAATCGACACTATTCAAGGCAAATGGAGTCGAATGGACACAAATCGAACCGATTCAACCTGAATTGAATCAAAATTCGTTGAATGGAATTGAATAGATTAGTGTAGGGGAGGTTCAGGTATGGTAGGGTAGGGTAGAATAGAGTAGAACAGAATAGAATAGTAAAGAACAATACAGAATGAATACAGAAAAGCATAGGCTAGAGTAGAGTAGAGGGGAATAGAGTAGAATAGATTCGAACAGAGTCAAATAGAGCGAAATCGAGCCAAATCTCGTCAAAATGGGTTCAATCGAATCCTATCAAATGGATTAGAATTGATTAGAGTTGGGTAGCATAGGGTAGGGTAGAACAGAGTAGAATAGAACAGAACAGAATAGAAAAAAATACAATAGCATAGAGAAGAGTAGACTAGAGCACAACAGAGTAGACTGGAGTATAATAGAGTCGAATAGAGCTGAATAGAGCTGAATGGAGACGAAATGAGAGGAATCGCGTCCAATCGATTTGAGTAAATTAGAGTGGTGTAGGGTAGGGTAGAGTAGAATAGAATGGTGTGGAATGAATAGAATGGAGTCAAATAGAGACGAAAAGAGTAGAAAAGAGTTGAATAGAGCAGAACAGGGCTGAATAAGGCAGAATCGAGTAGAATTGAAGTGATTCAAGCCAAAACGAGCCGAATGGAGCCTAAATGAGCCGAATAGAGTCAAATTGATCCGAATCGAGCCAACTCAAGCTTAATCACGTCGAATAGCGTTAAATGCATCAAATCCAATCCAAATGTACAGATTAGAGAAGGGTAGGATTGAGTAGAGTAGAATAGAAGATATTAGAACAGAATAGAATAGAGTGGAAAAAAGTAGGGTCAAATAGAGTCGAATAGAGCCGAATAGGCCGAATAGAGAAAATAGAGACGAATAGAGCTGAATGGAGCTGCATACAGTCAAAAAGAGACGTATAGTGCCGAATTGCACCTAATCAAGCTGAATCAAGGAGACTCGCACTGACCGTCCCCAAATAGAGTCGAATCATGTCAAATCACACCGAATCACCTCGTTTTGCATCAAATCAGGTCGAATCGCTTCGTATCGCGTCAAAATGTGTTGAACGTCTTCGAATCATGGCTAATCACATCACATCACGTCAAATAACTTCAAATTACATCAAATCTCATAGAATTCTGCTGAATCACGTTGAATCACATGGAATCTCGTCAAATCTCTTTGAATCCCTTCGAACCTCGTCGAATCCTGTCAAATCGCGTTGAACTAAATCAAATAGATTAAATTAGGGTAGGTTTGGGTGGGTGCAGTAGGGTTGCATAGGGTAGAATAGAATAGAGTACAACAGAATAGGAGAGAACAGAACAGAATAGAAAGAATACAACAGAATAGAATAGAGTAGAGTAGAAAAGAGTCAAACAGTGTAGAACGTAGCGAATGGAGACAAAACGAGACGAATCGCGTTGAATCACTTCAAATCGGGTCCAATTAAGTCGAATCAGTTAGAATAGATTAGAGTAGGGATGGGTAGAATAGAATAGAGGAGAATAGTGTAGAATGGTGTGGAATGGAATAGAATGGGGTCGAATAGAGATGAATAGAGTAGAAAAGAGTCGAATAGAGCAGAATAGGGCCAAATAAGGCCGAATCAAGCAGAATCAAGGCGATTCAAGCCAAAATGAGGTGAATGGATCCTAACTGAGCCGAATAGAGCCAAACCCATCCGAATCAAGCTGATTCAAGCTTAATCGCGTCGAATCGCGTTAAATAGGTCAAGTCCAATTGAAACGTATAGATTAGAGAAGAGTAGGGGTTGGGAGGGTAGAATAGAACAGAGTAGAGTAAGATAGAAGAGATTAGAACAGAAGGAATAGAATAGAATAGAGGGGAAAAGAGTAGAATCAAATAGAGCCGAATAGGCTGAATAGAGACGAATAGAGCTGAATGGATCAGAATACAGCCAAAAAGAGCCATATAGTGCTGAATCGTACCTAATTGAGCTGAATCAAGCAGAATCACACTGACTGTCGCCGAATAGTGTCTAATCGCATCGAATCACGTCAAATTGAGTCGAGTCACATTGTTTTGCATCAAACAAGGTCAAATTGCTTCATATCGTGTCGAATCCCATTGTATCAGGTTGAATAACTTCGAATTGCGTCAAATCTCATAGAATCCTACTGAATCACGTCAAATCGCGTGGAATCTCGTCAAATCTGTTCAAATCCCTTCAAATGCCTTCAGATCTCGTCAAATAGAGTCGAATCCTGTCAAATCGTGTCGAATTGAATCGAATTGATTCAAATAGATTAAAGCAGGGTAGGTTTGGGTGGGGTGCAGTAGGTTTGGGTAGGGTAGAATAGAAGAGAGTACAACAGCATAGGAGAGACAGAATAGAAGAATACAACAGAATAGAATAGAGTAGAGTAGAAAAAAGTCAAATACTGCAGAATATAGCTGAATTGAGCCGAATGGAGACAAAAGAAGATGAATTGCATCGAATTGCTTCGAATCGGCTCAAATCAAATCAAATGGATTAGAATAGATTAGGGTAGGGAAGGGTAGAATAGAAAATAGTGTAGAATGGTGTGGAATGGAGTTGAATGGAGTCCAACAGAGACGGATGGAGATGAATAGAGTAGAAAAGAGTTGAATAGAGCAGAATAGGGCCAAACAGTGTCAAATTTGGCCTTATCGAGCAGAATCCAGTAGAATCGATGCAATTCAAGCCAAATCGAGCCGAATGGAGCGAAATGGAACCAAATCGAGCCGAATAGAGCCTATTCGAACCAAATCGAGCTGATTCAAGCCTAATCGCTTTGAATTGCGTGGAAATGCGTCAAATCGAATCTAATCAAATAGACTAGAGAAGGGTAGGCTAGGAGCGGGGAGGGTAGACTAGAATAGAAAAGAACAGTACAGAATAGAAAGAATAGAATATAGTACAGTAGGGTAGAGCAGAGAAGAGTAGAGTAGAATTGAGACGAATAGAGTCAAATAGTGCAGGATATAGCTGAATAGAGCTACATCTAGCCGAATCGATCCAAATGGAAACAAAACGAGATGAATCGCGTCGAATTGCTTCTAATCGTGTCCAATCGAATCGATTAGCATAGATTACATTAGAGTAGGGTAGGGTAGAACAGAATAGTGTAGAATGGAGTCAAATGGAGTCAAAAAGAGACAAATAGAGTAGAAAAAAGTCGAATCGAGCCAAATAGGGCTGAATAAGGCTGAACCGAGCCAAATCAAGTTGAAATCAGCAGAATAGAAGCAATTCGAACTGAATCGAGCTGATGTTGCCGAATCAAGCCGATTCAAGCATAATCACGTCCAATCACGTCAAAATGCTTTGAATCGAATCAAATAGAATAGGTTAGGGTAGGGTAATTTATGATAGGGTAGGCGAAAGTAGACTACAGTAGAGTACACAAGGCTAGAGTAGTAGCCTAGACTAGTAAGCTGGACCAGTCAGCTAGAGTAGTGGCATAAATCAGTAGCCTAGACAACTAGCCTTGAATAGTACCATTGCTTTGACAAGTACCCTAAATCAGTAATCCAAACTAGTATCCTTGCCTTAACTAGTAGAATGAATTAGTACCCTTGCCTTAACTAGTAGTTTTAACTAGTACCCTTGCCTTAAATAGTAGTCTTAACTGGTACCTTGCTTTAACCAGTAATCTTAACTAGTACCCTTGCCTTAACTAGTAGTCGTAACTAGTACCCTTGCCTTAACTAGTTCCCTAGCATTAACTAGTACTCTTAACTAGTAGTGTTGCCTTAACTAGTACCCTTGCCTTAACCAGTACCCTCAACAAGTACCCATGCCTTAACTAGTACCCTTAACTAATACCCTTACATAACTAGTACCCTTAACTAGTACCCTGGCCTTAACTAGTAGCCTGAACTAGTACCCTTGCCTTAAGTAGTCCCTTCGCCCGAACTAGTACCCTTAATTAGTACCCTTATTGAGTAGTAGGGTACGGTACGGTGGGGTAGCATAGGGTAGGGTAGCATACGGTGGAACAGAGAGAAGAAAATAGAGTAGAACAGCGTAAGTCAAGGCAGGTTAGTTTAGTGTAGGGTATGGTAGAGTAGCATAGGATGGAACAGAGAAAATAGAAAACGAGAATAGAATACAACAGAATAGAAAAGAACAGACTAGATTAGGATAGGGAAGGGTGGGGCAGGGTTCTGTAGAATAGAATAGTGTAGAATGGAGTAGAATGGTGTGGAATGGAGTCGAACAGAGATGAATAGAGTAGAAAAGTGTTGAATAGAGCCGAATGTGCCGAATAGGACCAAATACGGCGAAATCGAGCCGAATAGACCCAAATCAAATCAAATCGAGCTGAATCGAGTCAGTAGAACTGCCTCATGGGGCTTCCTAAGAGCAGTTGGTGGATTTGAACCACTGTCCTTTTGGTTAGCAGCTGAGCTCTTAACCACTGTGCCATCAGAGCACCAATAATGTACCCAAGCCTTTATTAAATGCATGAATGTGTGCCAGTGGAATTTTTAATGAAAATTACTGTGAATTTTTGTTCACGGAGTTATTCTATTAGACAAACGCAAATGCCCTTTCAGATATGTTCATTGAAACTTTATCATGACTCACACAAACGTTTTCTTTTGCTGTAATTCTGAATTTAATTGGTTTAATACTATGGTCTAGCACTCACAATGTAATGGATTCTGTAGTAATTGCTTTGTACACAAAACAAGAGAATACTAAAAATAATTACTGTCTATGAATTCCACAAGAGTTTTGTTTACAGACACATTGTGAATTGTTTCTTCTGTATCACTAACCTAAAAGGTAATAGGAATGAATTTTGCAATAAAATACTTGTATCTTCCACACCCATAATTTTTCTTTGCTTTCTCAATGTCATTGGAGACCTTGCTCACATTAAAATCCAGGAACATTTAATAACAAATGTAAGCCTTGTTGGATCTCTTTCTCTTTCTAATCAGCACACAGGGGGGCTTTTACAGAGATATTTTTCTGACGTTTCTTCAAATGCGTTCATCCTAACAGCCTAGTAATTAAGCTATTTACACAGAATCAATAACAGTATTTTTTCAATAGATTTTCTGAATCTCTCTTGAATACTCCACAGTAGATTTAAGGATAGTAAACAAAGAGGATATTTACTCTGGCATAAGGCCCTGGAGATTCTTGTGGAGAAGATGCTAATTGGCCATCCTTATCATCAACTTAAAATAAATAAATAAATAAATAACATCATTAAGTATCTTTATGGGATCTCTTGGGAAATCTGAAGCATTAATGTTAAAAAAAATGTTAAAGTGGAGTCTAATTCCCACAGTGGGAATTAAAAGGGATACCTTGGGTGGTGCAAACTGTTAAGCACTTGACTACTAACCAACAGGTTGGTGATTGGAACCCATCCAGAGGCACCTCGGTAGATACATCAGGTAATTTACTTCGGAAAATAGCCTTGAAAACCCTATATAGCAGTTCTATTTTGCCCGCATGGGGCTGCCAAGAGTTGGAACCGACTGGAGGGCAACTAAAAAAAACAACATTATAACTTGAAGTTTTTCAGTGTATCTGAGCTGAGACTGGTCCAAAGAGAAGAAACTAGAGCTCTCTCATTCTCCATTTGAAAAGGAGAATCAAGATAGTGATGTTGGCCTCTGTCTAATGACAACACAGTCTATGATCTTTAGTCTTCTGAATCTTCACCACTTAGCTCATAATATATGTTACTGAGGCCCGATATACTATTTTTTTACCCTCCTCACAATGAAATATTTATTATATAGCAATAAATTTCAAATTAAAAACAATATTTTGTTGAAATATTATATGCTAATATGGTAACCAGGGGAAATGGCATAACTGATGTTTTGGAAAGCACTTAATTATATAATTGAAATTAAATAAAATACCTTTAAATAATAAAGTATCTAGAAATCTGTGCATATGTCCTCTAAACCATGGAAATGATTTCTTCTTGCATACATTATTATGCAAAATACGGGAAACGAAACCCTTCATATTTATTCTTTATCAAGAAACTATAGTTTAAATGTGTAAAAATGATTGGAAAAAAACCAACATCTTGAATTTGTGAGAGTACAATATGAAAGATTTTCTACAGAGACAAATACCTGTAATTGATTAAGAGAGAGATGTGTGTGTGTGTATATATATATATAATATATATGTATATATGTCAATGGAAAAGAGGAAGACCCTCAATGAGGTGGGTTGCCACAGTGGCTGCAACAATGAGCTCAAGCATAACAATGATTGTAAGGATGGCTCAGGACCAGGCAGTGTTTTGTTCTGTTGTGTACAGGGTCGCTATGAGTCAGAACCGACTGGACGGCACCTAACTACAACTATCTATATATCTATATAGATATATAGGTGACAGATAGATAGATAGATGATAGAAAGATAGATGATAGATAGATAGACAGACAGACAGACAGACAGACAGACAGACAGACAGATAGATAGATAGATAGATAGATAGATAGATAGATAGATAGATAGATAGATGATAGACAGATATACTAAGAGCTTCTATTTGGGGAGTGTCTTAGACATCTAGTGCTGCTATAACAGAAATACCACAAGTGGATGACTTTAACAAAGAGAAATTTATTCTCTTATAGTCTTTAGGCTGGAAGAAAAAATTCAGGGCTTCAGCTCCAGTGGAAGGACTTCTCTTTCTGTCAGGCCCTTGTCATCAATCTTCCCTTGGTCTAGGAGTTTCTCAGCACAAGAACTTCAGGTACACAAGACGTGCTCTGCTCTTTGTGCTGCTTACTTGGTGGTATGAGGTCCCCATGTCTCTTCGCTCATTACTTTTATATCTCAAAAGAGATTGGCTTAAGACACTATCTAATCTTGTAGATCTCATCAGTATAACTGCCACTAATCCATCTCATTCACCCATGTGTCTGTCAGTTTGTCATACTGTGGGGGCTTGCATGTTGCTGTGATGCTGGAAGCTATGCCACCGGTACTCAGGTATCAGCAGGATCACCCATGGAGGACAGGTTTCAGCTGAGCTTCCAGACTAGGAAGAAGAACCTGGAGGTCTACTTTTGAAAAGAATTAGCCAGTGAGAACCTTATGAATAGTGGCAGAACACTGTCTGACATAGTGCCAGAAGATGAGCCCCAGAAGATGGAAGGCTCTCAAAAGATGACTGGGGAAGAGCTTCCTTATCAAAGTAGAGTCGACCTTAATGATGTGGATGGAGTAAAGCTTTCGGGACCTTCATTTGCTGATATGGTACTACTCAAAATGAGGAGACACAGCTGCAAAATCCATTAATTATGGGAACCTGGAATGTAAGAAGGATGAATCTAGGAAAATTGGAAATCATCAAAAATGAAAATCAACATTCTAGGTGTTAGTGAGCTGAAATGGACTGGTATTGGCCATATCGAATAGGTCAATCATATAGTCTACCATGCCGGGAATGACAACTTGAAGAGGCATGGTGTTGCATTCATCGTCGAAAAGAACATTTTAAGATCTATCCTGAAGTACAATGCTATCAGTGATAGGATAATATCCATATGCTTACAAGGAAGACCAATTAATATGACTATTATTCAAATTTATACACCAACCACTAAGGCCAAAGATGAAGAAGTTGAAGATTTTTACCAAATTCTGTAGTCTGAAATTGACCAAACATGCAATCCGGATGCATGGGTAATTACTGGTGATTGGAATGCAAAAGTTGGAAACAAAGAAGAAGGATTGGAAGTTGGAAAATATGGCCTTGGTGATAGAAACAATGCTGGAGACTGAATGGTAGGTTTTTGCAAGACCAACGACTTCTTCTTTGCAAATACCTTTTTCACCAACATGAACAGTGACTATACACATGAACTTCACCAGATGGAATACACAGGAATCAAATCGACCACATCTGTGGAAAAAGAAGATGGAAAAGCTTGATATCATCAGTCAGAACAAGGCCAGGGGCTGAGTCTGAAACAGACCATCAATTACTCACACGCAAGTTCAAGTTGAAACTGAAGAAAATCAGAGCAAATCCACAAGAGCCAAAATATGACCTTGAGTACATCCCACCTGAATTTACAGACCACCTGAAGAATAGATTTGATGCGTTAAACACTAATGACCGAGGGACAGATGAGTTGTGGAATCACATGAAGGACATCATATGTGAAGAAAGCAAGAGGTCATTGAAAAGACAGGAAAGAAAGAAAAAACCAAGATGGATGTCAGAGGAGACTCTGAAACTTGCTTTCAAACATCGAGCAGCTAAAGCAAAAAGAAGAAATGACAAAGTAAAAGAACTGAATAGAAGACTTCAAAGGGCGGCTTGTAGAAAGAGCTGGAGATAGAAAGCTAAAAGGAATGGACATGCTCAGCTTTACTCCAGCTGAAAGAACTGAAGAAAAAAGTCAAGCTTCGAGTTGCAGTAGTGAAGGATTCTATGGGGAAAATATTAAGCAATGCAGGAAGCATCAAAAGAAGATGGAAGGAATACACAGAGTCATTACACCAAAAAGAATTAGTCAGCGGTCAACCATTTCAAGAGGTAGGAAATGATCAGGAACCGATGGTACTGAAGGAAGATATCCAAGCTGTACTGAAGTCACTGAGGAAAAACAAGGATTCAGGAATTGACGGACTATTATCAATTGAGATGTTTCAACAAATGGATGCAGCGCTGAAAGTGCTCACTCGTCTATGCCAAGAAATTTGAAAGACAGCTTCTTGGCCAACTGACTGGAAGAGATCCATATTTATGCTTATTCCCAAGAAAAGGGATCCAACCTAATGAGGAAATTATCAAACAATACCATTAATATCACATGTAAGCAAAATTTTGCTGAAGATCATTCAGAAGTGGCTGAAGATTGACACAGAACAGCCAGAAATTCAGGCCAGATTCAGTAGAGGATGTGGAACCAGGGATATCATTGCTGATGTCAGATGGATCCAGGCTGAAAGCAAAGAATATCAGAAAGAAGTTTACCTGTGTTTTATTGATTATGCGAAGGCATTCAACTGTGTGGATCATAACAAATTATGGAAAACATCATGAAGAATAGGAATTCCAGAACACTTAAATGTGCTCATGAGGAACCTATACCTAGACCAAGAGATAGTTGTTTGGACAGAACAAGGGGATACTGAGTGGTTTAAAGTCAGGAAAGGTGTGCGTCAGGTTTGCATCCTTTCACCATACATTTTCAATCTGTATGCTGAGAAGCTGGACTATATGAAGAAGAACAGGGCATCACGATTGGAGGATGACTCCTTAACACCCTGCATTATGCAGATGACACAACCTTGCTTGCTGAAAGTGAAGAGGAATTGAAGAACTTACTGATGAAGATCAAAGACCTTCAAGATGGATTACACCTCAAAGTAAAGGAGAAAAAAATCCTCACAACTGGACCAATAAACCACATTCTGAAAAATGGAGAAAAAATTGAAGTTGTCAAGGATTTCATTTTACTTGGATACACAATCAACACCCATGGAGACAGCAGTCAAAGAATCAAAAGCTGCATTGCATTGGGCAGATCTGCTGCAAATAACCACTTTAAAGTGTTCAAAAGCAAAGATGTCACCTTGAAGACTAAGGTGCACCTGACCTAAGCCATGGTATTTTCAGTCACATCTTATGTGTTTGAAAGCTGGACAGCGAATTAGGAAGAGTGAAGCAGAATTGACGCCTTTGAATTGTGTTGGCAAAGAATATTGAATATACCATGGACTGTCAAAAGAATGAACAAATTTGTCTTGGAAGAAGTACAACCAGAATGCTCCTTAGAAGCAACGATGGCAAGACTGCGTTTTACATACTTTGGACATATTGTCAGGAACGATCAGTCCCTGGAGAAGGACATCATGTTTGGTAAAGTACAGGGTCAGTGGAAAAGAGGAAGACTCTCAATGAGATCTATTGCCACAGTGGCTGTAACAAGGGCCTCAAGCATAACAATGATTATAAGGATGGTACAGGACTAGGCAGTGTTTTGTTCTGTGGTACATAGGCTCACTATGAGTCAGAACTGACTCAACAGCACCGAACAACAACAATCTTATATGGGTTTTTTTTTAACTTCTCAGATAATTAGATTTCATCTTTCATACTAAGAAAGTTTTCAGTCAGCAAATCTTGAATGATCTTCTCTGTGTTTTCCATTTTCTCCCCCTATTCTGGAATTCCAATTACTCACAAAATCTTGCTCTTGATTGTGTCCCACATCATTCTCATGGTTTCTTCATTTTTCTTCATTCTTTTCTCTGAGTTTTTCTCAAATTGGTATCCAAAGATTTGTTTTCAGTTTCTCTGATCCTGTTTTCCATTGTTTCAAACCTGCTCCTCAAACCTTTTATGATACTATCATTTCTGAAATCTTGTTGATCATCATTTTGATTTGTAATTGCTGTTTTTGTAAGATTTCTAATTATTTATTTTGAAATTTTATTCTGTATTATTTTTTCTGAATTCTTCCTATTGATTTGTCTGTGTTTTCTTTGACTTTGGCTATATATTGGTTAGTTTTGTCTGCATTTTCCTTGATCTCTTCCACCAGATGGGTGGTGTTGGGGTTTCTGTTGCAGGCGGGGGGGGGGCCTGGGCTCCTAACCGGGTCTCCTTGGGGCCGTGGTGGACAGCACAAGGGGCCCAGAGCCAGTGAGGAAGAGTCTGGAATCCTGCTTGTGTACCCTCTGGGGTGAGGCTGGTGGCAGTAGATGTCTGGAGCTGGCAGGGAAGGGCCTGAGGTTCACGTCTAGTCCCCTTGGGGCCACAGTGGGTGGCAGGAGTCATCTGGAGCCTGCAGGAAAGGGCCAGTGGTCTGGGCCAGGTCCTACTGGGGCCATGGCCAGAAGGTGGAAGAAAGAGGTGGGGAGGGCAAAGGCGGGGCAGAGGATGCTAAATGGAGGAGGGCAACAGGGTGGGTTGGTACTGTGGTTCCTGGCATTTGTGGTTGCCAGGATGGGGCAGTTATAGCTACTGTTCACCAGAGGGGTGGGGGGTGTAGGATTGTTTCCCTGTAGTTACCACTGGAAAGATTTTGGTCTCCTCCTTGAGTTGCAGGCAGCAAATGTGATCTTACTTAGCCCTGGGTATGCCTCTGTTGTACCTCTATCTCTTATTGGGAATCCTGTGGGGGTGCCTTTCTGTATGTGGGGTTGTTGGTTTAATTCCAAGATGGCCACGCTGAGTCATGCTGTTTGGCAAGGGAATCTCCACTCTGTATCTCTATTTCTGCCCTGTTTTATATCAGTTTCTTCTTCTCCTCAGTAACTTCCATCTAATACTTTAACCTTTCATTTAGGGTTCAGGGATCCAGGATTGATGTCTGTATATGTTTTACTTGTTTTTTCATGTCTTTATTGCAGTGGGATGGCTTAGTGCATCTGACTAGTCTTCCATCTTGGCTTCCACACCTATGTATATTTTTCTAATTACTTGATCTTCCCAATGGATTAACACTTTTATAATTTTTAAATGTTCTTTTTGTCTGGTAACTTTTTTTACTCAAAGTCTAATATGTCAGATATTAGTATAGCTAATTCAGCTTTCTTTTGATACTGCTCGTTTGGTGTCTTAGTTTCCTAGGGCTTCCATAACACATTAATATATTCTCTCACAATTTTGGAGGTTAGAGGTCCAAATTTAGGGTACTGGCAGGGCTATTATCTTTCTCTTTTTGTTCTGGGGGAATATCCTCCTCTCTCTTCTGGCTTCTTGTAGCCCCTGGCTTTTTTTGACAGTCCTTGGATACATGTAGGTTCATTGGCCTCTATCTTCACATGGTGTCTCTGTTGCCTATGTGAGTCTCTACATTTCCCTGTCTGTTCTCTCCTTTTATAATACTTCTATCAGAAGTTATTAGGATCAGAACCTACCTTACTCTGATATTATCTTAAAAGAATAACCCTATTTCCCCAAACAAGGTTACACTGACAGGCATAAGGGATAAGACTTCATCACTTGCAGTGACACTTTCAATTCACAGCAGATGGCTTATGTTTCACCGTTCTTTATCTTCACCCGATTTGTGTCTTCAAATCTTAAGTGTGTCTGTTGTAGACTGGTGTATATTTGTATCATGTTTCCTTTTTCATGCATTTTCCAACTTCTGCCTTTCAATTGAGTTGTTTCACTATTTAAATTTAATTTAAATAGATGACTTCTGTTTTCCTTCTTGCAATTTATTTTCTATATGTCTTATGTCATTTTTAGTTGGTCTATTTCTTGATTCCAGGCCTTTATTGTGTTAAATCGATAATTTCTAGTGTAATTTTAAAATTTCCTGTTGTATATTTTCCAATATATATTTTATATTATTTTCTTAACAAATCTGTGAAGATTAAACTTAGCATCTTAGAACAAATTCAAATTAATAATCTTACTTTCAATAATATTTAATAAATCTCTGTCCCACTTATTCTTTGTAAAAATATTGTCACACAAATTACTTCTTTATATGTTAAAAGTAAGGATTTTCTTTTCTCTGCTTATTGGAAAGATTTTTGTGCAAGAAGTTAAAAGGTCTAGTTTTTTTTTTTTTTTTTTTTAAGGAACTAATTGAGGAAACAAACTCAGTGTGGATGGAGGTTCTCAGGGCCTTGAATATAATCACGTAACGTCACACTCTTCTCTCTGCCAAGGAAAAGTAGATGACCCACAATGCTTCCTTTGAAAGTTTGTAAAACAAATTTTAACACAAATCTGAACTTAAATGATATCTATTCAGGCCCATATGTATAATAGTTACACCATCTAGTGAATTCTTCACTCATGTGTCTGTCATGCCAAATTATACCCTGTTTGGAACCTCATATGTTTTGCAGGTGATTTTTTAAAAAAATCTGACAGTATATTAATAAAGCTTTCTCTTTTAAAAGGCATTAAATACTTGAGTGTTTATGTGCAGAAGTAGAAAGTAGGTTAGGCCCAAGAACAAACATTTTATAACTTTCTTTTACTTATCCCAGATATGCAAATGTTCAATAGTTTCCCTCAGTTTGTTCTCCTAAACATCTCTTGAGTTCACGCCCTGAGCTTTCGATTCACTGCCACTATTGTGTTTTAAACATTTGGAATACCTCATTGAGCTTAAAGCATTGGCCCTCCAACTTGTCTTTCTAAACACGAACATCTCAAAATCTAACCTCAGAACATTTGGCAGAGAAATCTTTATGAAGTAAATATCTGACCACATAAATGCTTATATTAAAAAAAGAAAATCCTATATGAAACATCTGCTGCAGAATCACCTATAGTTCGTGTTTCTAAACTATTTGATGTGATTTGAAAAGTTATTTTAGGTATGACACACATAGAATTTTTACCTCAATAATCTAATCACACTAAATTTTTGTGGTTAAGTACTATGGCTGGTAATCAAGAGGTCGGCAGTTCGAATCTGCCAAGCGCTCCTTGGAAACTCTATCGGGCAGTTCTACTCTGCCCTAGAGGGTCGCTATGAGTTGGAATCGACTAGACGGCAGTGAGTTTGGTTTTGGTTCAGACCTACCAGACTAAGTGCCAGTGCATTTTCAGTGCATATAAACTTTTTTGTGGATTAAACCTCAACATAGAGAAAATAAAAATCCTAAAACTGGACAAATAAGCAATATCATGACGAAAGGCGAAAATGTTGAAGTTGCCGATGATTTTATTTTAATTGGATTCACAACCAACACCCATGAAAACAGCAGTCAGGAAATCAAGTGATGCAAAAAAAAACTGCCAACAAAGAATAATATATCCTGCAAAACTCTCACTCGAATATGATGGCAAAGTTAGGACATTTCCAGATAAACAGCAATGAAAGAAATATGGAAAAACCAAACCAAACTTATAAGAATTATTAAAGGGAGTCCTTCAGTTAGAAAACAATATTGGACAACCACCTGAATCTAGCACTTAAGACAGCCTCTGCCAGAAACCAACCAGGAAAAACAGGAATAGAGGGACATTCCTTGACGTAATAAAGGGCATTCATATGAATCCAACAGCCAACATCATTCTTAACAGAGAGAGGATGAAAAGATCCCCCCTGAAAACAAGAAGACTAATCTTATTTAACATTGTGCTGGAAGTCTTAGCTAGAGCAATAAGGCATGATAAAGAAATAAAGGACATCCAAATTGGTAAGGAAGAAGTAAAATTACTATACATAAAGAAACCAAATGCCTACACAAGAAAACTGCTGGAACTAACAGAAAGATTCAGCAGAGTAGCAGGATAAAAGATCCACCCACCAACCACTGCCTTCGGGTCGATAAAAGATACACATAGAAAAATCAGTCAGATTCCTACACATCATAAAGAGGAAATCAGGAAAGCAACACCATTTATCATAGTAACTAAAGACAAACAAACAAAACAAGATACTTAGGAATAAATTTAACCAGGGACATAAAGGACCTATACAAAGAAAGATTCAAAACACTATGTCAAGAGACCAAATAGACCTACATAAATGGAAAACCTACCATGTTCATGGATAGATAGACTCAACATTGTGAAAATGTTAATTCTACCCAAAGCAATCTAAGAATGCAATGCAATCCTGATCCAAATACCAACAGCGTTTTTCAAAGAGATGGAAAAAGTAATCATTAAGTTTATGTGGAAAGGAAAGAGGCCCCAGGTAAGTAAAGCACTATTGAAGTAAAAGAACAAAGTAGGAGGACCCCTGCTACTTGACCTTAGAGCCTACTATACAGCTATGGTAGTCAAAAAAACTGGTACTGGTACAACAGCAGACACTTTGACCAGTGGAACAGAACTGAGAGCCGAGACAGAAGTCCACCCACCTGGTCACTATATCTTTGACAAAGGTCCAAAGCCCATTAAATGGGGAAAAGACAGTCTTTTTAATAAATGGTGCTGGCAAAACTGGATGTCCACCTGTAAAAAAATGAAATAAGACCCATATGTCACACCATACACAAAAACTAATTCAAATGGATCAAAGACTTGAATATAAAACCCAAAACTATAAAGATCATAGAAGAAAAACCAGGGTCAACACTAGAGGCCCAAATACATGGCATAAATGGCATACAAACCATAACTAACAATACAAAAACAACAGAAGATAAGCTAGATAACTGGGGAAAAAAATTTTTTTTTCTTCTAAAAATTAAACACTTATGCTCATCAAAAGACTTCACCAAAAGGGTAAAAAGACAACCTACGGACTGGGAAAAAAAAACTGTCTATAGCAAATCCGACAAAGGTCTAATCTCTAAAATCTATAGGAAAACCCAACACCTCTACATCAAAAAAAACAAATAATCCAATTTAAAAAAATGGGCAAAGGATATGACTAGACACTTCACTAAAGAAGACATTCAGACAGCTAACAGACATATGAGGAAATGCTCGAGATGACTAACCATTAGAGAAACGCAAATCAAAACTACAATGAGATACCGTCTCACCATGACATTACTGGCACAAATCCAAGAAATTGAAAATAACAAATGTTGGAGGGGCCACAGAGAGACTGGAACTCTTATGCACTGCTGGTGGGAAAGTTAAATGGTGCAACCATTTTGGAAAATGATATGGCAGCTTCCTTAAAAAGCTAGAAATAGAAATACCATATGACACAGCTATCCTACTCCTAGGAATATATCCTAGAGAAATAAGAGCCATCCCACCAACAGACATATGCACACCTATGTTCATTGCAGCGTTATTCACAATAGCAAAAAGATGGAAAAAACTTAAGTGCCATCAACAGTCGAATGGATAAACCACTATAGTACATACACACAATGGAATACTATGCAACAACAAAGAACAGTGATGAATCTGTGCAACATCTCACAACATGGATGGATCTGGAGGACATTACGCTGAGTGTAATAAATTAATCACAAAAGGACAAATACGGTATGAGACCACTATTATAAAAACTCATGAAAAGGCTTACACACAGCAAGAAACAATCTTTGATAGTTCCTAGGAAGAGGGGGGTGGGGAAGGAAAAATGCCAACTAGACAATAGATAAGTGGTAAATTTGGTGAAGAGTAAGACAATACACAATTCGGGGGAATTCAGCACAACTTGACCAAGGCAAGGACATGGAAGCTTCATAGACAGATCCAAACTCTCTGAGGGACTGAATTACTGGGCTGTGGGCTGGTGACCACAGCCTCAGGGGACATCTATCTCAATCGACATAACATAGTTTATAAAGAAAATGTTCTACATCCTACTTTGGTGAGTAGCTTCTGGCATTTTAAAAGCTTGAGTGGCCATCTAAGATACTCCACTGCTCCCACCCATCTGGAGCAAGGGAAAATGAAGAAAACCAAAGGCACAAGTGAAAGATTAGTCCAAAGGACTAATGGACCACAACTACCACAGCCTCCACCAGACTAAGTCTAGGACAACTACGTGTTGCCTGGCTACCACCATTTACTGCTCTGACAGGGATCACAATACAGGGTCCTGGACAGAGCTGGAGAAAAATGTACAACAAAATTCTAACTCACAAAAAAAAGACTAGATTTGCTGGTCTGACAGAGCCTGGAGAAACACCCAGAGTATGCCCCCTGGACACATTTTAAATTCAGTACTGAAGTTATTCCTGAGGCTCACCCTTCAGCCAAAGATCAGACAGGCTCATAAAACAAAATGAGAGTAAATGGTCACAGAAACGAGGGGCAAGGATGAGATGGGAGGAGGGGACAGGAAATCTGGTAATAGGGAACCCAAGGTTGAGAAGGGAGACCGTTGATATGTTATGGGGTTGGTAACCCATGTCACAAAACAATATGTGTATTAATTGTTTAATGAGAAACAAATCTGCTCTGTAAACCTTCATCTAAATGACAATACAAAAAAAGGTCAAATGAAAAAAGAAATCATACAACACATTGCATTGGGCAAATCTGTTGCAAAAGACCTCTTTAAAGTGTTAAAAACAAAGACCTCAGTTTTAGGACTAAGGTGGGCCCCACACAAGCCATGATATTTTTAATTGCCACATATGCATGCAAAAGCAGGACAAGGAATAAAAATTACTGAAGAAAAATTTTTGCATTTGAATTATGGCATTGGCAAAGGGTATTGACTATACCATGGACTGCCAGGAGGGTGAAAAAATCTGTCTTCAAAAAAGTACAGAATGAGTGCTCCTTAGAAATGAGGATGGCGAGACTTCAAGTACTTTAGATATGTTATTATAAGAGACAAGTATCTTGAGAGGGATATCATGCTTGCTAAAGCAGAAGATCTGCGAAAAATCGGTGGGTCCTCAACAAGATGAATAGACACAGTGCCTACCACAATGGGCTCAAACATAGCAACAATTGTGAGGATGGCGCAGGACGAATGTTTCTGTCTTTTGTACATGGGGTCGCTATGAGTCAGACTGATTTGACGGCACTGTTTAACAACAAAAATAACAAAATTTTTATGATTTAAAGCCTTCCTCTTTTTCTTGCATTGTTACAATCTACCCCAACTGACACAATTTTTCCTCCCAAAGGGCAGCTAACACTTATTGACAGCTCATTGTAGGCCACGTGCTGACCGTGAATTGTTTTATACATACTTCATTTCATTCTGAAAATAACCTTATCAAGTAAGAACAATTGTTATTTATATTTCATGAATGGAGAAACTTATCAATAGAGAGTTTGGGAAACTTAACCAGGCTGACATGTAAATCTGGAGTTACAACCTGGCTAGCTGACACAAATCAATATGCTACTCATTTTCAGGATAGTGATACTAGCTAGCAATATTTGAACTACTTCCTAGTGCCCCCAAATAGTGTGCATGCTCCTATACACGTCTATAACATTCCTTTACACTTTCTTTCATGTATATTGCAACTGTCACAAGAATCACCTCTTTTCGAACTGCGTTCCTGATTCACTAAAATAATTAAGCATTCATTACTATGAACACATAATTCTGTATATTGCTCTATTATAAGAGAAATTACTATCTATGATATTTGTTGGTTTCTTTGTTTCTTCCACATTAAGCTGTTTCATCCTAATAAGGACCAAAATTTTGACTAGTGTAGAACCTAGGATAAAAAGCATACCTATAATGAATAGATGTTAACCAGTTACACTCATCCAACCATTTGTACAGGGTATAAAACCAGAAACCAAACCCGATGCTGGCGAGTTGATTCTGACTCCTAGCGACCCTGTAGAATAGAATAGAATTGCCCCCATAGGGTTTCCACAGAGGGCCTGGTGGATTCGAACTGCCAACCTTTTGGTTAGCAGCCATAGCACTTAACCACTACACCACCAGGACTTCTGTACACGGTATATTAATATATAATTATAATTGGATTTTTTTTCTTAGTTTTTTTTTTAAGGGAAAGAGTACCATATCTTGGGAGGTAAAAAAAATAATAATAAATTTGTGGTGAAATCTAAAAGGGAGAATTCTATAACACTTCAGGAAATATTAATCATAAAGAGAAATAGGAAAGAGTGAATCACACGGAATTTGTTTAAAATGCTATAAGAAAGTTAATTAATTGAAAGAACAGTTTAAGTAAACAGGAACATAGGAGCAATAATCTTTATTTAATGTTTACATCAAGATTTTAAAATTTTTTCCCCTTTTTTTGAAAACAGTGAAAATCTTTTTGAATGTATCCTTGAAAACTTGTTTCACTTGCTGGTTCCTTAGACTGTAAACGAAGAGATTTAATAAAGGAGCAAATGAAGTATAGATAACAGCTATACCTTTGGATAAAGTCACCCTTTCTTTTGCTGATGGCTTCATGTAAATGAAGATACAGCTACCATAAGTAAGGTAAACTACAATCATGTGGGCAGAACAAGTGGAAAACGCGTTTGTTCTTTTCTGAGCAGGAAGGATTTTTAGAATGGTCTTGATTAAATATGTATAGGAAAAAATCACTAACAGCAATGTGACCACAAGTATTATAGCTGATAAAAACAAATGAAATTAATTCTAGGAAGTGAGTGTCTATGCAAGACATCTGTAAGATAGAAGTGTCACACGTGAAATAATCAATTACTTTGGAAGCACAGAGTTCTAGTTTCAGCCCTATGACCAACGGTGGAAAGGTAATCAGAAAGCCAGCTGTCCATGCACTGAGTACCAGTTGGTAGCACACTTGGCTTCTGATAATGACGGGATAATGCAACTGTTTGCAGATGTCTGCATAAGGGTCATAAGACATGACAGGCAGAAGGTGAAACTCTGTAACACATATTAAGAGGAAAAAGAACAATTGAGATGCACAACCATTGCAGGAAATGATTTTGTTTTTAGTCACAATGCTTGTCAGAAATCTAGGAATAGATATTGTTGTCAATAAGATTTCCAAGTGGGAGAAATTTCAGAGAAAAAAAATACATTGGCATCTTGAGGCGAAGATCCAACAGCGTGAGGGGGATGATAGCTAAGTTCCCCATCACACTCAAAATGTAATTGAGAAAGAGAAATATAAAAATCACAATTTGCAACTCTGGGTCATCTGTCAGTCCCAAGAGAATGAACTCTATGTCCTTTGGTTCTTCATTTCACTTATGAATCCTATTAAATCGACATTGGGAAAAAAAACACAAAAGCAGAAATAACAGGATCTTTTTTAAAGCTACTATCAGAAAAAAACTTGATAACCAGAAATGAAAACAAGTGTAAATATTTGTCACAGTTTGACAAGGCAGGTGATCCCTAAAATTATAGTACAGATCAGCCTAAACATCTTCTAATTCACTGTACCGTATACATTAAAGTTTTACTTATGACAATACTAAGTTCTTTCTTCTCTTTCTCCTTTGGACTTGAAAAGTGATTTCAATATTGGCTAATCATTTCCAAATAATCTGAATTCTGCTTAAATGTTCTAAATAGAGAGGATAAACAAAAGTCAAACAATAAATGATGAATATTATTGCTTTTGTAATATTAGAAAACATTCAATAATTTCAATAGGAACTTTAATTCCAATGTTTTTCTTGAGAAGGATTTAAATCAGAGGGGCAATTGGGAAAGTATACCCATCTGTTAATATTTCCCAATTTCACATACGCTACAAAAGTCACAGGACCAAGATACTATAGATAACTCAATTATAATATGCCTTCTAATTGCCAGATAGAATTTTTTCTGGATTTTTTTCCTTAATTATTGAAACTTAAATGAAAATATGCTTTTCTAAGAGAAGGATATTTTTAGGAACGCTCTCAGATTAAAGGAACCCACTTTTCATAACAAAGAATGACAAGTTTGCAATTGTGCACAAAATTGCACAATTGCTACAGTTTTATCAGTTTGTTCATAAGAGACTCAAGGGAGTTAATTAAAATAAAAGGAAAGAAGAAAAAGTAACCTCTTATGGAGACTGGTGTTGAGGACCTACCAATTACATATAATAATAATTAAGCTAAAAATTGTAAATTGCTTTAAATACAAATCTGAGGGGACATGATTCCAACAGATAACTAGGAATGATTTAAACACTATATGACACGTCAACAGGATTCTGATGCTTCACTACCCTGAATCTTTATGAATAATTCTTCTGATCAGAGGTTTTATCTCAAACAGGAAACATTTTCTGGACTCCATTATGCAATATATTAAGATTCCGTTAGCTAGATTGTTGCCCAACCAAGTACTTGAGAACAAATATTTGTGTTGTTGTTAGTTACCATCAGTTGGTTGTGACTCATAGCGACACCATGTACAACAGAAAGAAACACAGCCTATCTTTCCCCATTCACAAAATCACCGCTATGTTTGAGCCCTTTTTTGCAGCTGCTGTGTCAGTCCATCTAGTTGAGAATCTTCTTTTTCTCTGACCCTCTACTTTTCCAAGCATGATGTCCTTCTCAAGGTACTGGTCCCACCTGATAACATGTCCAAAGTACGTGAGATAATGTCTCACCATGCTTGCTTCTCAGGGGCATTCTGGCTGAACTTCTTCCAAGAAGGATTTGTTCATTCTTCTGTCAGTCCATGGTATTCTTTGCCAACACCATAATTCAAAGTCATCAATTCTTCTTTGATCTTCCTTATTCATTGTCCCGCTTTCGTCTGCATATGAGGTGATTTAAAATACTGTGGCTTGGATCAGACACATCTTGGTCCTTAAAGTAAGATCTTTGCTTTTGAACACTTTAAAGAGGTCTTTTGCAGCAGATTTTCCCAGTACAATGCATCCTTTGATTTCTTGACTGCTGCTTCTGTGGGCATTATTGTGAATCCAAGTAAAATGAAATCCTTAACAACTTCAACTTTTCTCCATTTTTCGTGATACTCTAATTGGTCCAGTTGTGAAGATTTTGGGATTTGGGTTTTTTTGTTGTTGTTGTTGTTTTTTATTTTGAGGTGTAATCCATACTGAAGGCTCTAGTGTTTGATATTCATCAGTAAGTGCTTGAAGTCCTCTTGGCTTTCAGCAAGTAAGGTCATGTTCTCTGCATATTACAGGTTGTTAATGATTCTTCCTCCAATCCAGATGTCACATTCTTCTTAATATATTCCATCTTCTTGGATTATTTGCTCAGCATACAGATTCAATAAATATGGTGAAAGGATATGACCCTGATATACACCTTTTCTGATTTTAAACCTTGCTGAGTCCCCTTGTTCTGTTTGAACAACTGCCTCTTGGTCCATGTACAGTTTCCTTATAAGCACAATTAAGTGTTCTGGAATTCCCATTCTTTGTAGTGTTATCCATAATTTGTTATGATCTACACAGCAATGATAACCCTTGTTTTATGTCCTCTTCTTAATCCAGTTTGAATTTCTGGCAGTTCCCATAATGTACTGTCGCAACTGCTTTTGAATGATCTTCAGCAAAATTTTACTTGTGTGTGATATTAATGATATTGTTTGATAATTTCCACTTTCTGTGGGATCACCGTTCATTGGAATGGGCACTTTTGGTTGGCCAGGTAGCTGTCTTCCAAATTTCTTGGCATAGACAGGTGAACACCTCTAGTACTGCAACCATTTGTTGAAACAGCTCAATTGCTAGTCCTTATTCCTGGACCTTTTTTTTCTTAATGCCTTCAGTGCAGCTTGGACTTCTTCCTTCACTACCATTGGTTCTTGGCCATATCCTGCCTCCTAAAATGGTTGATCATTGACCAATTATTTTTGGGACAGTGGCTCTGTGTATTTCTTCCATCTTCTTTTGATGCTTCCTCCATTGTTTAGTATTTTCCCAGCAGAATCCTTCAATATTGCAACTCAAGGCTTGAATTTATTCTGCAGTTCTTTCAGCTTGAGAAATGCTGAGTGTGTTCTTTCCATTTGGTTTCTAATGCCATGTCTTTGTACATTTCCCTATAATACTTTACTATATCTTCTCAAGCCACCCTTTGAAATCTTCTGTTCAACTATTTTACTTCATCATTCCTTCCATTCGCTTTAGCTACTCAAAATTCAAGAGCAAGTTTCAGAGTCTCTTCTGACATCCATTTTGGTCTTTCCTTTTTAATGACCTTTTGCATTCTTTGTGTCTGATGTCCTTAATGTCATTCCACAACTTGTCTGGTCTTCAGTCATTAGTGTTCAGTGCATCAAATCTATTCTTGGAATGGTGTCTAAATTCAGGTGGGATACTCAAGGTGGTATTTTGGCTCTTGTGGATTTGCTCGAATTTTCTTCAGCTTCAACGTGAACTTACATATGAGCAGTTGATGATCTGTTCTGCAGTCAGCCCCTGGCCTTGTTCTGACTGATGATATTGAGCTTTTCCATTGCCTCTTTCTACAGATGTAGTCAATTTGATTCCTGTGTAATCTGCCTGGTGAGATCCATGTGTATAGTTGCAATTTATGTTATTGAAAAAAAGATAATTGCTGTGAAGAAGTTGTCGGTCTTGCAAAACTGTATCACAGGATCTCTGGTGTCTTTTCTACCAAAAAAGCCACATATTCCAACTATTGATCAATCCTTCTTCTTTGTTTCCAACTTTTGCATTTCAATCACCAGTAATTACCAGTGTGTTTGATCAATTTTAGATTTAGAAGTTGGTAAAATCTTCAATTTCCTCATTTTTGACCTTAGCGTTTGATTCTTAAATTTGAATAATAGTCGTATTAACTGGTCTTCCTTGTAGGCATGTCGATATTTTTCTATTACTAACAGCATTGTACTTCAGTATAGATCTTGAAATGTTCTTTTTGACGATGAATGTGATGCTGTTCCTTTTTGATTTGTCATTCCTGGCATAGTAGACCATACGATTGCCTTAACCCAAACGGCAACTACTAGTTCTTTTCAGCTATCTAATGCCTAGGATATTGATCTTTACACGTTCCATATAATTTTTTTTGACTTTCAATTTCCCTAGATTCATACTTCATAAATTCATACTGATTATTAGTGGATGTTCGCAGCTGGTTCTTCTAATTCTGAGTCATGCCATACCAGCAAATGAAGGTCCTGAAAGCTTGACTATATCTACGTCATTAAGATCAAGTGTACCTTGAGGAGGCAGCTTTTCCCGAGTCATCCTTTGAGTGCCTTCCAACCTGAGGGGCTTCCAAACTTCCAGCAGTATACGAGACAATGTTCAGCTGCTATTCATAAGTTTTTCACTGTCTAATTTTTTTCACAAGTGGTTATTTAGGATGACACAAGCCTAGTAGAACGACAAGCCTAGTGGTATGATTATCAATATGATAGCAATTTTTACAATGTACCAAAACATCTTTTCTCTTGACCTTTTCTTTTGATAAATTACGAGTATTTTGTGAGCAAAGAGAACATTTTGCTCAGAACTGCCTGCCAAATGGCTTGATATAGATCACTCAGTCAGTAAAATGTTTGTTAAATGAATCAACAAATGGATGGAAGAATTTTGAATTGAGATGACACTGTCTCTGTGAATGTCAATGACTCCGCGTACCTGAATCTGAAAGTTCCACCCAACCTCCTTTGCCAACAGAAGCATCCCTCTTCCTCTACCTCATGAGATTGGTCATGCATTATATAGAACTCACTGATTACCTCACCTGAAGTGGTTACCTTTAAAATTCTTCTTATAAGTGTATTTACCACTCCTGGACTGTCTTTTAGTGTATAACATGTATCAGGCCTGCCATTATCCATGGGATGAAAAATTCTTACTTAGAAGGAGAGCAAAGATATTAAAAGTTTTACAATATTTTGCTCATTAATTTGGTCATAAATATGAAAATTATTTTGAAATGGATTCTTATAACAAAAATCGGGAAAGGAAACACATGATTTTACACTGAGCTCATTGTATTAAAATGAGTGTATTTATCAGAAACCCTGGGTTCACTAGGCCACCTTAAGTAGGTAGGAAGGATTCTAGTGGATTTATCAGGTGGTTAATAATCTGATGACTCAAGGGTAACCTACAACAAAAGAAGTAAAATGTCATAAACACCTCAATATACAGTTTTAATTGATGAGATATATTTGTTAGAATGCATTCATCATGTTCTCGCTATTCGTTAACCTCAACATTGTGTTCCCTACCAGGTGGCTATTATAATGCAAAGGCAAATCTGTTAGAGGTCTGACTGTAATTGTTTCAGCTATGTGATGGAGAGGCAGGTTTTGGAGGTCTGATACCGCTCTACCTCTTAAACAGAGCCTTCACCTACACACAGCACAGACCGGAGGGCTGAGGCTCAATCCATGCCAACTAGCCACCCGCAAAAGGGGTCTGAGGATAATGGTGCCTACCAGTCTTTATGGATATAAGAATTGGGTGCCTGAGGCACAGCTGCAGAGCCCACCCAACAGAGCACTCTAGAGAACAGAGACGCTACATCCTCACTGACACTTGGGGGAAAGCTGTCAGCATCCTACCCTCCTCAGGGTGTGATCCCCTGCCGCTACCAGAAACCAGTGTATAAAACCATCACCACTACTCTTCTAAGATAGTAGGTGAGAGCTTAAACCACACAGTAGGGGGCTGACTGTCAGGACACCTGAGCTGATTCTATTAAAAACTAGTGAATGGACTCATAGGCTCATATACCTGGTAACAGTTCTAACCATCTGGTAACAGGACATTAGTGCTTCAAGGGCTCCAATGACCAAGTTAGCGTACTCTAGTACCCTATCTGAGTATATCAAAACAAAGCAAAACAAAAAGACGGGACACTGTGAGAAAACATAAACTATTACAATAACTTATAGATGGCTCAGAGACAGCAGTCGATATCAAATCACATAAAGAAGCAGACCATGATTGCTTCTACAAACTCCTAAAACAGAGAATCAAGGTCTCTCCCAGGGGAAGATGTACCCTGGAATTGCCAGATGTAGAATACAGAAGATTAGCATACAGAACACTTCAAGACTTCAGGGACAACACAGGGGTGAAATCAGGCAATGTACACAAAAAGCCAAGGAACACACAGATAAAGACTTTGAAGAAATTAAAAAGATTATTCAAGAGCATAATGAAAAATTTAATAAGCTGCAAGAATCCATAGACAGACAGCATTCAGAAACCCAAAATATTAACAATAAAATTACAGAATTAGACAAATCAATAGGAACTCAGAGAAGCAGAATTGAGGAATTGAAATGCAGAATTGTGGAGACGGCAGATAAGGCACTTGCGCCAATGTAGTTGAAGAAAAATGAGATAAAAGAATTTAGAAAAATGAAGAAACTCTAAGAATCAAGTAGGACTCTATCAAGAACAACTTGTGTGTGATTAGAATTCCAGAAGAGGAAGGGATAACAGAAAATACAGAGAGAATTATTGAAGATTTGTTGGCAGAAAACTTCCGTGACATGGTGGAAGAGGAAAGGATATCTATCTAAGATGCTCATCGAACCACATAAAAGGCAGATCCCAAAAGAAAATCACCAAGACATATTATCATCAAAATTGCAAAACCAAAGCTAAAGAGAAAATTTTAAGAGCAGCCAGGGATAAATGAATAGTTACCTACAAAGCATAATGAATACGAATAAGTTCAGACTACTCAGCAGAAAACATGCAGGCAACAAAGACAATGGGATGACATACATACAGCACTGAAGGGGAAAAATTGCTAGCCAAGAATCATATATCCAACAAACCTCTCTCTCAAATATGAAGGGGAAATTAAGTCATTTAGAAATAAACACAAGCTTAGAGAATTTGCAAAAACCAAACCAAAACTACAAGAAATACTTAAGGGAATTCTCTGGATAGAAAGTCAATAATGTCAGATATCAACACAACACAAGGACACAGAACAGAGCATCCTGATATCAACTAAGATAGGGAAAACACAAAAATAAAATAAGATTTAAAAAAATGCTCAAAACATGGAATCAGTGACATCATTATGTAAAAGATGACAGTAATCATTAAAGAGGGATGAAATACAGCAGGCATAGGGCTTCCGTATGGAGAGGAAATCAAAGCAATATAGGGAGATACAAATTAGGTTCATACGTAGAACAGCGGTAACCACAAATAAGACTAACAATCCCAAACTTCAAAATAGAAACAAAGATAAACGTAAAGACTCAGCAAAAACAAATTCATCTACAACAAAAAAGACAAACACACAATTTACAAAGAAAAAATTCCCAGCACAAAAAAGTAAGTGGAAAATAAAACTGTCAACAATACAGAAAAAGGCATCAAAATGACAGCACTAAATTCATACCTATCTATAATTACACTGAATGAAAATGGACTAAATGCACCAATAAAGAGACAGAGAGTCATGGATTGGATTAAAAAAACCCCATGATCCAGCTATATGCTGTCTACAAGAGACACGCCTTAGACTTAGAGATACAAACTATAACTCAAAGGATGGAAAAAATACATCAAGCAAACAACAATCAAAAACGAGCAGGAGTGGCAATATTAATTTCTGACAAAATAGACTTTAAAGTTAAATCCACCACAAAGGATAAGGAAAGACACTGTCTAATGATTAAAAGGACAATTTACTAGGAAGATAAAAAAAAGAAAAAAATTTTTAAATACATATGCACCCAATGACAGGGCTCCAAAATACATAAAACAAACTCTAATAGCATTGAAAAGTGAGATAGACAGCTCTGCAATTATAGTAGGAGACTTCAACACACCACATTTGGTGAAGGATAGGACATCCAGTAAGAAGCTCAGTAAAGACACAGAAGATCTAAATGTCACAGTCAATGAACTTGACCTCATAGACATACAGAAAACTCCACCAAACAGCTGCAAATTATACTTTCTTTTCTAGTGCACATGAAATATTCTCTAGAATAGACCACATATTAGGTCATAAAGCAAGCCTTAGCAGAATCCAAGACATTAAAATATTACAAAGCATGTTCTCAGATCATAAGGCCATAAAAGAAGACAAAAACAGAAAAACCAGGGAAAAGAAATCAAATACTTGGAAACTGAAAAATACCCTGCTCCAAAAAGACTGGATTATAGAAGACATTAAGGAGGGAATAAACAAACTCATAGAATCCAATGAGACTGAAAACACTTCCTATCAGAACCGTTGGGATACAGCAAAAGCAGTGTTTAGGGGTCTATTTATGTCAATAAATGCACACATACAAAAAGAAGAAAGGGCCAAAATCAAAGAACTGTCCCTACAGCTTGGACACAAAGAAAGAGAGTAACAAAAGAAACCCTCAGGAACCAGAAGAAAACAAATAATAAAAATTAGAGCAGCATTAAATGAATTAGAGAACAGAAAACAACTGAAAGAGTTAACAAACAAAAAGCTGGTAAACCATTGGCTACACTGACAAAAGAAAAACAGGAAATAAATAACCCGAATGAGAAATGAGATGGGTGATATTACAACAGACCCAGCTGAAATTAAAAGAATCATATCAGATTATTAAGAAGAATTGTACTCTAACAAATTGGAAAACCTAGAAGAAATGGATGAATTCCTAGAAACACACTATCTACCTAAACTAACACAAACACAGGTAGAACAGCTAAGTTGACAGATAATAAAAGAAGAGATTGAAAAGATAATCAAAAAACTCTCAACAAAAAAAGGCCTGGCTCTGACAGCTTTACTGCAGAGTTCTACCAGACTTTCAGAGAAGAGGTAACTCTACTACTATTAAAGGTATTTCAGACCATAGAAGAGGACAAAATACTCCCAAACTCATTCTATGAAGCCAGCATATCCCTGATACCAAAATGAGCTGAAGACACCACAAAAAAGAAAATTACAGACCTATGTCCCACATTAGCTGATACGCAACAATCCTCAACAAAATTCTAGCCAATAGGATTCAACAACATGTCGAAAAAATAATTCACCATGACCAAGTGGGATTCATACCAGGTATGCAGGGATGGTTCAACATTAGAAAAACAATTAATGTAATCCACCACATAAATGACAAAAAAGACAAGAATCACATGATTTTATTAATTGATGCAGAAAAGGCATTTGACAAAGTTCAACACCCATTCAGAATAAAAACTCTCAGCAAAATAGGAATAGAAGGAAAATTCCTCAACATAATAAAGGGCATTTATACAAAGCCAACAGCCACCATCATCCTAAATGGAGCGAGCCTGAGAGTAATCCCCTAGAGAACAGAAACCAGACAAGGCTGTGCCTTATCGCCAGTCTTATTCAACATTGGGCTGGAAGTCCTAGCCAGAGCAATTTAGCTAGATAAAGAAATAAAGGGAATCCAGACTGGAAAGAAAGAAGTAAAAGTATCTCTATTTGTAGATGACATGATCTTATACACAGAAAACCCTAAAAAATACTCAAGAAAACTACTGAAACTGAGAGAAGAGTTCAGCAGAGTATTGGGATACAAGATAAACATACAAAAATCAATTGAATTCCTCTACACCAACAAAAAGAACATCAGAGAAGAAATCACCAAATCAAAACCATTTACAGTAGCCCCCGACAAGATAAAATACTTAGGAATAAATCCAACCACAGACGTAAAAGATCTATACAAAGAAAACTACAAGACACTACTGCAAGAAACCCAAAAAGACTTTCATAAGTGGAAAAACATACCTTGCTCATGGATCGGAAGACTTAACATTGTAAAAAGATCTGTTCTCCCAAAAGCTATCTATAGATACAATGCAATTCTGATCCAAATTCCAACAGCATTTTTTAATGAGATGGAGAAAGGAATCACAAACTTCATATAGAAGAGAAGAAGGCCCTGGATAAGTAAAGCATTGTTGAAAAAGAAGAACAAAGTGAGAGGCCTCACTCTACCTGATGAGAGTCAAAACAGCCTGGTACTTGTACAAAAACAGATACATAGACCAATGGAACAGAATTGAGAATCCCAACATAAATACATCCACATGTGAGCAGCTAATATTTAACAAAGACCCAAACTCAGTTAAATGGAGAAAAGACACTCTGTTTAGCCAATGGTGCTGGCGTAACTGGATATCCATCTGCAAAAAAAAGAAAGAAAGAAGACCCGTATCTCACACCATCCACAGAAACTAACTCAAAATGTCTCAAAGTCCTAAATATCAAGTCAAAAATGATAAAGATCATGGGAGAAAAAATAGGGACAATGCTACGAGCCCTAATGCATGGTATAAACGGTAAACTAAACATTACTAACAATGTAGAAGAGAAACTAGATAACTGCGAGCTCCCAAAAATCAAACACCTATACTCATCCAAAGACTTCACCAAAAGAGTAAAAAGATTACCTACAGACTGGGAAAAAGTTTTTAGCTATGACGTATCTATCTGATCAGCGTCTGATCTCTAAAATCTACATGATACTGCAAAACTCAACTACAAAAAGACAAATAACCCAATTAAAAATGGACAAAAGATATCAGCAGGTACTTCACTAATGAAGACATTCAGATAGCTAACAGACACTTGAGGAAATGCTCATGATCATTAGCCATTAAAAAAAAAAAAAGCCATTAGAGAAATGCAAATCCAAACTACATTGGGATTCCATTTCACTCCAACAAGGTTGGCATTAATCCAAAAAACACAAAACAATAAATGTTGGAGAGGTTGTGCAGAGACTGGAACACTTCTACACTGCTGGTGAGAATGTAAAATGGTACAACCACTTTGGAAGTCGATTTGGCACTTACTTAAAAAACTAGAAATAGAAATACCATACCATCCAGCAATCCCACTCCTTGGACTATATCCTACAGAAATAAGAGCCTTTACATGAACAGATATATGCACACCCATGTTTATTAAAGCACTGTTTACAATAGCAAAAAGATGAAAGTGACCAAGGTGCCCATCAACAGATGAATGGATAAATAAATTATTGTATATTCATACAGTGGAGTACTATGCATCAGTAAAGAACAATGATGAATCCATGAAACATTTCATAACATGGAGGAATATGGAAGGCATTATGCTGAGTGAACTTAGTTGCAAAAGGACAAGTATTGTATGAAACCACTATTATAAGAACTCTAAAAATAATTTAAAAAGAGGAGAAAATATTCCTTGATGGTTTAGAGAGGGGGGAGGGAGGGAGAAAGAGCGGTATTCACTAAGTAGATAGCAGATAAGAACAATTTTAGGTGAAGGGAAAGACAACACACATTACAGGAAAGGTCAGACCAACTGGACTAAACCAAAAGCAAAGAAGTTTCCTGAATAAACTGAATGTTTCGAAGGTCACCGTAGCAGGGGCAGGATTATGGGGACCATGGTTTCAGGGGACATCTAAGTCAATTGGCATAATAAAATCTATTAAGAAAACATTCTGCATCCCACTTTGGAGAGTGGCATCTGGGGTCTTAAACGCTAGCAAGCGAGCATCTAAGATGCATCAATTGGTCTCAACCCACCTAGATCAAAGGAGAATGAAGAACCCCAAAGACACAAGGTAATTACAAGCCCAAGAGACAGACAGGGCCACATAAACCAGAGACTATACCAGCCTGAGACCAGAAGAACTAGATGGTGCCCAGCTACAACTGATGACTGCCCTGACAGGGAACACAACAGAGATCCCCTGAGGCAGCATGAGAGCAGTGGGATGCAGGTGTCAAGTTCTCATAAATAGACCAGACTTAATGGCCTGACTGAGACTAGAAGGTCCCCAGACCTTCTGTTAACCCAACACAGGAACCGTTCCCAAAGCTAACTCTTCAGACAGGGACTGGACTGGACTACGGGATAGAAAACAATGCTGGTAAAGGTTCTTGGATCAAATAGACATATGAGACTACGTGGGCAGCTCCTGTTTGGCAGGAGATGAGATGGCAGAGGGGGTCAGAACCTGGCCAAATGGACATGAAAAATAGAGATTAGAGGGAAGGATTGTGCTGTCTCATTTGGGGGAGAGCAACTAGGAGTATATAAAAAAAAAAAGCAAGGTGTATATAAATTTTTGTATGAGAGACTGACTTGATTTGTAAACTTTCACTTAAAGCACAATAAAAATTAAAATAAAATAATGTATGAAATGACAATGCTGTATGCATCAGAAGTTTAAAAATGTAAACATCATATGTCTGCCAGTGTAAAAAATTAATGAAGGTAAGGATATTATTTCTTGTTACACTTACATTCTCTGCATTCACAATGATGACTGTGCCCCCAAAAATGTTTTTGTTGCTAGGTGCCATCAATTCGGTTTCAACTCATAGTGATGTTATGTAGAACAGAAGGAAACACTGCCCAGTCCTGTGCCATCCTCACAATTCTTGTTAAAGATGTTAGGCAATTTTTCATTCATATAGGAAAAAAAAAGGGAGAAATCAGAATGAATGAAAAAATTAATATGAATTCACACTTTGCACTTTATATGTAAAACTACTCTAAATGGAAAACATATCTAAATGATATGTGTTATTAGGTTCTATCCTGTCAGTTCCAACTCATAGTGACCCTACGTACAACAGAACGAAACACTGACTTGTTCTGCATCATCCTCACAATTGTTGTAACGTTTGAGCCTATTGTTGTAGCCACTGTTGTCAATCCATCTCGCTGAAGGTCTTCCTCTTTTTACTGACTGTGATGGATAAGATTATGTGTCAAGTTGGTTAGGCCATGATTCTCAGTGTTTATATGTGATCACCCCATGATGGGATCTTCTATGAGTAGCCAATCTGTTGAAAGGGAGTTTCTTTGGGTGTGTGGTCTGCATCTGAATACAAGCGGATGTTCTGGCCTTTGCCTGCTCGGAATCCTGCAGCTGTCTCCTGTTCCTCTGACTGCCAGTTCCCGGGACTTGAGCTAGCAGCTTACCTTTCGACCTTGAGATTCATTGATCTTCACAGCCTGTGAACGAGAGCCCTGCTCTCCAACCTACCGATCTTGGGTTTGCCAGCTCCTGAAGCTACTAGAATCAGGAGAATCGTCTATTCTGATCCATGGACTTGGAATGTTCTGGCTTCTACAATTGTATGAGCTGTTTCCTTGATATAAATCTCTCTCTATATATTTATTTATACAATTTACTGGTTTTGCTTCTCTAGAGAACATGGCCTAGCACACTGACCTTCTCCTTTAGAAGCATGATGTCATTTTCCAGGGACTGGTCACTCCTGATAACACATCCAAAGTATGTGACAAGTCTCACCATCCTCACTTCAAAGGAGCCCTCTGTCTATATTTCTTCCAAGACAAATTTGTTTGTCTTTCTTGCCAACATCGTAATTCAAAGGTATCAATTCCTCTTTGGTCTTCCTTATTCGTTGTCCAGATTTTGCATGCAAAATGATATGTAAAAATATAATGATTCAAGAAGAGAAACTAGGAGAAAACTGTGTAACTTTGAATTAAGCAACAAGTTTTAGATATAACATCAAGAACATGATGGATAACCAAAATTGATAATGGATTTTATCAAAATTATAAACCTTTCCTCTGTGAAAGACACTGTTAAGAGAATAAAACAGCAAGTCAAAGAATTAAATTGGGCGGGGCCAAGATGGTGGACTAGGTGGACGCTGCCGCGGATCCCTCTTGCAACAAAGACTCTGAAAAACAAGGGAATCGATCACATACATAACAATCTACGAACTCTGAACAACAAGCACAGACTTAGAGACGGATAACGAACAAATACGGACAGACAGCAACCGTTCTCAGAACTAGGAGCCAGCGTACCAGGCAGGTGACCTTTGGAGCCCGATCTGGGGCAGAGCCCAGGGGGGCAGACAGCACAGACGGGGGGCCCAGCCCTTCACCCCCGAACCCATCCCGGGAGGAAGTCTAGCTGGTTGGCGCGGGCGGCGTAGTGGCGCAGCTGGAGGGAGAAGCACCCAGGAGGTACTGACTGATATTGGAGTGGGGAGAACAGTGTCCTAGATGGGGACCCGTCCCGCCGGGAGTTTGGCAGGAAGCGGGCAAGGCGCGAGCGGGGGGGAGGTCAGCTATATTTCCCTAAAGCGACCCCGGGACGGGGCCCACACGTTCCTGCGGGAGGATGCCCACCCAGTCCGCGCGTGCGGCGCGGCGAACTGGAGGGAGAAATCCCTGGAAGTGACTGGTCTCAGAGCGGCGAAAACAGCGTCCCAGATGGGGAGCCATTCCGCTGGGATTTGGGCGCATGCGTGGGCGGGGCATGAGCCCGGGGTCCAACTATATTCCCCTGAATTGACCCAGGGGGCAGGCCCACCTGGTCGTGCGGGTGACGCCCACCTAGATCGCGCGTGTGGCGCGGCGCACGGGAGGGAGAAATCCCCAGAAGTGACTGGTCTCGGACTGGGGAAAGCAGCGTCCCAGCCGGCGAGCCGTCCAGCAGGGATTTGGGAGCGCGCGGGCGGGGCGTGAGCGCGGGGTCCAATTATATTCTCCTGAATAGACCCTGGGGGCGGGCCCACCCGTTCGTGCGGGAGACGCCCACCCAGTGCGTGCGAGCGGTGCCGCGCACCGGAGGCAGTAGTCCCCGGGACAAAGTGACTGGTCTCCGAGCAGGGAAAGCAGTGTCCTAGCCGGGAAGCCATCCCGCCCAGATTTTGGCGGACAGGGGCGCAGTGTGAATGCGGTGTTCAGCTCTATATTCTGTGGTGCTACACCCCCGGCTCTCTAATCCCACCCCCACCCTCCCCAGGCGGCTCCATTAACATCCAAATACCCAGAGCCAGAGGGAGAATTCAGATAGGGATCTGACGGCATTTTTTTTTAGCTGATTACCTGGAAAATCTAGTTTCCCAGTGATGGCTCGGAGACAGCAGTCCATATCAAACCACATAAAGAAACAGACCATGACAGCTTTTCCAACACCCCAAAGAAAAGAATCAAAATCCTTCCCAAATGAAGATACAATCCTGGAATTATCAGATACAGAATATAAAAAACTAGTTTACAGAATGCTTAAAGATATCACAAATGAAATTAGGATCAATGCAGAAAAAGCCAAGGAACACACTGATAAAACTGTCAAAGAACTCAAAAAGATTATTCAAGAACATAGTGGAAAAATTAATAAGTTGCAAGAATCCATAGAGAGACAGCATGTAGAAATCCAAAAGATTAACAATAAAATTACAGAATTTGACAATGCAATAGAAAGTCAGAGGAGCAGACTCGAGCAATTAGAATGCAGACTGGGAAATCTGGAGGACCAGGGAATCAACACCAACATAGCTGAAAAAAAATCAGATAAAAGAACTAAAAAAAATGAAGAAACCCTAAGAATCATGTGGGACTCTATCAAGAAGGATGACTTGCGAGTGATTGGAGTCCCAGAACAGGGAGGGGGGACAGAAAACACAGAGAAAATAGTTGAAGAACTCCTGACACAAAACTTCCCTGACATCATGAAAGACGAAAGGATAGCTATCCAAGATGCTCATTGAACCCCATTTAAGATTGATCCAAAAAGAAAAACACCAAGACATATTATCATCAAACTTGCCAAAACCAAAGACAAACAGAAAATTTTAAAAGCAGCCAGGGAGAAAAGAAAGGTTTCCTTCAAGGGAGAATCAATAAGAATAAGTTCAGACTACTCAGCAGAAACCATGCAGGCAAGAAGGGAATGGGACGACGTATACAGAGCACTGAACAAGAAAAACTGCCAACCAAGGATCATATATCCAGCAAAACTCTCTATGAAATATGAAGGAGAAATTAAGATATTTACAGATAAACACAAGTTTAGAGAATTTGCAAAAACTAAACCAAGACTGCAAGAAGTGCTAAAGGAGATTGTCTGGCCTGAGGACCAATAATATCAGGCACCAGCACAATACAAGGTCACAAAACAGAACGTCCTGATATCAACACAACTCAAATAGGGAAAGCACAAAAACAAAGACTAACTCTAAAAAATAAATAAATAAACAAAATAATACACATAACAGGAAATCATGGAAATCAATAGATAATCGATCACAATGATCAAAAAGAGGGACTAAATATAGGAGGCATTGAACTGCCAGAAGGAGAGTGATACAAGGTGATATAGAAGGATACAAGTTAGGTTTTTACTTAGAAAAATAGGGGTAAATAATAAGGTAACCACAAAAAGGAATATCAATTCCATAACTCAAGAAAAAAAACAAGAAAAACGTAACGACTCAACAAACACAAAGTTAAACATTATGAAAATGAGGATCTCATAAGCTACTAAGAAAAACGTCGCTGCACAAAAAAGCATGTGGAAAAATGAAATGGCCAACAACACACATGAAAAGGCATCAAAATGACAGCACTAAAAACTTATTTATCTATAATTACGCTGAGTGTAAATGGACTAAATGCACCAATAAAGAGACAGAGAGTCTCGGACTGGATAAAGAAACACGATCCGTCTATATGCTGCCTACAAGAGACACACCTTAGACTTAGAGACACAAACAAACTAAAACTCAAAGGATGGAAAAAAATATATCAAGCAAACAATAAGCAAAAAAGAAGAGGAGTAGCAATATTAATCTCTGACAAAATAGACTTTAGACTGAAATCCGCCACAAAAGATAAAGAAGGACACTATATAATGATAAAAGGGACAATTGATCAGGAAGACATAACCATATTAAATATTTACACACCTAATGACAGGGCTGCAAGATACATAAATCAAATTTTAACAGAATTGAAAAGTGAGATAGACACCTCCACATTTATAGTAGGAGATTTCAACACACCACTTTCGGAGAAGGACAGGACATCCAGTAAGAAGCTCAATAGAGACACAGAAGACCTACTTACAACAATCAACCAACTTGACCTCATTGACTTATACAGAACTCTCCACCCAACTGCTGCAAAATATACTTTTTTTCTAGTGCACATGGAACATTCTCTAGAATAGACCACATATTAGGTCATAAAACAAATCTTTGCAGAATCCAAAACATCGAAATATTACAAAGCATCTTCTCAGACCACAAGAAAATGAAGCTAGAAATCAATAACAGAAAAACTAGGGAAAAGAAATCAAATACTTGGAAAATGAACAATACCCTCCTGAAAAAAGACTGGGTTATAGAAGACATCAAGGAGGGAATAAGGAAATTCTTAGAAAGCAACGAGAATGAAAATACATCCTATGAAAACCTCTGGGACACAGCAAAAGCAGTGCTCAGAGGCCAATTCATATCGATAAATGCACACATACAAAAAGAAGAAAGAACCAAAATCAGAGAACTATACCAACAACTTGAATAGAAAGTGAGCAACAAAAGAACCCATCAGGCACAAGAAGAAAACATTTAATAAAAATTAGAGCTGAACTAAATGAAATAGAAAACAGAAAAACAATTGAAAGAATTAACAAAGCCAAAAGCTGGTTCTTTGAAAAAATTAACAAAATTGATAAACCATTGGCTAGACTGACTAAAGAAAAACAGGAAAGGAAACAAATAACCCGAATAAGAAACGAGAAGGACCACATCACAACAGAACCAAATGAAATTAAAAGAATCATTTCAGATTACTACGTAAAATTGTACTCTAACAAATTTGAAAACCTAGAAGAAATGGATAAATTCTTGGAACACTACTACCTACCTAAACTAACACATTCAGAAGCAGAACAACTAAATAGACCCATAACAAAAAAAAGAGATTGAAACAGTAATCAAAAAACTTCCAACAAAAAAAAAGTCCTGGCCCAGAAGGCTACATTGCAGAGTTCTACCAAACCTTCAGAGAAGACTTAACATCATTACTACTGAAGGTATTTCAAGGCATAGAAAATGACGGAATACTACCCAACTCATTCTATGAAGCTACCATCTCCCTGATACCAAAACCAGGTAAAGACATTACAAAAAAAGAAAATTTTAGACCTATATCCCTCATGAACATAGATGCAAAACTCTTCAACAAAATTCTAGCCAATAGAATCCAACAACACATCAAAAAAATAATTCACCCTGATCAAGTGGGATTTATACCAGGTATGCAAGGCTGGTTTAATATCAGAAAAACCATTAATGTAATCCATCACATAAATAAAACAAAAGATAAAAACCACATGATCTTATCAATAGATGCAGAAAAGGCATTTGACAAAGTTCAACACCCATTTATGATAAAAACTCTTACCAAAATAGGAATAGAAGGAAAATTCCTCAACATAATAAAGGGCATCTATGCAAAGCCAACAGCCAATATCACTCTAAATGGAGAGAACCTGACAGCATTTCCCTTGAGAACGGGAACCAGACAAGGATGCCCTTTATCACCGCTCTTATTCAACATCGTACTTGAAGTCCTAGCCAGGGCTATTAGGCTAGACAAAGAAATAAAGGGTATCCAGATTGGTAAGGAGGAAGTAAAGCTATCACTATTTGCAGATGACATGATCGTACACATGCAAAACCCTAAGGAATCCTCCAGAAAACTACTGAAACTAATAGAAAAGTTTGGAAGTGTCTCAGGATATAAAATAAACATACAAAAATCACTTGGATTCCTCTACATCAACAAAAAGAATACCGAAGAGGAAATAACCAAATCAATACCATTCACAGTAGCCCCCAAGAAGATAAAATACTTAGGAATAAATCTTACCAAGGATGTAAAAGACCTATACAAAGAAAACTATAAAACTCTGCTACAAGAAATTCAAAAGGACATACTTAAGTGGAAGAACATACCCTGCTCGTGGATAGGAAGACTTAACTTAGTAAAAATGTCTATTCTACCAAAAGCCATCTATACATATAACGCACTTCCAATCCAAATACCAATGTCATACTTTGAGGGGATAGTGAAACAAATCACTAATTTCATATGGAAGGGAAAGAACCCCCGGATAAGCAAAACATTACTGAAAAAGAAGAAGAAAGTGGGAGGCCTCACTCTACCGGATTTCAGAACCTATTATACAGCAACAGTAGTCAAAACAGCCTGGTACTGGTACAACAACAGGCACATAGAGGAATGGAACAGAATTGAGAACCCAGACATAGATCCATGCACGTATGAGCAGCTGATATTTGACAAAGGCCCAGTGTCAGTCAATTGGGGAAATGATAGCCTTTTTAACAAATGGTGCTGGCATACCTGGATATCCATTTGCAAAAGAATGAAACAGGACCCATACCTCACACCATGCACAAAAACTAACTCCAAGTGGATCAAAGACCTAAACATAAAGACTAAAACGATAAAGATCATGGAAGAAAAAATAGGATCAACCCTAGGAGCCCTAATACAGGGCATAAACAGAATACAAAACATTACCAAAAATGATGAAGAGAAACCCGATAACTGGGAGCTCCTAAAAATCAAACACCTATGCTCATCTAAAGACTTCACCAAAAGAGTAAAAAGACCACCTACAGACTGGGAAAGAATATTCAGCTATGACATCTCGGACCAGCGCCTGATCTCTAAAATCTACATGATTCTGTCAAAACTCAACCACAAAAAGACAAACAACCCAGTCAAGAAGTGGGCAAAGGAGATGAACACACATTTCACTAAAGAAGATATTCAGGCAGCCAACAGATACATGAGAAAATGCTCCCGATCATTAGCTATTAGAGAAATGCAAATTAAAACTACGATGAGATTCCATCTCACACCAACTAGACTGGCATTAATCCAAAAAACACAAAATAATAAATGTTGGAGAGGCTGCGGAGAGATTGGAACTCTCATACACTGCTGGTGGGATTGTAAAATGGTACAACCACTTTGGAAATCCATCTGGCGTTATCTTAAACAGTTAGAAATAGAACTACCATACAACCCAGAAATCCCACTCCTGGGAATATACCCTAGAGAAACAAGAGCCTTCACACAAACAGATATATGCACACCCATGTTTATTGCAGCTCTGTTTACAATAGCAAAAAGCTGGAAGCAACCAAGATGTCCGTCAACGGATGAATGGGTAAATAAATTGTGGTATATTCACACAATGGAATACTATGCATCGATAAAGAACAGTGACGAATCTCTGAAACATTTCATAAAATGGAGGAATCTGGAAGGCATTATGCTGAGCGAAATGAGTCAGTTGCAAATGGACAAATATTGTATAAGACCACTATTATAAGATCTTGAGAAATAGAAAAAACGGAGAAGAATACATACTTTTGTGGTTACAAAGGGGGGGGAGGGAGAGTGTTTTTTATTGATTAATCAGTAGATAAGAACTGCTTTGGGTGAAGGGAAAGACAACACTCAATACAAGGATGGTCAGCCTAATTGGTCTGGATGAAAAGCAAAGAGGTTTCCGGGATAAAATGAAAGCTTCAAAGGTCAGCGGAGCAGGGGCTGGGGTCTGGGGAACTTGGTTTGAGGGGACTTCTAAGTCAATGGGCAAAATAATTCTATTATGAAAACATTCTGCACCCCACTTTGAATTGCGGCTCCTGGGGTCCTAAATGCCAACAAGCAGCCATCTAAGATACATCAATTGGTCTCAACCCACCTGGAGCAAAGGCAAAGGAAGAACGCCAAGGTCACACGACAACTAAGAACCCAAGAGACAGAAAGGGCCACATGAACCAGAGACCTACAGTATCCTGAGACCAGAAGAACTAGTTGGTGCCCGGCCACAATCGATGTCTGCCCTGTCAGGGAACACAACAGACAACTCCTGAGGGAGCAGGAGACCAATGGGATACAGACCTCAAATTCTCATGAAAAGAACATACCTAATGGTATGATTGAGACTAGAGGAATCCCGGAGACAATGCTCCCCAGAACTTCTGATGGCACAGGACAGGAACCATCCCCGAAGACAAATCATCAGGCATGAAAAGGACTGGTCAGTGGGGGGGAGAGAGATGCTGATGAAGAGAGAGCTAATTAAATCAGGTGGACACGAGAGAGTGTGTTGGCAACTCTTGACTGGAGGGGGGATGGGAAGATAGAGAGAGAGGGAAGATGGCAAAATTGGCACGAAACGAGAGACTGAGGGGGCTGACTCAATAGGGGGAGAGCAAGTGGGAGAAGGGAGTAAGATGTATGTAAACCTACATGTGACAGGCTGGAATGGTAAATGTTCACTTGAAGCTTAATAAAAATTAATTAAAAAAAAAGAATTAAATTGGGCATTCCCAAATCACTTCTCTGATAAAGGATGTATATCCAGAGCATATAAAGAATGCTCAAGCTCAAGAAAATAAAGGAAAAATTTGTGTATAAGAAAATGGAAAGAGAAATCTTGTCAAAATCAGTTTATTGATACCAACAACCACAGAAAAAAACACTCAGCATCATTGTACAGAAGGAAAATATAAAACTTAAAACCACAATGTGACAGTTTCATTTACCTGTTAGAACAACTAGAGTCAAAAAAAAAAAAAAAAAAAAAACTCAAAATGTTGCAGAGAACGTGGAGAAACAGGAACTCTCACACATTTCTGGTGGAATGCAAAATGGCAGGGTGACTTTTTGGAAAAGTTTGACAGTTTCTTGTTATGTTCAGCATACACTTACCATTGAACTCAGCAATCCCACTCCTACGTGTTTTGCCCAATTGAAATGAGAACTTATATTTACAAAAATATATCTATGATATCGCATGTAACATCTTTATTTATAATCACCAAAAACTGGAGGCCATTCTAATGTGCTTTGGTAGGTGAATGGATAAACAAACTGTGAAATATCCATATAATGGAAAACTAATCCAAATTATAAAGGAATAAATTCTTGATTCACAAATCAACATGGCTGAAACACAAGTTCATTTTTCTAAGTGAAAGAAACCAGACTCAAGGCTTTATATTGTATGACCCTATTTGTATGGTTTTCTAGAGTGACAAAAATATAGGGATTGATAACAAAACAGAGTTTGGCAGGAGTCGTGAGAGGAAAAAAAGGTTAACTAAATAAGTGTAACATAAAAACTGTGAGATGATGCAGGTGGCTGCATGACTCCAAGCATTTTTCAACATCCACATAACAGCAAAGCACTATTTTTATAGACTGTGAATTAAAAATAATTACCAGGATGTTGGTGAACTCAAAATGCAGTGCAGATTGAAATTACTTTTTTGTAAATTAATGAGATATTTAACAAATGAGACGGCACTGGTTTTTTTTTTTTTAACAGATGAGAAGGCAAGTAAGAAAATCACTATGCTGAGTAATTTTGAGAAACAGAAGTTTTTTTTTAATTTTTTTCTTGTGCTTTAAGTGAAAGTCTGCAAGTCAAGTCAGTCTCTCACACAAAAACTTACATACACCTTGCTACATACTCCCAATTGCTCTCCCCCTAATGAGACAGCCAGCTCACTCCTTCCACTCTCTCTTTTCGTGTACATTTCACAAGCTTCTAACTCCCTCTACCCTCTCATTTCCCCTCCTGGGAGGCGATGCCAACATAGTCTGAAGTGTCCACCTGATCTAAGAAGCTCACGCCTCGCCAGCAACCCTCTCCAATCCATTGTCGAGCCCAATCCCTCTTTGAAGAGTTGGCTTTGGGAATGGTTCCTATCAGGGGCCAACAGAAGGTCTGGGGGCCATGACCACCAGGGTCCTTCTAGTCTCAGTCAGAACATTAAGTCTGGTCTTTTTATGAGAATTTGGGGTCTATATCCCACTGCTTTCCTGCTCCCTCAGGGGTTCTCTGTTGTGCTCCCTGTCAGGACAGTCATCGGTTGTAGCCGGGCACCATCTAGCTCTTCTGGTCTCAGGCTGATGTACTCTCTGCTTTATGTGGCACTTTCTGTCTCTTGGGCTTGTAATTACCTTGTGTCCTTGGTGTTATTCATTCTCCTTTGATCCAGGTGGGTTGAGACCAATTGATGCATCTTATTATTATTTTTTTTTTTTAGATGGGCACTTCTAGCGTTTAAGGCCCCAGACACCTCTCTCCAAGATGGGATGTAGAATGTTTTCTTAGTAGATTTTATTATGCCAATTGGCTTAGATGTCCCCTGAAACCATGGTCCCCAATCCCCTGCACCTGCTACACTGACCTTCACAGCATTCAGTTTATTCTGGAAACTTCTGTGCTTTTGGTTTAGTCTAGTTGCGCGGACCTTGCCTGTATTGTGTTATCTTTCCCATCACCTAAAGTTTTTTTTTTTAAAGTAGGTTTCTACTATCTAATTAGGGAATAGTTCTCTCCCACCCTCCCTACCTCCCCCTCTCTAAACCATCAAAGAATTTTTTCTTCCCTGTTTAAACTATTTCTTGAGTTCTTATAATAGCGATCTTATAAAATATTTGCCCTTTTGCAACTGACTAATTTCACTCAGCATAATGCTGTCCAGATTCCTCCATGTTATGAAAGGTTTCATAGATTCATCACTGTTCTTTATCGATGCATAGTATTCCATTGTGTGGAATACCATAATTTATTTATCCATTCATCCATTGATGGGCAACTTGGTTGCTTCCATCTTTTTGCTATTGCAAATAGTGCTGCAATGAACATGGGTGTGCATGTATCTGTTCATGTAAAGGCTCTTATTTCTGCAGGATATAGTCCAAGGAGTGGGATTGCCGATACTTATGGTAGTTCTATTTCTAGCTTTTTTTCAAAAATAATTTTTATTGTGCTTTTAGTGAAAGTTTACAAATCAAGCCAGTCTTTCACACAAAAACCCATATACACCTTGCTACACACTCCCAATTACTCTCCCCCTAGTGAGACAGCCCACTCTCTCCCTCCACTCTCTCTTTTCATGTGCTTTTCACCAGCTTCTAACACCCTCCACACTCTCATCTCCCCTCCAGGCAGGAGATGCTAACATAGTCTCAAGTGTCCACCTGATCCAAGAAGCTCACTCCTCACCAGCAACCTTCTCCAACCCATTGTCCAGTCCAATCCATGTCTGAGGAGCTGGCTTCGGGAATGGTTCTTGTCCTGGGGCAGAAAAAGGTCTGGGAACCATGACCACTGGGGTCCTTCCAGTCTCAGTCAGACCATTAAGTCTGGTCTTATGAGAATTTGGGGTCTGCATCCCACTCCTCTCCTGCTCCCTCAGGGGTTGTCTGTTGTGTTCCCTGTCAGGGCAGTCATCGGTTGTAGATGGGCACCATCTAGTTCTGATCTCAGGCTAATGTAGTCTCTGGTTCATGTGGCCCTTTCTGTCTCTTGGGCTCATAATCACCTCGTGTCCTTGGTGTTCTTCATTCTCCTTTGATCCAGGTGGGTTGAGACCAATTGATGCATCTTAGATGGATGCTTGCTAGCGTTTTAGACCCCAGACGCCACTTTTCAAAGTGAGATGCAGAATGTTTTCTTAATAGATTTTATTATGCCAATTGGCTTAGATGTCCCCTGAAACCATGGTCCCCAAACCACTGCCCCTGCTACGCTGAACTTCGAAGCATTCAGTTTATTCAGGAAACTTCTTTGCTTTTGTTTTAGTCCAGTTGTGCTGACCTCCCCTGTATTGTGTGCTGTGTTTCCCTTCACCTAAAGTAGTTCTTATATACTATCTAATTAGTGAATGCCCCTCTCTCCCCCTCCCCCTCCCCCCTCTCGTAACCACAAAAGAGTGTTTTCTTCTCAGTTTAAACTATTTCTCAAGTTCTTATAATAGTGGTCTTATACAATATTTCTCCTTTTGCAAGTTGCTATTTTCACTCGGCATAATGCCTTCCAGGTTCCTCCATGTTATGAAATGTTTCACAGATTCCTCACTGTTCTTTATCAATGCGTACTATTCCATTGTGTGACTATACCATAATTTATTTATCCATTCATCCATTGACAGGCACCTTGGTTGCTTCCATCTTTTTGCTATTGTAAACAGTGCTGCAATAAACATGGGAGTGCATATATCTGTTCATGTAAAGGCTCTTATTTCTCTAGATTATATTCCAAGGAGTGGGATTGCGGGATCTTATGGTAGCTCTATTTCTAGCTTTTTAAGGAAGCGCCAAATGGATTTCCAAAATGGTTGTACAATTTTACTTTCCCACCTGCAGCGTATAAGTGTTCCAATCTCTCCACAGTCTCTCCAAAATTTATTGTTTTGTGTTTTTTGGATTGATGCCAGCCTTGCTGGAGTGAGATGGAATCTCGTTGTAGTTTTGGTTTGCATTTCTCTAATGGCTAATGATCGTGAGAATTTCCACATGTATCTGTTAGCTACCTGAATGTCTTCTTTAGTGAAGTGTCTTTTGCCCATTTTTTAATTGGGTTGTTTGTCTTTTTCAGTTGAGTTTTTACAGTATCATGTAGATTTTAGAGAACAGGTGTTGATCAGAAATGTCATAGCTAAAAACGTTTTCTCAATCTGTAGGTAATCTTTTTACTTTTTTGAAGTCGTTGGATGAGTGTAGGTGTTTTATTTTTAGGAGCTCCCGGTTATCTAGTTTTTCTTCTGCATTTTTAGCAATTTTTTGTATACTGTTTATGCCATGTATTAGGGCTCCTAAAGTTGTCCCTATTTTTTCTTTCATGATCTCTATCGTTTTAGATTTTATACATAGGTCTTTGATATGTTTTGAGCTTGTTCTTGTACACGGAGTGAGGTATGGATTTTGGTTTTTTTTTTTTTTTTGCAGATGGATATCCAGTTATGCTGGCATCATTTGTTAAAAAGGCTGTCTTGTCCGCATTTAACTGTTTTCAGGCCTTTGTCAAATATCGACTGCTCATGTATGGATGGATTTATGTCTGGATTCTCAATTCGGTTCCTTTGATCTATGTATCTGCTTTTGTACAAGTACCAGGCCGTTTTGACTACTGTGGCAGTATAATAGGTCCTAAAATCAGGTAGAGTAAGGCCTCCCACTTTGTTCTTCTTTTTCATTAATGCTTTACTTATCCAGGGCCTCTTTCCTTTCCTTATGAAGTTGGGGATTTGTTTTTCCATTTCGTTAAAGAATGTCATCGGAATTTGGATTGGAATTGCATTAAATGTATAGATCACTCTGGGCAGCATAGACATTTTTATAATTTTAAGGCTTCCTGTCCATGAGCAAGGTATGTTTTTCCACTTAAGTAGGTCTCTTTTGGTTTCTTGCAGAAGTGTTTTGCAGTTTTCTTTGTAAAGGTCTTTTACATCTCTGGTAAGATTTATTCCTAAGTATTTTATCTTCTTGGGGGCTGCTGTAAGTGGTATTGATTTGGTGATTTCCTCTTTGAAGTTCTTTTTGTTGGTGTAGAGGAATCCAACTGATTTTTGTATGTCTATCTTGTATGCCGATACTCTGCTCAACGCTTCTATTAGTTTCAATAGTTTTCTGGAGGATTCCTTAGGGTTTTCTGTGTAGAAGATCATGTCGTCTGCAAATAGATATAATTTTTCTTCTTCCTTGCCAATCCGGATGCCCTTTATTTCTTTGTCTAGCCTAATTGCTCTGGCTGGAACCTCTAGCACAATGTTGAATAACAGCAATGATAAAGGGCATCCTTGTCTGGTTCCCAATCTCAATGGGAATGTTTTCAGGCTCTCTCCATTTAGGGTGATGTTGGCTGGTGGCTTTGTATAAATGCCCTTTAAAAATTTTTTTTTTTTTTTTTATTATGTTGAGGAATTTTCCTTCAATTCCTATTTTGCTGAGAGTTTTTATCCTGGATGGGTGTTGAATTTCTCAAATGCCTTTTCTGCATCAGTTGATAAAATCATGTCATTCTTGTCTTTTTTTTATTTATGTGGTGGATTACATTAATTGTTTTTCTAATGTTGAACCATCCCTGCATACCTGGTATGAATCCCACTTGGTCATGGTGAATTATTTTTTTGATATGTTGTTGAATTCTATTGGCTAGAATTTTGTTGAGGATTGTTGCGTATCAGTTCATGTGGGATATAGGTCTGCAATTTTCTTTTTTAGGTGTCTTCAGCTCATTTTGGTATTAGGGATATGCTGGCTTCATAGAATCAGTTTAGGAGTATTTCGTCCTCTTTTATGGTCTGAAATACCTTTAGTAGTGGTGGAGTTACCTCTTCTCTGAAAGTCTGGTAGAACCGTGCAGTGAAGCTGTCAGAGCCAGGACTTTTTTTGTTGGGAGTTTTTTGATTATCTTTTCAATCTCTTCTTTTGTTATCTGTCAACTTAGCTGTTCTACCTGTGTTTGTGTTAGTTTAGGTAGATAGTGTGTTTCTAGGAATTCATCCATTACTTCTAGGTTTTCCAATTTGTTAGAGTACAGTTTTTCGTAGTAATCTGATATGATTCTTTTAATTTCAGTTGGGTCTGTTTTAATACCACCCATCTGAATTCTTATTCAGGTTATTTGTTTCCTCTCCTGTTTTTCTTTTGTGAGTTTGGCGTATGGTTTATCAATTTTTATGATTTTTTCAAAGAACGAGCTTTTGGTCTTGTTAATTCTTTCAATTGTTTTTCTGTTTTCTATTTCATTTGGTTCAGCTCTAATTTTTATTAAATGTTTTCTTCTTGTGCCTGAGGGTTTCTTTTGTTGTTTTCTTTATATTTATTCAAGTCGTAGGGGTAATTCTTAGATTTTGGCCCTTTCTTCCTTCTGGTATGTGTGCATTTATTGATATAAATTGACCTCTGAGCACTGCTTTCACTGTGTCGCAAAGGTTCTGATAGGAAGTGTTTTCATTCTCATTCAATTCTATGTAATCCTTTATTTCATCCTTAATGTCTTCTATAATCCAATCTTTTTTGAGCAGGGTATTGTTCAGTTTCCAAGTGTTTGATTTCTTTTCCCTTTTTTTTCTGTTATTGATTTCCACTTTTATAGCCTTATGGTCAGAGAAGATGCTTTGTAATATTTACGTGTTTTGGATTCTGCTAAGGCTTGCTTTATGACCTAATATGTGGTCTATGCTAGAGAATGTTCCATGTGCACTGGAAAAGAAAGCATACCTGTTTGCTGTAGGTCTATGAGGTCATGTTAGTTGATTGTGGCACTTAGATCTTCCGCGTCTTTATTGATCTTCGTTCTGGATGTTCTGTCCTTTCCTGAAAGTGATGTGTTGAAGTCTCCTACTATTATTGTGGAGCTGTTTATCTCACTTTTCAATGCTGACAGAGTCTGTTTTATGTATCTTTTAGCCCTATCATTGGGTGCATAAACATTAAATATGGTTATATCTTCTTGGTATAAAAAAACAATTTTAATCATTGTATAGTGTCGTTCCTTATCCTTTATAAGGGACTTAACTTTAAAGCCTGTTTGTCAGAAATTAATATTGCTACTCCTGCTCTTTTTTGATTGTTGTTTGCTTGATATATTTTTTCCATCCTTTGAGTTTTAGTTTGTTTGTATCTCGAAGTCTAAGGTGTCTGTTGTAGGCAGCATATAGATGGATCGTGTTTTTTAATCCATTCTGCCACTCTCTGTCTCTTTATTGGTACATTTAGTCCATTTACATTCAGCGTGATTATGGATATGTATGAATTTAATGTTATCATTTTGATGTCTTTCTGTGTGTGTTGTTAACAGTTTCTTTTTCCCACTTAATTTTATGTGCTGAGTAGATTATATATAGTCCTTTCCTCATATTCATTGTTGTTGATTTTGTTTCTGCTGAGTATTTTTTCTTGTATTTTATTTTGATGAGTAGAATACTTTGTCTCCTTTTGCTTACCTTATTATTTACCCCTGTTGTTCTTGTTAGGTGCCATCGAGTCGGTTCCGACTCATAGCGACCCTATGCACAACAGAACGAAACACAGCCCGGTCCCGCGCCATCTTTACAATCGTTGTTATTCTTGAGCTCATTGTTGCAGCCACTGTGTCAATTCACCTTTTTGAGGGTCTTCCTCATTTCCACTGACCCTGTACTCTGCCAAGCATGACATCCTTCTCCAGGGACTCATCCCTCTTGACAACATGTCCAAGGTATGTAAGACGAAGTCTCACCATCTTTGCCTCTAAGGAGCATTCTGGCCGCACTTCTTCCAAGACAGATGTGTTTGTTCTTTTGGCAGTCTATGTTATATTCAATATTCTTCGCCAACACCACAATTCAAAGGCGTCAACTCTTCTTCGGTCTTCCTTATTCATTGTCCAGCTTTCACATGCATATGATGAGATTGAAAATACCATGGCTTGGGTCAGGCGCATCTTAGTCTTCAGGGTGACATCTTTGCTCTTCAACACTTTGAAGAGGTCCTTTGCAGCAGATTTGCCCAGTGCAATGCGTTTTTTGATTTCTTGACTGCTGCTTCCGTGGCTGTTGATTGTGGATCCAAGTAAAATGAAATTCTTGACAACTTTAATCTTTTCTCCGTTTATCATAATGTTGCTCATTGGTCCAGTTGTGAGGATTTTTGTTGTCTTTATGTTGAGGTGTAATCCATACTGAAGGCTGTGGTCTTTGATCTTCACTAGTAAGTGCTTCAAGTCCTCTTCACTTTCAGCAAGCAAGGTTGTATCATCTGCATAACGCAGGTTGTTAATGAGTCTTCCTCAAATCCTGATGCCCCGTTCTTCTTCATGTAGTCCAGCTTCTCGGATTATTTGTTCAGCATTCAGATTAAGTTTACCCCTAGTTTTCTAAATTTAAAACTTACTTTCACTTCTTTGTATTGCTGTATCTTCCTGTCCATATGGAAGATCTATGATTACATTTCTTAGTCCCTCTTACTTTTTTAATGTTGAGGTTTTTTTATCTTGTTTTTTTTTTTTTTTCCCTGTCTGGGTTGACTTCTGATTGCTCTGCCCAGTGTTCTAGTCTTGGGTCGATGCCTGACATTATTGATTTTCTAACAAAAGAACTCCCTTTTTTTTTTTTTTTAGTATTTCTTGTAGTTTTTGTTGGTTTTTACGAATTCCCTAAACTTCTATTTATCTGGATATGTCCTACTTTCACCTTTGTATTTAAGAGACAGTTTTGCTGGATATATGATTCTTGGTTGGCAATTTTTTTCCTTCAATTTTTTTTAAATAAGTCATCCCATTGCCTTCTTGCCTGCATGGTTTCTGCATAGTAGTCTGAGCTTATTCTTATTGACTCTCCTTTGTAGGTGACTTTTTGTTTATTAAAATACTCTCTTTATGTTTGGTTTTGGCAGGTTTGATTATAATATCTCTTGGTGACTATCTTTTAACATCTACCTTATGTGGAGTTCGATGAACATCTTAGATAGATATCTTTTCATCTTTCACAATATCAGGGAAGTTTTCTGCCAACAAATCAGCAATTGTCTCCATATTTTCTGTTATCCCTCCCTGTTCTCGTTCTCCAGTCCCTCGCAGGTTATTTCTCTTGATAGAGTCCCACATGATTCTTAAAGTTTCTTCATTTTTTAAAATTCTTTTATCCGATTTTTCCTCAAATATGTTATTGCCAAGTGATTTACCTTCAAGTTGAGAAATTATGGCTTCTACTTGCTGAATTCTGCTCCTCTGTTTTTCTGTTGAGTCGTGTAATTCTGTAATTTTATTGTTAATCTTCTGAATTTCTGATTGCTGTCTGTCTATGGATTTTTCCAGCTTATTAAATTTTTCATTATGTTTCTGAATAATCTTTTTAATTTCTTCAATTGCTTTATCTGTGTGTTTCTAGGCATGTTCTGCGTATTGTCTCATTTCCTTCCTGATGTCTTGAGGAGTTCTGTATATTAATCTTTTGTATTCTGCCTCTGCTAATTCCAGGAATGCACTTTTATCTAGAAGATCCCTGGATTCTTTGTTCTGAGAGCTTATTGAGGTGATCATGGTCTGTTTCTTTATGTGACTTGATATTGACTGTTGTCTCTGAGCCACCTATAAGTTATTATATTAGTTTATTCCTGCTTACTGTGTCATAGCCTCTTGCTTTGTTTTGTTTTGTTTTGATATGCCCAAATGGGTTGCTTGAATGAGCTAGCTTGATTATTTTCACCTTTGGAACTCTGACGTCCTGTCCCCAGATGGAAAGAGCTGTTATCAGTTATATCATTCTAGGAGTCCATTCACCTTTCTTGTATGAATTCAGCTCAGGTGTCCAGGTAGCTGATCATGAAGTGTGTGGTACAGGCTCTGTCCTACAGTCTTAGAGGGGCAGTGGTAATTGGTGTATATACCAATATCTAATTGCAGCAGGGGGTCATGCTCTGAACTAGACATGGGGCTGAGAACTGACCCCCGAGTGTCTCTGAGGAAAGCACATCCGTGTTCCCTAGAGTGTGCAGGGTGGGTTCTTCAGACAGACCATGACCTCCTAATATTTTTGGTTGTAAAGACTGGGAGGTAATAGTTATCCTTGAAACTCTGTAGTGGGTGGCTGAGTGACCTGAGTGGAGCTATCAGTCGTTAGGCCCATCATGTGGGTAGGTGAGGACGCTGTTTAATGGGCAAAGCAATGCCAAACATCACCCACCTCTCCGCCGCACAGCTGTAATGGTTAGAGTCTGCCAACAAGGGTCTAGTCTCCTGAAATAGGCACACACAGGTCCACGCAGAGGGGAAAGGTGCTCAAAGTCCGTGGACTATTTATGCCTGGACAGGAGCCGCTTCTGTGCTGAGCTCCCCTGGTTAGTGGAGCTGGCAAATTATCTTTTCCCTCAATTGCAAATTTTTTCCTTCTCCATGGCTGGGAGGATGGCTCTAGGCACTCAGCAGTGCCTATCTCAGGCCCAGAGAATTCAGCCGCTGAAGCTGGCTTGTGAGTGTGGGGCGCGGTGAAACATACGGAAGTGCTTAGCTTTTGCTGAGAGCACCATTTCTCTCTGGTTCTGAAGGTATGAGTAGGCTGTGTGGCTGGTTGCTTCTCCCTAAGGAAACTGTGGCAAAATGCTAGTATCAACCCACTGCTGCCACTCTGGAATGATGCCTGAGGGCTTTCCGAGATTCAGGCTCAGTAACTCCTCTCTGCTTCTGTACTGTCTCTTCTTCCCCCTTCCCCTCTGTTCTTCTTCTAAGCTTGCCTTTGATGCTCAGGGCTTCCAGCTTGTCATAAATATACTCATTTCACTTTTTTTTTTTTTTGGCCTTTGTTGTATAGAGGTTTCGCCGGAAGCATCTGTCTATTCCACCATCTTAGCTCAGCCAGCATAAACAAAATCTTTTGGATGCTCAAAAACTAAGAGAAATAGATCACAAACACTAAACTTGCAGTGGAAAAATTATAGGTATATGGTTTAAAAGTTCTGAAATTATTGTATATATTTATGAGGTTTAGACAAATAAAGAAGTGTATTTTAATAATGACAGTCCCTGGTTGGTGCAAATAGTTAGCATTCTCAGCTGCTAACCGAAAGGCATATGTTCAAAACTTTCACATTTCTAATGAAGACCATTCTTTACAAATTCGATCAAAATTTCACCTTTTATAAGAAAGTGGGTTTCTTATTTTATTACTCATAAAATATGAAGTAAGGAGGAATATTAAGCAACTTATTAATGGATATAAATATTACATAGAAGTGACCATCTTAGGCCCTCCGTGGGATGCAAGGATGAATGTAACTCTTCTCAAGAGAGATCTGCTGGAGAGAAGAGTGAGCAGGTTACTGAGAAATCCAAGGACCCCTTCCAGATTTCCCTTATGGTCCATAATATAGCAGAGATGTGGCCTGACTTTGTCTGGTTTCCAGGAGATCAGTACACAGTCTTTGCTGAGGTTAAAAATATTTCCACATCTTTTGAAGGTTTCTGATGTTCTACTTTTTATGTCCTGAAAAACTGCCTTTAACCCATTACAAAATAAAATATGATTAGTATGAATGTTGCTAGTTGTTGGAAGGTTTGCAATGATTTTACATTTTATTCTTCACAACAGAAATTTTACTCTCTAAAATCAAAAGGAGATAGCTGTCAAGATTTTAATAGACAGAATTGATAAACTATTACTACATTCAAAATAGCATTTGAATAGGTGGGAAGAAGCTGAGTAGGTTAGGAAAATGGAAGAAGTTTTTTCTTAACTTTTCTGGATATCCATTTGGATAAGTGGGCTTATGGAGAAGATAACTGTGAGACAGAATTACAAGGGAATGAAACATTTTTTCCAAAAAGCTTAATAACTCAGTGTCATGGATTGAATTGTGTACCCTAATAATACGTGTCAAATTGATTAGACCATGATTCCCAGTACTGTGTGGTTGTCCTTCATCTGGTGATTGTAATTTTATGTTAAAAACTACTAGGGTAGGATTGTAACACCCTTACCCAGGTCACATCCCTGATCGAATGTAAAGGGAGTTTCCCTGGGGTATGACCTACACCACCTTTTATCTTACAAGAGATGAAAGGAAGGGAAACAAGAAGAAAATGTGGGACCGCATACCACCAAGATAACAGTACCAGGAGCAGAGCGAGTCCTTTGGATGCGGGGTCCATCCATGGAGAAGCTCCTAATCTGGGGAAAGATTGATGCCCTGAATTTGGACTTTTACCCTACTTCACTGTGAAGAAATAAATTTCTCTTTGTTAAAGCCCATCCACTTGTGTTATTTCTGTTACAGCAGCATAGACTAAGACACTCAGGAAGATAATTTCATGGAAAATGCAATGAGCCGTAATGCAGTGACAGAATTGATAAGATATAAGGCTAGCCGTCATTTTTCAATTTGTGCTTCAGTCAAAATGAAAAATAAATACATTACGCCTCTTTCAGTTCAAAAATAAAAATGTTTCTATTTAAATACATACATGTACATTTTTAGGAAGCCATACAGAATGTGGAACATTAAAGATCGTGATGGAATAAGAAGGCAAACCAGTGAGTAATTGAAACTTTTGTATTTTTTGAATAATTAGGTTACTTATTCTGTCTTGTAGCAATTGTATTTAGTGTACTCATATGGTCTTGGCAATTAGACCCATAAATCTTAGGGTTAAAAATTTAAATATGTCACTTGTAATAAGGCAACTGATTTCTTACATCCTAAAAAAAACAATGAGTTGTTACTTCAGGCTTCTAAGTTTGACTTTTACTTTTTGGTAAGTTAAAGTAACCCATTTCTGTTTCTAGGAGATAGATTGTCTAATAAACTATTGCGTGAAAAGAAAGGGCTATGTAATTCTTATGACTGTTTCAACAAAATTGTAATCAGAGTTTGCATAAATAGGACATAAAATGACAATTATTTTATTCATTGTCTCCCAAAGATGTGCTTTGTTGTGTGAGGATTTCCTACTACTGTATTTTTAATATAAAAGAACTAATAAATGTGTATTAAAAGAATGCCAACAAGATCTTAAAAATAAGAAAAAAAATGCATGGATTATACAGGATATTTTAGAATATTGGAGATGATGATGCTGATCATGATGAATTATATCTTTCATCTCTTCCTCTTCATACTATTTTTGTGTAAATGGGATTAAAAGAAGAAAAATTGAAGAAAGAAATGAACAACTACACAATGGTCACAGTGCTTGAAATCTCCTTTACAACTATATGCATTCCTAGATTTCTGGGTGCAGTTATCACCAGGGATAAGACCATTTCCTATAACAACTGTGCAGCTCAACTCTTCTTTATTTTCATGAGGGTGACAGAATTTTACATTCTGACAGCCATGTCCTATGACCTCTATGTGGCCATCTGCAAGCCCCTGCATTACAGGAGCACCATGAACAGAAAACTCTGCTTGTGTCATGTGTGTGGCTGAGAGGGTTTCTGACCATATTCCCACCCCTTATGCTTCTTTCCCCCCGGATTACTGTGCTTCCAAAGTCATTGATCACTTTGCATGCGACTATTTTCCCCTCTTACAACTATCTTGCTCAAATACGTGGCTCCTAGAAGTAATTGGTTTTTACTTGGCTTTGGTTACTTTGCTATTCACTTTGGCATTAATGATTTTGCCCTACATGTGTGTCATCAGGACTATTCTGAGAATCCCATCTTCCAGTCAGAGAAAAAAAACTTTCTCCACTTGTTCCTCCCACATGACTGTCATTTCCACCTCTTATGGAAGCTGCATCTTCATGTATGCCAATCCCTCTGCAAAAGAAAAGCATCATTGACCAAAGAAGTTGCTATTCTGAACACCTCTGTTGCCCCTGTGCAGAACCCCTTCATTTATTCCCTAAGGAACCAGGAAGTAAAACAAGTCTTTGAAAACTTCCTCCAGAACGTAGTGTTTTCTACAAATTGGGAGCTGTTTTTTTTTTTTTTTTTAGCAAAAATACAGATACATGTGGTTGACATGAGTTGGAATCAACTCCACACCAACAGTTTTTTTGGGGGGAGGGCGTATAAAGAACAATTAAATGTAAACCTGAAATTCATAGATGTTTGTACAGGTATGCTTGTTCTTTTAGAGTCTCTTTACCTGTCAAATCATTTGATCTGATATTTTGCAAATCCCTCACTTTAACTTCTGTGCCTGAGTTTCTCCGATGCAGTGCCTATTAACATATTTGAAAATATGGTAAACCTTATTTCTCCTACTGAATTTTCTGAAAACCTTACATTTTCCTTGAAGGCACACTGTAGTTAAGATGGAGTAAAGTTGTTTTAATTCTGTTTATTTTCTCAGCTCTTAAAAGACACAGTTATTATTGCTTCATACTTCAAATGTAGTGTTTCAAATGTATGTAATTTCTTGTGTATTTTCGAGATGAATATTGACAGTGATTTCAGTAATGTTTATAGAATTTCCATGCTCTGTGTCATTGTTCATTAAATTCAGTTTAATTCGTACTATTGTGTTGCACTTTGAATACAGAGCTTTATACTTTGTGAAATTTAATGTATATTTTCTGGATAAATATTGATCATGATATTAAGTATTTTTTATAAAATTTTCATGTTTTTAAAACTTCTTAGGAGATATTCATAGTTTTTCTAAAACATGCAAAGTAAATGCACTAAAACTAAAACACATTTCACTTCTATGTTTTCTGTAAATTATAAAAGTTCCACGTTGCAAACTACAAAAGTAAATTTAGGCTACGCTATGATTATTTTGGAAACCCTGGTGGCGTACTGGTTAAGTGCTACGGCTGCTAACCAAGAGGTCAGCAATTCGCATCTGCCAGGCACTCCTTGGAAACTTTATGGGGCAGTTCTACTCTGTCCTATAGGGTCGCTAGGAGTCGGAATCGACTTGACGGCAGCGGGTTTTGGTTTTATGATTATTTTAATTATATGAACCCCACAAGTTATATGAACAGTGTTGTGATAATGATTCATCTGGCTTAAAATATAAAACATTGATTAATGGCTATATTTTAGAAGAGCTACAGTTTCAAATTTTCTTTTTCTTTTCTTTTTCTCCCAAAAAAAAACTTGAAGTACTTGTCAAATCATGGAAAGTGTTGTTATACAGATTTTTAGTATAATTCAAATAAGTTTTGGTCTTTATATGTGTCTATATATATATATTTTTTATATGCTTTTAAGATCTGGAACACAATGCGTTCCAATATGAGAAATGAACATGGTGACTTCTCTTTGAGGAATTTAAAACCTGAAAGTCTTGGTGATACCTTACACTTGTCTGTGATTTAAATAGTCTCAGAGATCTTTTACATTTTTTTACTCATGTATTTATTCATCTCTTTATTCCCAAACATTAGTATCTACATAGGAAATGATTCAGTGATGGAAAAGAATGGCTTTTGTGCTTGTTCATATCCAGAGTAAGGGAAAAAAGAAGTAAATTGATGATTATAATCCAATTGTATATAAATTCTGTAATATCTCTATGAAGAATACACTGTACAGGCACATGAAAATATTAAGGTTATAAATATAATGGGTTTGCCCACATTATTCAGAATTTGGAAAAAACATTACAGCAATAAGGAAGGCACAATCATTGTTATTTTTATGTATTATGTTAGGATTACAGTCATGATAAAGACAGCAGATAAAGAGAAAAATTTGCTACATTACAAAGCCTTGCATAACTAGACATTCCATTAACAACTAACATTTAGTTAATACTTAAAAAATATTGCACACACGACCAAGTATAAAAGCTTAACTATTTTTGCACACTCCTATGACATAGTGGGTTCCTTGGGTGGTACAAACTGTTAATGCTGCACTCAACTGCTAAACAAAAGGTTGGAGATTCGAGTCCACCCAAAACTGCTTCAGAAGAAAGGCTTGGAAATCTACTTCCAAAATATAAGCCATTGAAAACCCTATGAAGCACATTTCGATTTTTAGGCACATGGGGTTGCCATTGACTGGAAAGCAACGGTTTTTTTTTTTTTTTACCGACATATGTAATAATCATTCTACGTGACTACACTTTATGTTTTTAAACTTGATTGGCATCCAGCATGCTGGAATAATAGCTGTCATTCTGAGCAAACTAAGTAAACGACAGTCTTTGCAACTACAGACAAAAAGAAAAATACTTATCCATGTATGTAGATTTGGGGTTCCATCTGAAATTGAGTTAAATTTGGTGTATTCATAATTATTTAATACATTATAAGCAGTAAGGTACTTTTTTCCTGGTTAAATAAATAATGACTGTTATTGAAGTACTGAGTTATGATACCTAACTTTCAACTTACCATCAATAAAAACATAAGAAAATTAGGCACGTTAGCTTTTCCAACTTAAGTGTCCTCATTTTTTAAAAATAAAAACGAAAATACTTTAGTTTTTATGCCATATGCTTACCGTGGAAACCCTGGTGGCATAGTGGTTAAGTGCTACAGCTGCGAACCAAAGGGTTGGCAGTTCGAATCCACCAGGTGCTCCTTGGAAACTTTAAAGGGCAGTTCTACTCTGTCCTACAGGGTCGCTATGAGTCAGAATTGACTCGACAGCACTGGGTTTGTTTTTTTTTGTGCTTACCATGAGATAAACGTATAAAAGATATACATAAATTAATTTTTTTAAGTAAAAAAAGTTATTCAAATGTAACACTAGTGTTTAAGAATCCAACAGTATGAAGGGCTTAGGTTTTGCTCCAAATCTATGACTTTGTCTGTTTATAAGTGAAATTATATATATATATATAATTTCTTTTTAGGCACTCCAATCTATTGTGCACAGGTGAAATTTCTTTCCCAGCTCTTAATTTCATATCATGTAAAGCCATTACTTGCTAGTCACATTGAGTTTAGTCTGGTCAATTTAAAAATATCAGCTTCATATTCAACTAGCTTCGGCCAGGCATTGAAATTTGGATGGAGTCTTGGGCTCCTTTCATTGCCTCTTCTCTACTCAGAGATAGTTCGTGATTGGGACAAAGGCAGAAGACAGATGGAAAAGGACAAACACCTTTTATTTATCTGGTGCTCCTTTAAATCTCTTTTGATTAACATTGGATCTTTGTGGGAGGGTGTCTAAATGCAGATACTCCTATATGGTGCATATGAGTAAATTCAATGGAGTTCACACAAATTGCAGTGCTACAACCAATCCCTCACCAGTATTTAACTCTGAGGTACATAACGTAGAAAATTGCATTAGTGTTCCTTAATCTGGAAGCAGCTAAACTTGAAAGGGTTCTTGCAAAATGCCTAAAGTGTGATTATCTTTTCTGATGTTTAATTGATCTAAGGGAAACCTGCACATTCTTGGTTTAACAAGTAATAATTGTAACGACTACTTCACTTCTGCTCACTCTCTGTGCCCAAGTGTTTCTCTGAAATTCTTTCTCTTCTACTCAAATTGAGAGGGCAGAGCAGCAAATACAGTGTGATATACCAAATCATCGTAAAGAGAAGCCTGTCATTCTCAGAAGCACTGTGTATTCATGTATCTGGTTCTCTAAGACCTTTTAAACTTGATCTTGAGAGTCATTGTCAGGTTGCAACATTCACAGAAAATGGAGGGAAAATCGTTTCTAAGCTGATGATGACATGGTTCCATTAATCTTTCTCTTTTAGCAAACTCCACTGTATATGGAATAATGAGAGATTCTAGATAATGGTTTCTGGTAGCAGAATCTGTCCAACTGCCAGTTATTTAGCTCTGTAATGGTTGCTCGACCCCAAACTTATCCTGACTGTAGGGCTTTATAAATTGAATTGTGTCTGACCCAAATTATCTGTTGCAAGTCCTAACCCCTCTACCAGTGGTTATAATTCCATACGGGAATGTGTTTTTTCGTTGTGTTCATAATGTAGCAAAAACAAACAAAGAAACATTGCCATTGAGTCTATTCTGACTCACAGCAACCCTATATGAAAAAGTAGAACTGCTTCATGTGATTTCCACGGAGTGGCTGGTGGATTCAAACTGCCAACTTTTTGGTTAGCAACAGAACTCTTAACTACTGCACCACCAGGTTTTCCAATAATGTAGGATGTGTCTTAAATCAATCCCTTTTGAGATATAAAAGAGCAGATTAAGCCAGGGATAGCAAGCATAGTTGGGAGAAGGTAGATACCATGCCACTTGAAGATCACCAAGGAACCAAGGAACAGAAGCTGAAAAGAGACAAGGGCCTACCCCTCGAAGAGACACAGATAGAACGCCTTCCTCCAGAGCTGGTGCCCTGAATTCAAACTTCTGTCTAGTCTCCTAAAATGTGAGAAAATAAATGTGTTTGTTAGTGTCATCCACTTATTGTATTTCTGTTATAGCAGGACAAGATAATTAAGACACGAGGGTTAAGCATTTGATTTTTACAGCTGTGGAAAGTAAACCACAATGCCAACACAGAAGAAAATTTTCTTAGCATCCTCTTACAAAGACATGAAAACAGCTTGGCACTATTTCCATTTTTCATATCTTTGTAAATTAATACAGTAGTGGAACCAGCATCCAAGTTCAGATGAATGAGGAAATACACTTAAGTGAATTTTCTCATGAGAATTATGCTGTATGACAGTACACTAGGCAAAGGAATGGTATATCATCCCGTTGATTCATTTAAAAAAATCTAGAACTGTTTCTTAAACTCGCTAAGCCTCAGTTGCATTGGCTCAGTTGTTTATCAGGGTAGATCTGAAAATATAGATAACAAGTGTATTCACTCTCAGTTAGTTCAGGACAATCCTTGCACAGAAACAACAGGAAAGCAAAAATAATAAATTTTATTGAAGATATTGGAAAGTAAAAAAAAAAAGCAAAGAATTTTAGGATTAAAATACAATATGTTAAAGAATTCAGAATGATAATCCCAGCAAAGGAGGTCACTTTTCTGTGCGCATAATGGAAGAGGTAGCTGAACAGATAAATCAGGAAATCTTCCTAACAGGTTAAAAAAAAAACACAAAAACCGGAGTGTAGGACTTGCCAAGTTTATGAAGCTAGAAAACTTTTATACTTTCAAAGTTTATTTAAAACGTTAAGCCATAGAAATAAGAGCGGGGAAAAGATAGCCTTTACCCTAAACAAAATCTTCAAATTACATCAATTCATGGATTTAGATTAATATACCTTTGAATATTAGTGTCCCTAATCATCTGCTAGAAAAAAGCATAAAATCTCTGTAGGAAGATATCATTGCCCTAAACACCACTATATTTCTATAACTTTGTCACACAACTCCTATCTATCAGAAATAATAACCTGGCACATGAGCAGATAAAGCAATATAAATAAAATCAAACAAAGCTAACAATAAAAACAGAGTAAGAGTGGCTGTAGAAAATAGACTCGAAAGGCACAAATGTTAAATTAGCTATGCTTAATGTATTCAAAAGATCACAGTAAGAATTGTAATTTTGATTCAAGTTCTTAGAATTACTGAGGAAAAAAAATCTGTTATTTAAAGCTCTCCTTAATAACTCAGTGGAGGTGTTTAAGAGCAGATTAACATAGCCAAAGAAAGAGCTAGTGTACTGGAACAGAACTCAGAAGAGTGAATATTTGAGAAATACTAAAGCAAAACTAGAGAAGAGGGTAAGAGACAAAGAGAATAAGGTGAGGACTTCTACCAGATGGATTAATGGGATTCCAGAAAGAGAAAGGAAAAAAAAAAAAGGAGAGGCAATTTTTGAAGTGATAAACCAAAAAAAAAAAAAAAATCTGTTACCTTTGAGTCTATTCTGACTCATAGCGATCCTAGACAAAGTAGAACTGTGCCATAGGGTTTCCAAGGAGCTGCTTTGGATTTGAACTGCCAACTTTTTCGTTAGCAGCCAAGCTCTTTTTTTTTTCCTTCTTTTTTGTTTTAATTATTTTGTTGTTGTTGTCATTGGGAATATACATAGCAAAACATACACCAATTCAACAGTTTCTACATGGACAATTCAGTGACATTGATTACATTCTTTGAGTTGTGCAACCATTCTCACCCTCATTTTCTGGGTTCTTCCTCCCCCATCAACATAAACTCACTGTTCCCTCCCCCATCAACATAAACTCACTGTTCCCTAAGAATCCTATCTAATCTTTTGAGTTCCTGTTGTCATTATAGATAGTTCTTTTTTTATGGTGCTATAGGTTTACAGAGCAAATTAGCTTCTCATTAAACAATTAACACACATATTGTTTTGTGACATTGATTGCCAACCCCACGACATGTCAACACTGTCCACTTCTCAATCATGAGTTCTCTATTTCCATTCCTCTCTGTCAGACCAGTAAGTCTGCTCTTTTTTTGTGAGTTAGAATTTTGTTCTACATTTTTCTCCAGCTCTGTCCAGGACCCTCTATTGTGATCCCTATCAGAGCAGCTGGTCGAGGTAGCTGAGCAGCATCTAGTTGTGTTGGACTCAGTCTGGTAGAGGTCGTGGTACTTGTGGTCCATTAGTCCTTTGGACTAATCTTTCCCTTGTGTCTTTCGTTCTCTTCATTCTCTCTTGCTCCAGATGGGGTGGGACCAGAGAGGTGTCTTAGATAGCTGCTCACAAGTTTCTAAGACCCAAGAAGTGACTCACCAAAGTAAAATGTAAAACATTTTCTTTATAAATCATGTTATGCCAATTGAGCTAAATGTCCCCTGAGACTACGGTCCCCAGCCCTTAGCCCAGTAATTCCGTCCCTCTGGGAGTTTAAATGTGTCTATGAAGCTTCCATGACCTTGCCTTGGTCAAGATGTGCTGACTTTCCTAGCGTTGTGTACTATCTGGCCCTTTACCAAATTTATCGCTTACCTATTGTTTTGATTTTCCCTCCCCACTCTTCTCCTCCCTCGTAACCATCATAGATTGTTTCTTTCTGTGTGTAAACCTTTCCATGAGTTTTTCTAACAGTGATCTCATACGGGTTTTGTCCTTTCATGATTGAATTTCACTCAGCATAATGTCCTCCAGATTCATCCATGTTGTAAGGTGTTTCACAGATTCATCATTGTTCTTTATTATTGCATACTATTTCATTTTGTGTATGTACCATTGTTTGTTTATCCATTCTTCTGTTGATGGGCACCTAGGTTGTGTCCATCATTTTCCTATTCTTAATAATGTTGCAATGAACATGGGTGCACATATGTCTGTTTGTATGATGGCTCTTTTTTCTCTAGGATATATTCCTAGAAGTGGGATAGCTGGATCATATAGTATTTCTCTTTCCAGCTTTTTAAGGAAGCCACCATATCTTTTTCCTAAATGGTTGTACCATTTCGCATTCCCACCAGCAGTGCATAGGAGTTCCAATCTCCCTGCAACCTCTCCAATATTTGTTAATTTCTGTTTTTTTTTAATTAGTGCCAGTAATATTGGGGTGAGATGGTGTGTCATTGTACTTTTTGTTTATGTTTCTCTAATGGCTAGCGATCGCAAATATTTTCTCATGTGTCTGTTAGCCATGTGAATGTCTTCTTTAGAAAAGTATCTGTTCATATACTTTGCCCATATTTTAATTGGTTTACTTGTCTTTTTGTTGTAGAGGTGCTGGATTTTCCTACAGGTTTTAGAGATTGCAACTTTGTTGGACTTGTCATAGCCAAATTTTTTTCCCAATCTGTAGGTTCTCATTTTGCTGGGTTGGTGAAGTCTTTTGATGAGCGTAAGTGTTTAATTTTTAGAAGATTCCAGTTACTAGCTTATCTTCTGGTGTTTGTGTATTGTTGGTTATGGTTTGTATGCCATTTATGCCATGTATTAGGGACTCTTGTGTTCACCTTGTTTTTTCTTCTATGATCTTTATAGTTTTTGATTTCATATTTAGGTCTTTGGCTTATTTTGAATTAGTTTTTGTGTATGGTGTGAAGTATGGGTTCTGTTTCATTTTTTTTTTAAATAACTTTTATTAAGCTTCAAGTGAACGTTTACAAATCCAATCAGTCTGTCACATATAAGTTTACATACATCTCACTCCCTACTCCCACTTGCTCTCCCCCTCTTGAGTCAGCCCTTTCAGTCTCTCCTTTTGTGACAATTTTGCCAGCTTCCCTCTCTCTCTATCCTCCCATCCCCCCTCCAGACAAGAGTTGCCAACACAATCTCGAGTGTCCACCTGATATAATTAGCTCACTCTTCATCAGCGTCTCTCTCCCACCCACTGACCAGTCCCTTTCATTTCTGTTGAGTTGTCTTCGGGGATGGTGCCTGTCCTGTGTCAACAGAAGGTCTGGGGAGCATGGCCGCCGGGATTCCTCCAGTCTCAGTCAGACCATTAAGTTTGGTCTTTTTATGAGAATTTGGGGTCTGTATCCCATTGATCTCCTGCTCCCTCAGGGGTCCTCTGCCGTGCTCCCTGTCAGGGCAGTCATCGATTGTGGCCGGGCACCAACTAGTTCTTCTGGTCTCAGGATGATGTAGGTCTCTGGTTCATGTGGCCCTTTCTGTCTCTTGGGCTCTTAGTTGTCGTGTGGCCTTGGTGTTCTTCATTTTCCTTTGCTCCAGGTGGGTTGAGACCAATTGCTGCATCTTAGATGGCCGCTTGTTAGCATTTAAGACCCCAGAAGCCACATTTCCAAGTGGGATGCAGAATGATTTCATAATAGAATTATTTTGCCAATTGACTTAGAAGTCCCCACAAACCATGTTCCCCAGACCCCCGCGCTTGCTCCGCTGAGCTTTGAAGCATTCATTTTATCCCGGAAACTTCTTTCCTTTTAGTCCAGTCCAATTGAGCTGACCTTCTATGTATTGAGTATTGTCCTTCCCTTCACCTAAAGCAGTTCTTATCTACTGATTAATCAATAAAAAACCCTCTCCCACCCTCCCTCCCTCCCCACCTCGTAACCACAAAAGTATGTGTTCTTCTCAGGTTTACTATTTCTCAAGATCTTATAATAGTGGTCTTATACAATATTTGTCCTTTTGCCTCTGACTCATTTCGCTCAGCATAATGCCTTCCAGGTTCCTCCATGTTATGAAATGTTTCAGAGATTCGTCACTGTTCTTTATCGATGCGTAGTATTCCATTGTGTGAATATACCACAATTTATTTACCCATTCATCCGTTGATGGACACCTTGGTTGCTTCCAACTTTTTGCTATTGTAAACAGAGCTGCAATAAACATGGGTGTGCATATATCTGTTTGTATGAAGGCTCTTGTATCTCTAGGGTATATTCCTAGGAGTGGGATTTCTGGGTTGTATGGTAGTTCTATTTCTAACTGTTTAAGATAACGCCAGATAGATTTCCAAAGTGGTTGTACCATTTTACATTCCCACCAGCAGTGTATGAGAGTTCCAATCTCTCCGCAGCCTCTCCAGCATTTATTATTTTGTGTTTTTTGGATTAATGCCAGCCTTGCTGGTGTGAGATGGAATCTCATCGGAGTTTTAATTTGCATTTCTCTAATGGCTAATGATCAAGAGCATTTTCTCATGTATCTGTTGGCTGCCTGAATATCTTCTTTAGTGAAATGTGTGTTCATATCCTTTGCCCACTTCTTGATTGGGTTGTTTGTCTTTTTGTGGTTGAGTTTTGACAGAATCATGTAGATTTTAGAGATCAGGCGCTGGTCGGAGATGACATAGCTGAAAATTCTTTCCCAATCTGTAGGTGGTCTTTTTACTCTTTTGGAGAAGTCTTTAGATGAGTATAGGTGTTTGATTTTTAGGAGCTCCCAGTTATCGGGTTTCTCTTCATCGTTTTTGGTAATGTTTTGTATTCTGTTTATACCTTGTATTAGGGCTCCTAGGGTTGTCCCAATTTTTTCTTCCATGATCTTTATCGTTTTAGTCTTTATGTTTAGGTCTTTGATCCACTTGGAGTTAGTTTTTGTGCATGGTGTGAGGTATGGGTCCTGTTTCATTTTTTTGCAAATGGATATCCAGTTATGCCAGCACCATTTGTTAAAAAGGCTATCTTTTCCCCAGTTAATTGACACTGGTCCTTTGTCAAATATCAGCTGCTCATACGTGGATGGATCTATGTCTGGGTTCTCAATTCTGTTCCATTGGTCTATGTGTCTGTTGTTGTACCAATACCAGGCTGTTTTGACTACTGTGGCTGTATAATAGGTTCTGAAGTCAGGTAAGGTGAGGTCTCCCACTTTCTTCTTCTTTTTCAGTAGTGCTTTGCTTATCCGGGGCTTCTTTCCCTTCCATATGAAATTGGTGATTTGTTTCTCTATCCCCTTAAAATATGACATTGGAGTTTGGATCGGAAGTGCGTTAAATGTATAGATGGCTTTTGGTAGAATAGACATTTTTACTATGTTAAGTCTTCCTATCCATGAGCAGGGTATGTTTTTCCACTTAAGCATGTCCTTTTGAATTTCTTGTAGTAGAGCTTTGTAGTTTTCTTTGTATAGGTCTTTTACATCCTTGGTAAGATTTATTCCTAAGTATCTTATCTTCTTGGGGGCTACTGTGAATGGTATTGATTTGGTTATTTCCTCTTCGGTGTTCTTTTTGTTGATGTAGAGGAATCCAAGTGATTTTTGTATGTTTATTTTATAACCTGAGACTCTGCCAAACTCTTCTATTAGTTTCAGTAGTTTTCTGGAGGATTCCTTAGGGTTTTCTGTGTATATAATCATGTCATCTGCAAACAGTGATAACTTTACTTCTTGCTTGCCAATCCGGATACCTTTTATTTCTTTCTCTAGCCTAATTGCCCTGGCTAAGACTTCCAACACGATGTTGAATAAGAGCGGTGATAAAGGGCATCCTTGTCTGGTTCCCGTTCTCAAGGGAAATGCTTTCAGGTTCTCTCCATTTAGAGTGATATTGGCTGTTGGCTTTGCATAGATGCCCTTTATTATGTTGAGGAATTTTCCTTCAATTCCTATTTTGGTAAGAGTTTTTATCATAAATGGGTGTTGGACTTTGTCAAATGCCTTTTCTGCATCAATTGATAAGATCATGTGGTTTTTGACTTCTGTTTTATTTATGTGATGGATTACATTAATGGTTTTTCTGATATTAAACCAGCCTTGCATACCTGGTATAAATCCCACTTGATCAGGGTGAATTATTTTTTTGATGTGTTGTTGGATTCTATTGGCTAGAATTTTGTTGAGGAGTTTTGCATCAATGTTCATGAGGGATATAGGTCTATAATTTTCTTTTTTTGTAATGTCTTTACCTGGTTTTGGTATCAGGGAGATGGTGGCTTCATAGAATGAGTTGGGTAGTATTCCGTCATTTTCTATGCTTTGGAATACCTTTAGTAGTAGTGGTGTTAACTCTTCTCTGAAAGTTTGGTAGAACTCTGCAGTGAAGCCGTCCGGGCCAGGGCTTTTTTTTGTTGGGAGTTTTTTGATTACCGTTTCAATCTCTTTTTTTGTTATGGGTCTATTTAGTTGTTCTACTTCTGAATGTGTTAGTTTAGGTAGGTAGTGTTTTTCCAGGAATTCATCCATTTCTTCTAGGTTTTCAAATTTGTAACAGTACAATTTTTCATAATAATCTGAAATGATTCTTTTAATTTCATTTGGTTCTGTTGTGATGTGGTCCTTCCCATTTCTTATTCGGGTTATTTGTTTCCTTTCCTGTATTTCTTTAGTCAGTCTAGCCAATAGTTTATCAATTTTGTTAATTTTTTCAAAGAACCAGCTTTTGGCTTTGTTAATTCTTTCAATTGTTTTTCTGTTCTCTAATTCATTTAGTCCAGCTCTAATTTTTATTATTTGTTTTCTTCTGGTGCCTGATGGATTCTTTTGTTGCTCACTTTCTATTTGTTCAAGTTGTCGGGACAGTTCTCCGATTTTGGCTCTTTCTTCTTTTTGTATGTGTGCATTTATTGATATAAATTGGCCTCTGAGCACTGCTTTTGCTGTGTCCCAGAGGTTTTGATAGGAAGTATTTTCATTCTCGTTGCTTTCTATGAATTTCCTTATTCCCTCCTTGATGTCTTCTATAACCCAGTCTTTTTTCAGGAGGGTATTGTTCAGTTTCCAAGTATTTGATTTCTTTTCCCTAGTTTTTCTGTTATTGATCTCTAGTTTTATTGCCTTCTGGTCTGAGAAGATGCTTTGTAATATTTCGATGTTTTGGACTCTGCAAAGGTTTGTTTTATGACCTAATATGTGGTCTATTCTAGAGAATGTTCCATGTGTGCTAGAAAAAAAAGTATATTTTGCAGCAGTTGGGTGGAGAGTTCTGTATAAGTCAATGAGGTCAAGTTGTTTGATTGTTGTAATTAGATCTTCCGTGTCTCTGTTGAGCTTCTTACTGGATGTCCTGTCCTTCTCCGAAAGTGGTGTGTTGAAGTCTCCTACTATAATTGTGGAGGTATCTATCTCGCTTTTCAATTCTGTTAAAATTTGATTTATGTATCTTGCAGCCCTGTCATTGGGTGCATAAATATTTAATACGGTTATGTCTCCCTGATCAATTGTCCCTTTTATCATTATATAGTGTCCTTCTTTATCCTTTGTGGTGGATTTAAGTCTAAAGTCTATTTTGTCAGAAATTACTATTGCTACTCCTCTTCTTTTTTGCTTATTGTTTGCTTGATATACTTTTTTCCATCCTTTGAGTTTTAGTTTGTTTGTGTCTCTATGTCTAAGGTGTGTCTCTTGTAGGCAGCATATAGATGGATCGTGTTTCTTTATCCAGTCTGTGACTCTCTGTCTCTTTATTGGTGCATTTAGTCCATTTACATTCAGGGTAATTATAGACAAATAAGTTTTTAGTGCTGTCATTTTGATGCCTTTTTATGTGTGTTGTTGACAATTTCATTTTTCCACATACTTTTTTGTGCTGAGGCGTTTTTCTTAGTAAATTGTGAGATCCTCATTTTCATAGTACTTGACTTTATGTTAGTTGAGTCGTTACGTTTTTCTTGGTTTTTATCTTGAGTTATAGAGTTGTTATACCTTTTTGTGGTTACCTTATTATTTACCCCTATTTTTCTAAGTAAAAACCTAACTTGTATTGTTCTATATCGCCTTGTATCACTCTCCATAGGGCAGTTCAATGCCTCCTGTATTTAGTCCCTCTTTTTGATTATTGTGATCTTTTACCTATTGACTTCCATGATTCCCTGTTATGTGTATTTTTTTTAATTAATCTTAATTTGTTTGTTTTTGTGATTTCCCTATTTGAGTTGATATCAGGACGTTCTGTTTTGTGACCTTGTGTTGTGCTGATATCTGATATTATTGGTTCTCTGACCAAACAATATCCTTTAGTATTTCTTGTAGCTTTGGTTTGGTTTTTGCAAATTCTCTAAACTTGTGTTTGTCTGTAAATATCTTAATTTCGCCTTCATATTTCAGAGAGAGTTTTGCTGGATATATGATCCTTGGCTGGCAGTTTTTCTCCTTCAGTGTTCTGTATATGTCGTCCCATTCCCTTCTTGCCTGCATGGTTTCTTTTGAGTAGTCAGAACATATTCTTATTGATTCTCCCTTGAAGGAAACCTTTCTTTTCTCCCTGGCTGCTTTTAAAATTTTCTGTTTATCTTTGGTTTTGGTGAGTTTAATGATAATATGTCTTGGTGTTTTTCTTTTTGGATCAATCTTAAATGGGGTTCAATGAGCATCTTGGATAGATATCCTTTCGTCTTTCATGATGTCAGGGAAGTTTTCTGTCAGGAGTTCTTCAACTATTTTCTCTGTGTTTTCTGTTCCCCCTCCCTGTTCTGGGACTCCAATCACCCGCAGGTTATCCTTCTTGATAGAGTCCCACATAATTCTTAGGGTTTCTTCATTTTTTTTAATTCTTTTATCTGATTTTTTTTCAGCTATGTTGGTGTTGATTCCGTGGTCCTCCAGATGTCCCAGTCTGCATTCTAATTGCTCGAGTCTGCTCCTCTGACTTCCTAGTGCGTTGTCTAATTCTGTAATTTTATTGTTAATCTTTTGGATTTCTACATGCTGTCTCTCTATGGATTCTTGCAACTTATTAATTTTTCCAGTATGTTCTTGAATAATCTTTTTGAGTTCTTCAACAGTTTTATCAGTGTGTTCCTTGGCTTTTTCTGCAGTTATCCTAATTTCATTTGTGATATCATTAAGCATTCTGTAAATTAGTTTTTTATATTCTGTATCTGATAATTCCAAGATTGTATCTTCATTTGGGAAAGATTTTGATTCTTTTGTTTGGGGGGTTGGAGAAGCTGTCACGGTCTGCTTCTTTAAGTGGTTTGATATGGATTGTTGTCTCCGAGCCATCACTGGGAAACTAGTTTTTCCAGAAAATCCGCTAAAAAAAGCTGCAGTCAGATCCCTATCAGAGTTCTCCCTCTGGCTCAGGCTATTCAGATGTTAATGAAGCCGCCTGGGGAGGGTGGGGGAGGGAACAGAGAGATAGGAGAGTAGCACCTCAGAATATAGCCAGAGTTGCTTGTCTTGCTTGGAATGACTATTATATCTGAGATTCCCGCGGGGCGCGTCGCCTATGTGTGCTGGCTGTGTGGAGATTGCCCCCGGGGGGTCTGGCCCGCTGAAGTCACGGTCAGATCCTCCGCTTCCAGCTCCACGCCCAGCGTCAAGGCTCCCCTACTGGGACGGTGCACTCTCGACTCCAAAATCAGTCACTGCCTCCCGGGGACTTCTCGTCCCTCCAGCCGCATGGCCGTGCTGCCCTCGAGAACCAGTTGGGCCTCCTCCCGGGGTTAGTTCAGATGGGTGGAGCAGCTCCCCGTGCTTGCGCCGTTACCGAGTGTCCCGGCTGGGATGCTGTTCTCCCGCTCCAATACCAGTCGCTGCCTCCCGGGGACTTCTCCTACTGGCTGAGTCCTACACCACCCGCGCGACCCGGCTGGTCCCCTTCCCGGGGTTATTTCAGGGGGGTGGAGCAACTCTCCGTGTTTATGCCGTACCTGCGTCCAGTCCAAATCCCGGCGGGACGGTTCCCCGGCTCGGACGCTGCTCTTTCTGCTCCAAGGCCAGTCACTGCCTCCCGGGGACTTCTCCTACCGGCTGCGTCCCACGCCGCCCGTGGAACCGGCTGGTCCCCCTCCCGGGGTTAGTTCGGGGGGTGGAGCAGCTCTCTGTGCTTGTGCCCCTACCTGACTGGTACACTGGCTCCAGGCTCTGGAAACAATTGCTGCTTCCCCGTATTAGTTCGTTCTCCGTCTCTAAATCTGTGTTTGTTTTTCAGGGTTCGTAGATTGTTACGTATGTGATCGATTCACTTGTTTTTGCATGTCTTTATTGTAAGAGGGATCCGAGGTAGCGTCTGCCTAGTCCGCCATCTTGGCTCTGCCACTCTGTTTCATTTTTTACAGAGGGACATCTAGTTTTGCCAGCACCAATTGTTGGAAGACTGTCTCTTCCCCATTTAGTGGACTTCGGGCCTTTGTTGAAGATCAGTTGACCATAGGTGGATGGATTTACATCTGCATACTTGATTCAATGCCACTGATTACTGTGTCCGTCATTGTACCAATACCAGGCTGTTTTGACTATTGTAGCTGTATAGCAGTTTCTGAGGTCAAATAGTATGAGGCCGCCTGCTTTATTCTTCTTTTTCAATAGTGATTTACTTATCTGTGGCCTCTTACCTTTCCATATAAATTTAATGATTAGTTTTTCCATCTCGTTATAGAATGCTGTTGGACCGGCATTGCTTTGTACTTGTAGACTGCTTTGGGTAGAACTGACATTTTCACAATGTTGAGTCTACCTATCCATGTGCATGGTATGTTTTTCCATTTATGTAGGTCTCTTTTGGTTTCTTGCAGTAGGATTTTCTAGTTTTCTTTGTATATGTACTTTACATCCCTGGTTAGATTTATGCCTAAGTATTTTATTTTTTTAGGACTTATCTTAAATTGTGTTGCTTTACTCGTTTCCTTTTCCATGTTCTTTTTATTGTTGTGTAGGAATCCAACAGTTTTTTGTATGTTTATCTTGTATCCTGCTGTACTGCTGAATCTTTCTATTAGTTCCAGTAGTTTTCTTGTGATATCTTTGAGGATGTTTATGTACAGTATAATATCATCCTCAAATAGGTGTAGTTTTATTTCTTCCTTGCCTATTTGAATGTCCTTTATTTCTTTTTCTTATTGCTGTACGTCGGTCTTCTAGCACAATGTTTAATAGCAGTAGTGATAAAGGGCATCCTTGTTTTGTTCCTGTTCTCAGGGGGAATGTTTTCAGCCACTCTCTGCTGAAAATGATGATGGCTGTTGGTTTTGTTTAGATGCCCTTTATTATGTTGAGAAATTTCCTTTTTATACCTATTTTATTGAGAGTTTTTATCAGGTATGGGTGTAATACTTTATCAAATGACTTTTCCGAGTCTACTGAGATGACCATATGATTCTTTTGTTTTATGTATATGGTGGATTACATTGACTGTTTCTCTAATGTTGAATCATTGTTGCATACCTGGTATGAATTCCACTTGGTCATGGTGTTTTTTTTTTTTTTAATATGATGCTGAATTCTATTGGCTAAAATTTTGTGGAGAGTTTTTGCATCTATATTCATGAGAGATATTGGTCTGTAATTTTCCTTTTTGGGGGGTGTCTTTGCCTGATTTTGGTATCAGGGTTATGCTGTCTTCATAGAATCAGTTAGGAAGTATCCCTTCCTTTTGTATGTCTGCAATAGTTTTAGTAGTACTACTGTGAATTCTTCTTTGAATATTTGGTAGAATTCTCCAGTGAAGCCATCTGAGCCGAGGCTGTTTTTATTGGAATTTTTTTTTATTATCTTTTCAATCTCTTCTCGTTATGGATCTGTCCAGATTTTAGACCTCAGTTTATGTTAGTTTAGGAAGATAGTGTGTTTCTAGAAATTTGTCCATTTCCTCTAGGTTTTCAAACTTGTTGGAGTATAGATTTCATAGTACTCTGTTATGAACCTTTTTATTTCAGTTAAGTCTGTTGTAATGTCCCCCGTTTCATTTCTTATTTGGGTTATTTTTGTCTTCACCTGTTTTTCTTTTGTCAGTTTGACCAATGGTTTGTTGAATTTGTTGATCTTTTGATAGAACCAACTCTTGGTTTTGTTGCTCCTTTCTATTTTGTATTTCATTCACTTCTCTCTGATTTTTATGATTTCCTTTCTTTTCATGGCTCTGGTCTTCTTCTGTTCTTCTCTTTCCGTCTGTCCAAGTTGTATAGCTAGTGTTTTGATTTTGACCCTTTCTTCATTTTTGATGTGCGCATCTATCACTATTGACCCCTGGGCACTGCCTTTGCTGTGTCCCAAAAGTTTTAGTATGGGTTTCCATTCTCATTTGAGACTTTGAATTTTTAAAAATTCTCTCTTTGATATCTTGTATTACCCACTGGTTTTTAAGCAGGTTGTTATTTAGTTCCATATATTTGATTTTTTTCCTTGCTCTTCTTTTTATTAATTTCTACTTTTGTTGCTTTGTTATCAGAGAAGTTCCTTTGTATTATCTCAGTGTTTTGGGTTTTGTTTAAGGTTGCTTTGTGCCCTAAGATGAGGTCTATTCAGGAGAACGTTCCATGTGCATTGGAAAATAACATGTACTTTGCTGCTGTTGGGTGGATTGTTCCGTATATGTCTATGAGGTCAAGTTGATTGATTGTGGCCTTTAAATCTTCTGTATCTTTGTTGAGTTTCTTCCTAGATGTTTTGTCCTTTACCAAAACTGGTACGTTAAAGACTCCTACTATTATTATGAAGCTGTCAATTTCTTTACAGTGTTGTTAGAGTTTGTTTTATGTTTTTGGACCCATGTCATTGCTTGTGTAGATATTTATTATTGTTATGTCCTCATGGTGGATTGTCTCTTTAATCATTATATAATGTCCTTCCTTATCCTTTATGATTTTTGTTTTAAAGTCTATGTTATCTGAGATTAGTGTTGCCTCTCCTGTTCCTTTTTCGTTTGTCATTTGGCTACTATACTATTTTCCATCCTTTCATTTTTAATATATTTATGTCTTCATTTCTAAGGTGTGCCTCTTGTAGACAGCATATTGATGAATTCTGTTTTTTAACCCATTCTGTCACTCTGTGTATCTTTACAAGTACATTTAAGTCATTTACATTCAGTATGATTATTGATAGGTATGAGTTTATTGCTGTCATTTTGTAGTGTTTTGTGTGTGTGTGTGTGTGGTGCAGATGTTTTCTTCATACCTCTTTCTCTCCTTTACTGAATTCCTTTTGTTTGTGTATTTTTCATGTCTTTCACTTTCGTAGATTTTATGTTTATTGAGTGTCTATGTTATCTAGTGCTGCTATAACAGAAATACCACAAATGGATGGCTTTAACAAACGGAAGTTTATTTTGTCACAGCCTAGTAGGCTAAAAGTCCAAATTCAGGGCATCAGCTCCAGAGGACAGCTTTCTGTCTTTCTGTTGGCTCTGGAGGGAAGTTCTTGTCATCAGTCTTCCCTGGTCATGGAGCTTCTCAGCACAAGGACCCTGGCTCCAAAGGACACTCTCTGCTCCTGGTGTTGCTTTCACTGTGGTATGAGGTCGCCATCTCTCTCTCTCTCATATCTCAAAAAAGATTGGCTTAAGACACGAATCTTCCTATAGATTGAGTCCTGCCTCATTAACATAACTGCTACTAATACCATTTCATTAAATGATACTAATCTCATCTCATTAACAACACATACGCAAATCACATCAGATGACAAAATAGTGGACAATCACACAATACTGGGAATCATGACATAGCCAAGTTGACATATTTTGGGAGGACACAATACAATCCATGACACTGAGACTTTATCTTTTTCTTCTTTATTTTAATGAGGTTTATTAACTTTCTTTGTGGTTATCTTAAAATTTACACCATCTTCCTAAGTTTAAACCAGTCTTTTATTACATGATATCACCTTGACTTCCTTTCCATTTGAAAATCCTGTACCTACACTGTTTATTCTCACTTTTATTGTTCTGATGTTGTTATCATTTGCAGATTGACTTCCCTTGTTCCCTGTTGTCCTTTAGTGCTCATCAGCTAGGTTGGCACCTGGCTGATACTCTCCTGTGTCCTAGATTCAGGTTGTTGTCTGATGTCATTGGTTCTCTAACTGAAGGACTCCTTTTCATAATTCTTGTAAGTTTGGTTTGGTTTTGACATATTCCCTTAATTTCTGTTTATCTGGAAATTTCCTAATTTCTGTTTATCTGGAAATTTCCTAATTTCACCATCCTATTTGAGTGAGAATTTTGCAGGATGTATTATTCTTAGTTGACAATTTTTCTTTCAAGTTTTTATATGTCATCGCATTGCCTTCTTGCCTGCATGGTTTCTGCCTAGTAATCAGAGATTAGTCTTATAGTGTCCCCTTTGCATGTGACTTTTCATTTTTCTCAACTACTCTCAGGATTCTTTTTTTGTTTTTTGTTTTGGCAAGTATAATTATGATATGTTTTGGTGACTATCTTTTGAAGTCTGTTCAATATGTGTGCTTTTTTTGAGCTTCTTGGATGGTCAGTTTTTCATTTTTCATTATATTAGGGAAGCTTTCTGTCAGCAAGTCTTCAGAGATTCTCTCCGTGTTTTCCATTTTCTCCCCCTGTTCTGAAATTCCTGTCACTCACAAATTCCTGCTTCTGATTGTATCCCACATGGTTCTCAGGTCTTCTTTATTCTTTTTTCAGATTTTTCCTCAAAAAAAGTGGTACCCAAGGATTTGTCTTCAGTTTCACTGATCTTGTGTTCCCTTGTTTCAAATTTGCTCTTAAAACCTTCTATTGCACTGCCCATTTCTAAAATTATTTTGTCTTCTGCATTTCTAATTGATGTTTTTCTGTGATTTCTAATTGTTTATTTATTTTGACATTTTGCTCTTGTATTATTTCCCCAAATTCTCCCTTTGCTTTGTGTTTTCCCTGATTTCTGTCTGTATTTTCCATGATTTTGTCTGTTTTTCCTTAGTTTTGTCTGCCTTTTCCTTCATCTCTTTTTTAATCTCTTGTAGAGTCCTAAATATTAGACTTTTGAATTCTCTATGAGGTAATTCCAGTGCCTTTACTTCTACCAGAGTTTATGTGGTGTTTTATTTTGGTTGCTTTTTGGACCCATCCTGTCCTATTGTTTTTAATATGTTTTGATATTGTCTATTGTTTCCAGGACATTCGGGAATTATTTTCTTCATTTATTGATTGTAGATTTGTTTGTTTCATCCTGTTTTTTGTTTTATCCGGTTATTCTCAGCAGGCAGGCTGGGTGTCTTTTGTTGTTTGTCTGTGGGCATACTTCTCACCACCTTGCCCAGGTGGGCAAGGCTGGTTGCTCAGCTATGATGCAGCTGGGAAGGTCCAGTAGGGAGGGGAGAGAGGGATGGATCATTTGCAATATGAACTTGGGCTGACAGGGAAGTGCTGATGTGGTTCAGAGGTCCAGGGGTTTGCACTGATGCCTCTCATGGGTCCGACACTTTGTGTGTGGTGTAGATAGGCAGGAGGCAAGGGAGAGAATGCAATGTGTGGAACTAAGCAGGTGACAGAAAGAAGAGAAATAAGAGACAGAGAAACAATCAAAACAAAGCAAAAAATGGAGAGACAAAAGAAAAAGAAGTAAATACAATGGCAGTGTGGTGGAATTCAGCAGGTGGGGCAGGGCATACCCAGGGAGGCCATGTGCTGGTGAGTTTCTAGTTGAGGGAGCCTAGCTCAGCCTGTTGAGAAGGTGCATGGGCAGTGCATGGGGCTAGTTGGACTGGAGAAAGGAAAGGAAAGAAGGGAAAGAGAAAGAGGAAACAAAACAACAACAAAAATAAATATGGTGCTGAAGGAGTCTACTGTTGGGGCAGAGTGGCAGCAGGGTGTTGGCAAGCTGATGTCTTTCTCACCGGCTGGTGAGGCATGGCCTGTCAGGAAAGAGTGAACGCAGTGCAGGGCCTAGGTGGAAGGAAGAAGGAAAGGACAAGAAGAAAGAAAAAGAAAAAATATGGTGCTGAGGGACCCAGCCTGTGGGAGTAGTGCAGACCCAGAGAAGCCGTGTGCCAAAGGCTCTCTAACCAAGTGGTGCATCAAGCCTGTCAATAAGGAGGGGGTAGCTCACAGGACTAGGTGGGCAGGAGAAAGAAAAAGGAATGAAGAGAGACAAAAGAAACAACTACAAAAAGGGGAAAAAAGCAGAAACAAATAAAAATTGTGCTGAGGAAGCCAGTTTGTGATGGTGATGCAGAACTGGGGAGGTGGCATGCCAGTGTCTCTCTAACCTAGTGGTGCATCACAACTCTTTGAGAGAGGGTGGGGGTGGCACACAAGGCTAGGTGTGTGGGAGAAAGGAAGAGGAGGTGGGGGTGAGAGAGAAGAAACAGGAAAAAAGGGAAAGAACAAAGAAAACAAACTAAAGCAATATTGTGATTAGGGACCTGGCTGGTGGACATAATGTAGGCCCAGGGAGGCTGTGTGCTGGTGGCTCCCTAGCCGAGTTATGCAGTAAGACCGTTCAAGAAGGAGCAGGGACACTATACAAGAATAGATGGGTGGGAAACAGGAAAGGAGAAAGATAGAGAGTAGAAAAAAAAAAATATGGTGCTGAGCCAGCCAGTGGCAGCAGCATGGATCCAGGGCACTCTAGCCCAGAGGTGCAACCCTACCTGTTAAGATGGGATGGGGGCAGCACATGGGTCTAGGTGGGTGGAAAATAGGGAAAGAAGGATGAGATAGAGAAAAATCTGGAAAAAAAATGGGCTGAGAGACCCAGCCAGTGTGGGCAACACAGAACAGGGGAGGCCATGTTGGCAGCTCTCTAGCTGAACAGTGTTATACAGCCCGTCAAGAAGGGACGGGAATGGCACATGGGGCTAGCTGGGTGGGAGAAAGCAAAGAAAGGTAGGGAGAGAGAGAGAAGCAGGAAAAAAAATGGTGCTAAGAGACCTGGCTAGTGGGGGTGGCACAAAACTGAGGAAGATATGCCAGTGGCTCTCCGGCCCAGCAGTTTGGCATAGCTTGTCAATAAAGGATGGGGACAGCAAAGGGGCTGGCAGGGTGGAAGAAAGAAAAAGAAGGAAAGGAGACAGAGAGAAGAAACAAAGGCAATAATAATAATAATAAAAATAATCGGCACTGAAGGAGCCAGCTGGTGGGGTCGAGGAGGACCTGGGCAGCAGTGAACTGGTGTCTCTCCATCCGCGTGACTGTAGCCCATTGGAAAATGGAGGAGGTCGCATAGAAGGAAGAAGGGTGAGGGGTGGGAAAGCCTGTATCCCTGCTTGCTGAGTGCTATAACTCCTGTTGGAAGCCCTATGAAGTTGCCTTCCTGTACTCCCCGTCTGCATTCCTTGGTGGTTATAGTCCAAGATGGGGAATCTGTGCCAAGTTAGCTGGCAGGGAACCTCCACTCCACAGTTCTCCTCATTCTCTGTTCTCTGTAAGTTTCTTACCCCCATTCAGTGCTTGATCAAATTCTTTCCCTTCATTTGATGCTTAGGGTTCCAAGATTGACATTTGTGCCTGTTTTACTTAGTTTTGGGGGTCTTTGCTGCAGAGGGACAGCATGGTGCTTCTGTCCATAGCACCATGTTGGCTTCCCTATCAGCAACTGTAGCTCTTAACAACTGTGCCACCAGGGCTCCAAGAATTTTTCAAAACAAAACAATAAAACAAACAATGACAATAAAAGCAAACAACTGGGCACTTTATAGCAAAACTACATGAAATTTCTAAGTGAGAAGATAGTTAATCATGAAACAACTTTTATACTTATGGAACAATTCAGACTATTTCATATTGTGAGAGCTATGGAAAGTTACTTCCCCACGTCCTTCCCTCATAAATAGTCCACTTCATCAATATTTTCAATTCCAGCGTCATGAAGTTTTCAAACAGTCCTCTTATGTGATAAGATCTGTAAAAGAAGAAGGAAAATCACCTCACTATTTTTTATATCGGATACATGTATTTTCATTTTCTTTATAGTAAGGGCATATATGTAGTCTATTATTCTTATAATTAACTAAATTTTAGCTCCATTAATACTCCCTAGTGGATTGTATGTGTTTTATTTTTTTTGTTTCTCCTGCTCTCTATCTTCCTTCAAATTAGTTTAAAGTGTAATTTGCCATTTTTTAAAAATGTTTGGGATGGAAACTTAGATCATCCATCAAGATGGATGAACTTTCAGCCTATTCCTCTGTTCTCATGTGTTTATTTAAGGCCATACAATTTCTTAGAATGTTAACTTGACCTGCATTTACAAATTTTGATACGTAATTTTGTTATTTTCATTTCATTCAATTGTAAGTATTCTAATTCCTGTTGTGATTTTATTTTCACCTATACATTATTTATAAGTATATTGCCTAAATGTCCATGCATATTTGGATTTCTAGTTATCTTTGAATATTATTAAAAACAGCCCATTTCATTTATATTTACAACTCTACTGGTATAATTTTTTTAAAATTCTATGATGTCAGAAAATATGCTTTATTTAACTTAAATTATCTGAAATTAGTTGAGTCTTATTTTATGGCCCAGCATGTAGTCAAATTTTTAATAAACATTTCATGAACATTTGAAAATTGTAAGTGTTGTGTCGTTAAGTACAGTGTTCTAGTTAGTTCAACTTGGTTGAGTTCATTAATCACATAATTTAAATATTCTATACCTTTATTTTATTTTTGCTTTGTATATAATTACTGAGCTATTTAAATCTCCAAAATTCCTACGGATTTTTTTTTTATTCTCTTTGTAGTGCTGTGAATTGCTAATTTCCAATACTTTAACATTGTGCATACCAATCTGGAATTGTTCTATCTTCTTGATGAATATAACTTTTTGTCATTATGCAAAATATCTATACTGATTTATATTAATATAGCTGAACCAGCTTTTAAAAATATTTTATCACATTTTTGGTGAAAATATACATAACAAAGCACACTTCCATTTACAAAATTTCTACAGATAATGTTCAGTGACATTGTTACATTCTTCACAATTTGTCAACATTGTCATTATTTCCATTCTAGTTGTTTCACTCTCATGGCCTCACAAACTTCTAATGACAATCCTACTGAAATATAGACACAGATAAATTCTAAATAATGTGACTTCACAATAAAATACCTTATATTATGTTTAAGAGGTCACCAAGTAATAGCAAGCAGAAACAATAACTGCTGAATAGACTCATAAAAACTAAAGAATTTGAAAGAATTCACACAAACTATACTGAAGAATGTTTAATAGTTTGATGAAATAAACTTTTCCCAGTATATTTAAGTACATATATAAGACTATTGAACAGCAGGAATTTTTTTAAAAATGTGACCAATTGAAATTAAAGTAAAAATTGAGGTAAAAATTTAATATATAAGCTACATAGATGATTGACATATTTGTTAATAAATAAAACCGGAAGCCATGAGTACATAATGATATTAAGTAATTAATAAGTTGAAAGTGATATGAAGATTGATATATCTAGGGTTTTCAAAGTATCTTCCCACAAAATGCTTATTAATTACAAATATAAAACATTACTTTTATGGTGAAGTCTGTCAAAAGCCACGTTATGCAAGAGATAGGACTCAATGAAAAAAATTGAATTACTTCTGTGATTCTGGTGCCAAAAAATAAATTAATGGAATCTAATCAGGTGAAAACCTCAGAAAAACACAAATCAAGGGACATTATATAAGCTTACCAGAAAATAATCTCCAACATGCAAGAAAGTTAAGGAAAGTCTGAAAAACCATTCTGTATTAAATGAAATTAAAGAGTCATGCTAATCAAATGAAAACATAACTCTGAGCTATTTATACCTCTATAAACTTATAAAAATTGAATGGAATTGGGATATTGGGTGTTATTAATATATCAATGTTGGAACCATCAATGTTAGTGTGCTACTGTTCTAATATTTATTAAAAACGGATTCATGTTATTATACAGTAGATATTTTCTTTTTTGTAAGGAATGCACACTGCAGTGTTGAGCAGGAGGTAAGGCATCAAATGATTCAGGAAAAAACAAAAAATTTCTTGCTCTGTATTTGTAAATTTTAATTTTAAGTTTAAGATGGTTTCAGAATAGAAATAATAATTAATAGGAGCCATTTAAATACTCCTTCTCAAGCCTTAGGGTGGGTCACAATCAAGTTAGTGGAATCTTAATATATCGCCTAATGAAGGCAAGAGAAAAGCTCCTGTTTGAGATAAGGTCTCTGACCAGTAGAACTACTCATCTAGCCCCAAAACCCAAAAAACGAAACTGGTTGCTGTTGAGTAGATTCCGACTCACAATGACCCTATAGGGCAGAGTACAACTGCCCCATAGTGTTTCCAGGAGCGGCTGGTGGATTTGAACCACCGACCTTTTGGCTAGCAGCCAAGCTCTTAACCACTGCGCCACCAGGGCTCCCATATAGCTCTGGGGGAGTGGAATATCGAAATCTTGTTGGCATCCCATATAGAGTTTCAATCGTTTGTAGTTATCTTTTGGGAGAGTGTTCCCTCAGCTTTGTATTTAAATCAATATACAGCTTTGTGGCTTTTCTTTTTTCCTTGATGTAAGTGGTAGGTCCTGAACACCAGTTTCCACAGATTTCTTTTTCTTTCTTCTCTTTATTTCAATTAATTCCCCTGAGTCTTTTATGAGCAAATTGATAAAACTGTAGCTTTTGTTAGGGAACAATTGTAAACATAGTCATTCTTTGTTATGAAGAGTGGGTTGCTTTAACCTGAGACCTTTCCTAAAATGCCCTTCTCTTAGAGCATCATTTTCATTTAAGTTTAAACATTTAAGGAAAAAAATCAGAAAACCTCTATTTGGTAAGCAGAAAGGGCATTCTAATTGAATTTTCTACGATATCTAGGTTCTGTGATTTTTGTAGTGTATGTAATATTGGGAGATATTAACAGATACATATACTTTCCAAATCACCTCTCTGCTTTGAATCCTTCCCACGAAAAGCATTGGAATTAAATTTCTTATGCAAATAATGGAATGTTTTCTAATATTATAAATGCAATAATATTCAACATCTATTATTTGACTTTTGTGTATAGCATGTGTCCTTAAAGGAGAAGGGAAATCAATAAATCCTGCATACGGCAAGTCACCTAGCTCATAGGTGAAGGTAGTTCTACAAGTACAATAGTTATAACCATTGACATCTGGATCATCATACATGCTCTGTGTAGATGCAGTATTCAAAGCTGCCTGATTATATAGGGACTGATATAAACTGTAGCATTATAGGCTTTTTACTGTATGTAACTATGATCATTCAGCAGATTTTGAAGAGTAAAATTAGCTTCTGTTTTGCAGGTTTTTAAGAAAGCAGCATATAGACTTGTCACCTAGACACATGATGTTAGCAAAAATTGTTTGACTGACTCAGAGAGTTTCCTTTCCCACTGAGTTACAGCAAAACTGGGATTAAAGAAATGGCAGTGCAGATATACATATTTGATAAATAAACACTCATGATCACTCAGCTTCTCATCCTTTCAGTAGTCAAGGAGTAGAAGAAAAATTGCTACTATCCTTGTGTTCTGGTTTTGAGATTTACACAATCAATACTTCAGAATTTTTCATCAATATCTCTCTTGCTGTCACTCTCTCTTTTCCTGAGCAAAATGAAGATAGAAGGGACTACCACGTATAAAATACTGGGGAAAAAAGCCACTTGGAAATAGGAGCACTGTACTTTTTTTTTCAATAGTTATCATTTAAAACACAAAACAAAATTCTTATAAGAAAATAGATGTGTTTATTGCATTGAGTAGAGAGTGAGAAAAATGAAATTCAGGAAAAACTAATAAAATTCTTATATGCAGGAATAGATAAAATTATTTTTATTCATGTGAAAAGCATACATTAATAACCCATGGAATGATTTTAAAATGAATAAGGAAAACATTTTGCAAATGCATTTATTTAAATACCATATGAAACCTGTAAATTAACTTTGACGTTAAACATAGATGAATGCTTGGATAGCACCTCAATATCTTCCTTCAGATAAAGAGAAAAGCTCTCTTTTCTGTCCTAGACATCTATAGAAGGCCATCATCTACTGAACATAATGTATCCAGTCAGCAATTTAGGCCTATTCGTCTGTAGAGAAAAGTCTTATTTATGGATTTAAGAACAATGACATTGAGTGCCAAAAACAATATAGTTAGGATCATAAGTGAGTATTGACTACCACTTCCATACCAGTCTTTGAATAACAAAATGATTTTATTGAATTACTTCTAGTTATTAAAACACCTAGTTATTAAATCATCCTCATATTTATACTAAAAAGACAAAATTATTTATTGTGGTTGGCTCAAACAGGGAAAAAAATATTATTTAAGAGTTTACAAATTACCTGAATACAAGACAAAGATCAAATCAGAAAATAATCGATTTTGATTTGTTTTATTTTTCCTGTAGCTACGGTTTTTCTCCCAATTTGTTTAGAATTTTGAAATTGCTAACTGTATCTTGAAGATATTTCAAAATGATAAGTTTAAGTGATTATGAGAAGACTAATGATTTGGAACCAGAAAAATAGTAATTAAAGAAAATAAGTCAAAGGAACAATGGAGCAGTACTGCATTGGAACTAAAGTATTAATGGCATATATTAGAGAAATTCAATTGTAGTTAAGGAAAATATGTAACTACCAATATTTCTATAAGTTTCATCAATTTTTTAAAAATTCATAAAATAAAAATTGTTGAACATACATTGTAAATTGACATTGGAAAAGCTGCCTAGATTTTATAAGGCTTTTTTTTTTTGCAGTAATTTATTAAACACACACAGAAGATACATAGAGAATGCTTTGGTTGACCTGCACTATAATTTTATGTATCATCTGCCTTGTTAAACTGCAGCAAATATTTACACTTGTTTACATTTCTGGATATCAGATTTTTTCCTGATGTAGCTTTAAAATTTTTTTTTTTCTGCTTTTGGAGTTGTTTCCTAATGTCAGTTTAATAGGTCTCAAAACTGAAATGAAGAACCAGTCAAGGGAGACAGAATTCATTCTCTTGGGACTCACAGATGACCTACAGTTATAAATTGTGATCTTTATATTTCTCTTTCTCAACTACATTTTGAGTGTGATGGGGAACTTATCCATCCTCCTCCTCACCCTACTGCATCCTCACCTCAAGACTCTAATGTATTTCTTCCTACAAAATTTCTCCTTCTTAGAAATCTTATTGACAAAAATGTCTAGATTGTTGTCTAGATCCTTGACAACCATTGTGACTAAAAACAAAATCATTTCCTACAATGGTTATGCATCTCAATTATTCTTTTTCTTTTGTCAGGAGTTACAGAGTTGTACCTTCTGGCTGCCATGTCCCATGACCACTATACAGCCATCTGCAAACCCCTGCATTACTCAATCATTGTGAGAAGCAAAGTGTGCTACCAGCTTCTACTCAGTTCATGGACAGCTGGCTTTCTGATTACCTTTCCACCGTTGGTCTTGGGACTAAAGCTGGAATTCTGTGCTTCCAAAGTAATTGATCATTTCATGTGTGACGCTTCTCCTATCCTGCAGATTTCTTGCACAGACACTCACTTCCTAGAAATGATTTCATTTGTTTCAGCAGTTATAACACTAGTGGTCACACTACTCTTAGTAATTCTTTCCTATACATATTTTTTATACATATATAATCAAGACCATTCTAAAAATTCTCTCTGCTCAGAAGAGAACAAAAGCTTTTTCCACTTGTCCTGCCACATGATTGTAGTTTCCCTTACTTATAGTAGCTGTGTCTCCATTTACATGAAGCCATCAGCAAAAGAAAGGGTGACTTTATCCAAAGGTGTAGCTTTTATCTATACCTCAGTTGCCCCTTTACTCAATCCCTTCATTTACAGTCTTAGGAACAAGCAAGTGAAACAAGCTTTCAAGGATACACCCAAAAAAGTTTTCATTTTTTTCAATAAATAAGGAAAAAACTAAAATCTTGACAGTGAATATATTTTTCGTTCCTTTTTTCATGTTTACTTAGTTTATCCTTTCAGCAAGTTAAATTTCTTACAGCATTTAAACAAGTCTTTCAGCACAATACACTTCCCTACTTTTTCTTTAATAGTTCTTGCAGTGTTAATATTAAGAGTTCCATCTTCAAATTTTCACAAATTTTAACTTTCTTTTAATCCCAAAGATATGCAACTTCAGGGTCGTGAAAACAAAATTAGTTATATATTAATTTTTCCTGTACAAATTTGCCTGGATAAGTGTAATTAGTTTGCATGCATTTATTATACGTATACCTTGTCATATACTACACTAGTTATAATTTGTGTCTTCTTTAGAATAATACACGTTGCTATGCAGAGAGAAAGAAACAAACAGTTATCAAACAGTATGATTTCTCGTACGGTAAAGCTCCACACAAAATTGTGTTCTTATAGTAATGAAGGTTTAATTATTTCAGTGTATCAGCAATGCAGCTCGAAAAAGGGTAATTCTTATGACAGTTGTGATATATAGGAAAAAAGAGTAAAATGGTGTTACAGGCATGTGTATAACAACATGCACAATGTTTGAGGCACTAGTTCCTAGGTCAAGTGTCACTAGCTTGATAATGGGAATGTAGGCTTTTAAGCCAGTCAGCCAGATATAAACCCAGGATAACATGTGAGCCTGGTCAAATTTTAAAACTCTGTTGCTGAGTCTCTCCATTTATGAAATAGATACAATAATAGTTCTTACTTGTTGTTTATTTCGAGAATGCAATGAGGCAGTATGTATAAAGCATTTTTAGATCAGAACCTGGCCCACAGTGAGTTATCAACAAGGGTTAGCTCCCCTTAGAGGGAAAGCTTGCCTCACTCAGGGTAGTATGTAACAAGGGAAGAAAAAGAGGCAGCTTCAAATCATAAAAAGCTTTTATGACCTGAAATGTATTAGGATTTAATCTGATTGGTCTGTAGACCTGAAAATTTAGTGTGAATACATTACCGAGATAAAAATTCCATGTGTCTGTACCTAAAATAACTTTTTAAGTCACGTGGAATAGTCTAGAAACATGGACTGTAGATGATTCTGAGGCTGATTTTTCACAATGTGATCAGATTTTTATTTTATAAAGATTGATCTGTTAAACGTGCTGAGAATGGTTTTTTAGATGTTTGGAGTTAGGAAGACAGGGGAGAGGATCAACACTTTAAGCTAAATGAGATATTTTAAAGGTCAAAAACACAATAGTGACAGTGGCTTGCAAGCTCAGAGATCAGACTCCAGAGATGTTCAGGGGAATGAACTGAGGTTAAACTGTTGAACATTTTCATGTCCAGGATAAGCGAAAGAAAGTTATTTAAAAAAAAAAAAAGACTCTTCTTGGGCTATCCCTGCTGTCCACTCTGTGCACAAGCACCGAAATGACTAAAGTCTTTTTTTAAAAAAGAAGTTTTCTTAATATCTGCCAGATCAAAAAAATCACCTATAAAACATATGGGGTTCTATATTGGATATAATTTTTCATTAGAGACATATAAGTGAAGAATTTACTGTGGTGATTGATGGCTGTTATGGATTAAATTGCACCCGCCCCCACCAAAATGTGTGTCAACTTGGCTAGGCCATGATTGCCAGTAACGTATGATTGCCCACCATTTTGTCATCTGATGTGATTTTCCATGTGTAGTAAATCCTGCCACTATGAAGTTAATGAGGCAGGATTAGAAGCAGTTACATAAATGAGGTAGGCTTAATCTACAGGATTAGATAGTATGTTGAGTCAATCTCTTTGGCAATATAAAAAAGAGAAGCAAGCAGAGAGACAGGGAGACCTCATACCACCAGGAAAAACCACCAAGAACATAGCACATCATTTGGACCTGGGGTCCCTAAACTGAGAAGCTCCTCAACCAGGGGAAAATTGATGACAAAGACCTTCCTGCAGAGCCAACAGAGAAAGAAAGCTTCCCCTGAAGCTGGCATCCTGAATTAGGACTTGTAGACCCCTAGACTCTGAAAGAATAAATTTATCTTTGTTAAAACCATCCACATGTGGTATTTCTGTTATAGCAGTGCTAGATAACTAAGACAATGGCATATCTATTATTTCTGTGGCCTTGAATAGAAATCATTTAGTTTTTATTTGTGTTCAAATTTGTTTTACAATCTTTCAAAGCAACATTTTTTAGTCATCTACTTTTCCTTGGCAGAAAGAAGAGTGTTAGTTCATGTGATTATATTCATGGGCCTGAGAACTTTCACTCACACAGTTTGTTTTTTCAATATACTTTTTAAAAATTACTCGAGCCTTATCAGATAAACGATGGTCAAATATTTTTTCCATTCTATCAATTATATTTTCATTTTCTTGGTAGTGTCATTTAATGCACAAAACTTTTTATGAAATGGAGAAAAGAATACTTGCTTTTAATGTACAATATGTAATTTGTATGATAATTTTTTACAAAGAATGAGCAGGATCAAGATACACTGAACATTATTGAAATTAAGACATCATTCATCTGAATTAGTAGGTTTTACATTAAGATGCTAACTGTAATCCACAAGAAATCTTTAAGAAAATAAATAACTTGAAACATATGCTGTAAAAGATACAATAAATAAATTTAAAGGTACACTAGGACGTACCAATTTAACACAAAAGAAGCCAGCAATCCAGGAATAGACTAATAAAAAAGACATAAGGATATTAAGAAAAAGGAAGACATAAGTCCTACTTTATCAGTAATTAAACTTAAACAGTGAAACAACCCAATTGAAAGGCAGGGACTGGAAACATAGTCTAAAAAGAGAACATAACCCAAATATATGTCTGTCTATTATACGCACTCTTTAGATTAAAAGACACAAATAGATTGAAAATAGGATTTAAAAGATAGGCCATGTATTCCGGATTGGAAGTGTCCCCGAAACATATATGTTGAAGTGCTAAAAATTGTACCTGGAAGTTGTGACCTTGTTTGGGAAAATAGCGCTATTCTTGGAAGATAAAAGAAAAACCTTTGCCATCCTGTTGATTATAACTCATAGTGACCATATAGGATAGAGGAGAACCACCCCATAGGGTTTCCAAAGAGCAGCTGATGATATTGTCACTTAAGCCATACCAGAGTAGGATAAGTCCTATTCCATTCTGAGTGGTATCTTAAAAGGAGATAACGGAGAGGGAGATGGAAAGAAACACACAGAGTAAGACAGATGCCAGGTGATAATGGAGGCAGACACATCTATAAGCATCCATAAGCATGCCAAGAATTGCAAAGGGCTACAAGAAGCTACAAAGAGCCCTGACGGTGCAGTAGATAATAGCTCAACTCCTAACCGAAATGTCAGCAGTTGGAATCCACCAGCCGCTCTTTGAAAACCCCATGAGAAAGTTCCGCTCTATCCCATAAGGTTCCTATGAGTTGGAATTGACTCAACGGCAACAGGTTTTTTGTTTTTTTTTTTTTAGCTGCAAGAAGCTGAGACAGGAAGATCTTTCCCTAGAACAAACAGAGAGAGAGCTCATAGACCCATTAATGAATTTGGGCCTCTAGTCTTCAGAACTGAGACAGTAAATTCTGTTCTTGAAAGCCATTTACTTTGTAGTATTTTGTTATGGCAGCACTAGGAATCTAACATACCATGTGAGCAGTAGCCAAAAAAAAAAAAAAAAGAGCTGGGTTGCCTATAATAATATTTGACATATTAGACTTTAAGACAAAAAAGTTACAGGATACAAATAATATTTTATAATTATAGAGTGTCAATCTATTGGGCAGAATAAACAATTATAAACATGTATTCACCTAACATTTCACAATAATAGTTAGAGACTTCAATAACTCATTTCCAACAATGGATATAAAACTAGGCAGTATACATGGACATACTCCAGAGTGACCATATACCAGACTATAAAACAAACAAAAAAAAACCTAAATAAATACAAAATTGAAATAATACAAAGGAAGTGAAAAACAGCATGCCAAAATATATGGATTGAAGCTTTAGAATCGTTTATAGAGAAATTAATAGCTCCAAGTGTCTATGTTAAAAAGGAAGACAGATCTCATATCAATAAACAAATGTTTTACCTTTGGAAACAAGAAAAAGAAGAGTAAAATGGCACAAAACAAACAAAAGAGAGTACATATTACATGATTTTATTCATATGAAATTTTAGTAAATGAAAACTAATTGTAGATCCATTGTTGCCTGTATAAACATAGATGTAGGTGTTAATATTGATGTAGATATATATAAATATTTGACATAATAACTATATATATATATATTTTGTGAAATCAAAAAGTTCACTAATGAGAGGACAGTACCAGAGTTTCAAATCTTTGATTAAAATATATTTATTGAGTATAAATTATGTCACCTTTACCAGGCACTAGAGATATAAATATAAAACAGCCAAGGCCTGTTTCTTCCAGGTTAGGTAGTAATTTAATACAAACAGGTTTATGTACAAATAATTTCAGTAGAGTAAGCTAAGAGGACAAAGTTTTGGGAGAGCAAAGAGGAGACAGCACCTAATCTTGGCTTTACACAAAGGGAAGATTTCAAGGATTTTATTAAATTTAGACCAAACTTTAAAGAAAAGTATGGGTATATATGTGTGTGTATTTGTATGTATGTGAGCACGTCTGAAAATGCCTAGTGTTTACAGGAGTAAATGAAAGATTTGATGATGTTAGCGCAAATGTTGCAAAGGGCCTAGATTCTGGGTTGCACAGGGTTAGTTTAAGAACAACAAAAAAGAGAAATAACTGATCTCCCAGCACTTGTCCAAAATAATTTTCTACAATAATGGAAATGTTCTATAATCTGTGCTGCCTGATACATTAGCCACTAGACACATGTGGCTACTGATCATTTCAGATACTGCTAGTGTGACTAAGGAACTGAACTGCTATTTTCTTTCATTCATATTTAAATTTAAATAACCGCAAAAGTAACTTACTCCTGAGCAAGGCTGATACTTGGTTATTAGTTCAAATTCAAGTAATATTACTGCTTTAAAGATGAAGCACAGGACATTCTGGAAACATGTAAGAGTTTGAGAGAATCAGAGAAGACTTCTCCAAGAGAGTACAATTAAAGTACAAATGAATTGAGATACCAGAGAAACCACCTCTAGTAGACAGAGAACACATGTGAATGTCCTGAAGGAGAAGAGAAAGTGTCAGATTGTTAAAGAAACAAACAACAAATAACGAGTATCTCAAAATGACAAAAGCGAGGGACATGCTCATCAATAGGTAGACTCAACATCGTGAAAATATCAATTCTACCCAAAGCAATCCACAAATACAAAGCAATTCTCATCCAAATACCAACAGCATTCTTTAAAGAGATGGAAAAACTAATCATTAACTTTATACAGAAATGAAAGAGGCCCCTCATAAGTAATGTACTATTGAAGAAGAAGAATTCACTGGGAAGACTCACACTACCTGGCCTCAGAATCTACTGTACGGCTACGGTAGTCAAAACAGCCTGGTACTGGTACAATGACAGCTACATTGACCAGTGGAACAGAATTGAGAACCCAGGTGTAAATCCATCCACCTACAATCACCTGATCTTGGAAAAGGGCCCAAAGTCCATCAACTGTGGAAAAGACAGTCTTTTCAACAAATTCTGCTGGCAAAACTGGATGTCCCTCTGCAAAAAAATGAAACAGGGCTCATACCTCACACCATACACAAAAACTAATTAAAAATGGATCAAACACCTAAATATAAAATCAAAAACCATAAAGTTCATAGGAGAAAAAATAGGATCAATGCTAGAGGCCCTAATACATGTCATTAACAGGATACAAACCATAACTAACAAGACACAAACTCTAGAATATAAGTTAGATTACTAGAATCTTCTAAAAATTAAACACTCATGCTCATCAAAAGACTTCACCAAAAGAGTAAAAAAAGAACTTAGACTTGGAAAAATCTCTAGCTATGACAAATTCAACAGAAGTCTAACCTCTAAAATCTACAGGAAAATCCAATACCTCTACAACAAAAAGACAATCCAATTAAAAAATGGGCAAAGGAAATTAACAGACACTTCACCAAAGAAGGCACTCAAGTGACAAACAGACACATGAGGAAATGACTGTGGTCACCAGCCAATAGAGAATTGGAAACTGATACTACAATGAGTTACCATCTCACCCCAACATTACTGGCGTAAATAAAAAAAAAAAATAACAAATGTTGAAGAATTTGTGGGGAGACTGGAACTCTTATGTGCTGCCGGTGGGAATGCAAAATGGTACGACCATTTTGGGAAACGACATGGCACTTCTTTAGAAAGCTAGAAAGAGAATACCATAAGATCCACCAATTCCACTCCTAGGAATATGTCTTACAGAAATAAGAGCAGTCACATGAATAGACAAATGAGTACCCATATTCATTGCAGCATTTTTCACAATAGCAAAATGTTTGCTCATAAAAGACTCAAGGGGATTAAATGAAATAAAAGGAAAAAAGAAAAAGAAATCTCCTGTGGAGACTGGTGTTCCTGTCTACCAATTACAAACACACACTGTAGAGAACTGTCAATTCCTTTAAGTACAAAACTGTGGGGACATTCTCCCAAAAGATAACCAGAAATGATTTAAACTCTATATAAGATGTCAACAGTATTCTGCTTTTCCACTCCCGTGGAGTCATATTGTTTAGAAATTTATCTATGTCTATATCTGAATTGTAATAAGAGAATTGTCCTTCACAGTTGCTCAGTAACTGACTACTCATCACTTGGACCCTATGTTAAATACATTTTGAGATGGTGATATTTAAGTTACGTGGTGGTATGCAATCTACTCTCAACTCCCATGGGGCTGTTGAGTAATTTTACTGGTCAGATATTTAACTTGAAAAGGAACTTTTGTCTCCGTTAGGCAATATATTAAGATTCTGTTACCTTGGTTGTTTCCCATCCCAATACTTGAGAAAAAAATATGTTGTTTTTGTTAGTTGCCATCGTAACTATGAGTCAGAATTGACTCAATGGCAATTTTTTTTTTTTTTTTTAATAGTGACACCATGTACAACAGGGCAAGAAGCTGCCCGGTCCTGTGCCATCCTCACAATCATTGCCATGTTTGAGCTCATTGTAGTCACTGTGTCAGCCCATGTCTTTGTGGGTCTTCCTCTTTTTCACTGAGCCTTTACTTTATCAAGCATAATGTCCTTCACCAGGGACTGATCCCTCCTGATAACATATCCAAAGCATGAGAAAGAAAGTCTTGGTACCCTTTCTCCAAAAAAGTATTCTGGCTGTACTTCTTCCAAGATAGATTTGTTCATTCTTCTGGAAGTCACTGGCATATTCAATATTCTTCACCAACACCTAATTCATTGTCCAGCTTTCACATTCATATGTGGTCATTGAAAATACCATAGCTTCGGTCATGCACACCTTGGTCTTCAAAGTGACATCTTTGCTTCTTAACACTTTAAGGAGGTCTTTTGTAGCAGATTTGCCCAGAGCAATACTGTTAAACATATAATGTGAGATATTTCATTCTGAGATAATATTGTTTAGAAGTTTTTTCTATATTTGCATCCTAATAAGAGAATTGTCCTTCACAGTTGCTCAGTAACTGGCTGCTCATCACTCCGACTCTATGTTAACTCAATTTTGAGATGGTGATACTTAAGTTACATGATGGTGTGCAATTTACTTCCAAATATATCTAAGTGTGGGAATGAGAATAGAAATTTTAAGAAAAGATTTTCTATTTCCCTTCCACAGACATTTATCGTTAAGGGAAGTCATCGTCCTCATTTATCTTCGATGAAGGTTTTTCTTACTGGGTTTTTTAAGAAAATAATTTTCCTGGTCCCAGCCTGATATCTCTGCATGTGCAATAACTAACCACTGTGCACGGAAATTAATTTTGCTTCCTTTCCCCATTGTATGAGTCCTAGTAAAGTCCAATACCTATATCAATGCCTTTTTCATGTCTGTTACCTGTATTGACCTTTTCCAGGACTCATTCACAATATCTTTCTAGATAGTGCAGATTTCTCTTACTTTTCCAGTAGCTCAATCATTCATCTTACAGCATATATATATATATAACCAAATCAAACCAGTTGCCCCTGAGTCAATTCCAACTCATAGTGACCCTACAGAACAGAGTTGAATTGCCCCATAGGGTTTCTAAGGCTCTAAATCTTTTTGGAAGCAGACTGCCACACCTTTCTACTGTGGAATAGGCCGGTGAGTTCAAATTGCTTACCTTTTGATTAGCATCAGAGCACTTAACCACTGTGCCACCAGAAATCATATATAGGTGTGTATATATATATATACACATATATATATAAACCCACCAGAGCTCATATATACATATATATATACACACACAAATATGTATACCCACACAAGTATAAAAAATACAAGTATATTTTTAATTTCTTTCAGAGATTTGAGGCTTTTTGTGCCAGAGATGTATTTTTCAATATACCTGCTGTCTCAGCTAGCTAGTGCTGCTATAACAGAAGTACCACAAGTGGATGGACAGCTTTAACATAGAGAAATTTTTTCTCTCACAGCATAGAAGGCTAGAAGTCCGAATTCAGGGTGCTAGCTCCAGGAGAAGCCTTCTCCCTCTGTTGGCTCTGGAGCAAAGTCCTTGTCATCAATATTCCCCAGTCAAGAGATCCTAAGCACAGGGACCCCCGGTCCATAGGATACTCTACTCTCCTGGCTCTTGTTTCTTGGTGGCCTGATGTCCCCTGTCTCTCTGCTTGCTTCCTCTTTTATATCTCAAAAGAGATTGACTTAAAACACAACCCAGTCTTCTAGATTGAGTCCTCCCTCATTAACATAACTGCCACTGATCCTACCTCATTAACATCATAGAGGTAGGGTTTACAGTGTGTAGGAAAATCACTCAACAAAATGGTGGACCATCACACAATACTGGGAATCATGGTCTAGCCAAGTTGACACGTATTTTTGGTGGACACAATTCAACCCATAACATCTGCCATATTTTAAGAAGTGAAAGACCCTTCTCCTTCCTTAAGTTTTTATTTATTTTTATTTTTTATTAACTTTTATTAAGCTTCAAGTGAACGTTTACAAATCCAATCAGTCTGTCACATATAAGTTTACATACATCTCACTCCCTACTCCCACTTGCTCTCCCCCTCTTGAGTCAGCCCTCTCAGTCTCTCCTCTCTTGATAATTTTGCCAGCTTCCCTCTCTCTCTATCCTCCCATTCCCCCTCCAGACAAGAGTTGCCAACACAATCTCAAGTGTCCACCTGATATAATTAGCTCACTCTTCATCAGCGTCTCTCTCCCACCCACTGACCAGTCCCTTTCATTTCTGATGAGTTGTCTTCGGGGATGGTGCCTGTCCTGTGTCAACAGAAGGTCTGGGGAGCATGGCCGCCGGGATTCCTCCAGTCTCAGTCAGACCATTAAGTTTGGTCTTTTTTTGAGAATTTGGGGTCTGTATCCCATTGATCTCCTGCTCCCTCAGGGGTCCTCTGCTGTGCTCCCTGTCAGGGCAGTCATCGATTGTGGCCGGGCACCAACTAGTTCTTCTGGTCTCAGGATGATGTAGGTCTCTGGTTCATGTGGCCCTTTCTGTCTCTTGGGCTCTTAGTTGTCGTGTGGCCTTGGTGTTCTTCATTTTCCTTTGCTCCAGGTGGGTTGAGACCAATTGTTGCATCTTAGATGGCTGCTTGTTAGCATTTAAGACCCCAGACGCCACATTTCAAAGTGGGATGCAGAATGATTTCATAATAGAATTATTTTGCCAATTGACTTAGAAGTCCTCGCAAACCATGTTCCCCAGACCTCCGCGCTTGCTCCGCTGACCTTTGAAGCATTCATTTTATCCCGGAAACTTCTTTCCTTTTAGTCCAGTCCAATTGAGCTGACCTTCCATGTATTGAGTGTTGTCTTTCCCTTCACCTAAAGCAGTTCTTATCTACTGATTAATCAATAAAAAACCCTCTCCCACCCTCCCTCCCTCCCCACCTCGTTACCACAAAAGTATGTGTTCTTCTCAGGTTTACTATTTCTCAAGATCTTATAATAGTGGTCTTATAAATATTTGTCCTTTTGCCTCTGACTAATTTCGCTTAGCATAATGCCTTCCAGGTTCCTCCATGTTATGAAATGTTTCAGAGATTCGTCACTGTTCTTTATCGATGCGTAGTATTCCATTGTGTGAATATACCACAATTTATTTACCCATTCATCCGTTGATGGACACCTTGGTTGCTTCCAGCTTTTTGCTATTGTAAACAGTGCTGCAATAAACATGGGTGTGCATATATCTGTTCGTATGAAGGCTCTTGTATCTCTAGGGTATATTCCTAGGAGTGGGATTTCTGGGTTGTATGGTAGTTCTATTTCTAACTGTTTAAGATAACGCCAGATAGATTTCCAGAGTGGTTGTACCATTTTACATTCCCACCAGCAGTGTATAAGAGTTCCAATCTCTCCGCAGCCTCTCCAACATTTATTATTTTGTGTTTTTTGGATTAATGCCAGCCTTGCTGGTGTGAGATGGAATCTCATCGGAGTTTTAATTTGCATTTCTCTAATGGCTAATGATCAAGAGCATTTTCTCATGTATCTGTTGGCTGCCTGAATATCTTCTTTAGTGAAATGTGTGTTCATATCCTTTGCCCACTTCTTGATTGGGTTGTTTGTCTTTTTGTGGTTGAGTTTTGACAGAATCATGTAGATTTTACAGATCAGTTGCTGGTCGGCGATGTCATAGCTGAAAATTCTTTCCCAATCTGTAGGTGGTCTTTTTACTCTTTTGGAGAAGTCTTTAGATGAGCATAGGTGTTTGATTTTTAGGAGCTCCCAGTTATCGGGTTTCTCTTCATCATTTTTGGTAATGTTTTGTATTCTGTTTATGCCTTGTATTATGGCTCCTCGGGTTGTCCCAATTTTTTCTTCCATGATCTTTATTGTTTTAGTCTTTATGTTTAGGTCTTTGATCCACTTGGAGTTAGTTTTTGTGCATGGTGTAAGGTATGGGTCCTGTTTCATTTTTTTGCAAATGGATATCCAGTTATGCCAGCACCATTTGTTAAAAAGGCTGTCTTTTCCCCAATTAATTGACACTGGTCCTTTGTCAAATATCAGTTGCTCATACGTGGATGGATCTATGTCTGGGTTCTCAATTCTGTTCCATTCCTCTATGTGCCTGTTGTTGTACCAGTACCAGGCTGTTTTGACTACTGTGGCTGTATAATAGCTTCTGAAATCAGGTAAAGTGAGACCTCCCACATTCTTCTTCTTTTTCAGTAGTGCTTTGCTTATCCAGGGCTTCTTTTCCTTCCATATGAAATTGGTGATTTGTTTCTCTATCCCCTTAAAATATGACATTGGTATTTGGATCAGAAGTGCGTTAAATGTATAGATGGCTTTTGGTAGAATAGACATTTTTACTATGTTAAGTCTTCCTATCCATGAGCAAGGTATGTTTTTCCACTTACGTAGGTCCTTTTTAATTTCTTGTAGTAGAGCTTTGTAGTTTTCTTTGTATAGGTCTTTTACATCCTTGGTAAGATTTATTCCTAAGTATCTTATCTTCTTGGGGGCTACTGTGAATGGTATTGATTTGGTTATTTCCTCTTCGGTGTTCTTTTTGTTGATGTAGAGGAATCCAAGTGATTTTTGTATGTTTATTTTATAACCTGAGACTCTGCCAAACTCTTCTATTAGTTTCAGTAGTTTTCTGGAGGATTCCTTAGGGTTTTCTGTGTATATAATCATGTCATCTGCAAATAGTGATAACTTTACTTCTTCCTTGCCAATCCGGATATCTTTTATTTCTTTGTCTAGCCTAATTTCCCTGGCTAGGACTTCCAGCACGATGTTGAATAAGAGCGGTGATAAAGGGCATCCTTGTCTGGTTCCCGTTCTCAAGGGAAATGCTTTCAGGTTCTCTCCATTTAGAGTGATATTGGCTGTTGGCTTTGCATAGATGCCCTTTATTATGTTGAGGAATTTTCCTTCAATTCCTATTTTGGTAAGAGTTTTTATCATAAATGGGTGTTGGACTTTGTCAAATGCCTTTTCTGCATCAATTGATAAGATCATGTGGTTTTTGACTTTTGTTTTATTTATGTGATGGATTACATTAATGGTTTTTCTGATATTAAACCAGCCTTGCATACCTGGTATAAATCCCACTTGATCAGGGTGAATTATTTTTTTGATGTGTTGTTGGATTCTATTGGCTAGAATTTTGTTGAGGAGTTTTGCATCAATGTTCATGAGGGATATAGGTCTATAATTTTCTTTTTTTGTAATGTCTTTACCTGGTTTTGGTATCAGGGAGATGGTGGCTTTATAGAATGAGTTGGGTAGTATTCCGTCATTTCCTAAGCTTTGGAATACCTTCAGAAGTAGTGGTGTTAACTCTTCTCTGAAAGTTTGGTAGTACTCTACAGTGAAGCCGTCCGGGCCAGGGCTTTTTTTTGTTGGGAGTTTTTTGATTACCGTTTCAATCTCTTTTTTTGTTATGGGTCTATTTAGTTGTTCTACTTCTGAATGTGTTAGTTTAGGTAGGTAGTGTTTCTCTAGGAATTCATCCATTTCTTCTAGGTTTTCAAATTTGTTAGAGTACAATTTTTCATAATAATCTGAAATGATTCTTTTAATTTCATTTGGTTCTGTTGTGATGTGTCCTTCTCGTTTCTTATTCGGGTTATTTGTTTCCTTTCCTGTATTTCTTTAGTCAGTCTAGCCAATAGTTTATCAATTTTGTTAATTTTTTCAAAGAACCAGCTTTTGGCTTTGTTAATTCTTTCAATTGTTTTTCTGTTCTCTAATTCATTTAGTTCAGCTCTAATTTTTATTATTTGTTTTCTTCTGGTGCCTGATGGATTCTTTTGTTGCTCAGTTTCTATTTGTTCAAGTTGTAGGGACAGTTCTCTGCTTTTGGCTCTTTCTTCTTTTTGTATGTGTGCATTTATCGATATAAATTGACCTCTGAGCACTGCTTTTGCTGTGTCCCAGAGGTTTTGATAGGAAGTATTTTCATTCTCGTTGCTTTCTATGAATTTCCTTATTCCCTCCTCGATGTCTTCTATAACCCAGTCTTTTTTCAGGAGGGTATTGTTCAGTTTCCAAGTATTTGATTTCTTTTCCCTGGTTTTTCTGTTATTGATTTCTAGTTTTATTGCCTTCTGGTCTGAGAAGATGCTTTGTAATATTTCGATGTTTTGGACTCTGCAAAGGTTTGTTTTATGACCTAATATGTGGTCTATTCTAGAGAATGTTCCATGTGTGCTAGAAAAAAAAGTATATTTTGCAGCAGTTGGGTGGAGAGTTCTGTATAAGTCAATGAGGTCAAGTTGTTTGATTGTTGTAATTAGATCTTCCGTGTCTCTGTTGAGCTTCTTACTGGATGTCCTGTCCTTCTCCGAAAGTGGTGTGTTGAAGTCTCCTACTATAATTGTGGAGGTATCTATCTCGCTTTTCAATTCTGTTAAAATTTGATTTATGTATCTTGCAGCCCTGTCATTGGGTGCATAAATATTTACTATGGTTATGTCTTCCTGATCAATTGTCCCTTTTATCATTATACAGTGTCCGTCTTTATCCTTTGTGGTGGATTTAAGTCTAAAGTCTATTTTGTCAGAAATTAATATTGCTACTCCTCTTCTTTTTTGCTTATTGTTTGCTTGATATATTTTTTTCCATCCTTTGAGTTTTAGTTTGTTTGTGTCTCTAAGTCTAAGGTGTGTCTCTTGTGGGCAGCATATAGATGGATCGTGTTTCTTTATCCAGTCTGTGACTCTCTGTCTCTTTATTGGTGCATTTAGTCCATTTACATTCAGCGTAATTATAGATAAATAAGTTTTTAGTGCTGTCATTTTGATGCCTTTTTATGTGTGTTGTTGACAATTTCATTTTTCCACATACTTTTTTGTGCTGAGGCGTTTTTCTTAGTAAATTGTGAGATCCTCATTTTCATAGTGTTTGACTTTATGTTAGTTGAGTCGTTACGTTTTTCTTGGTTTTTGTCTTGAGTTATAGAGTTGTTATACCTTTTTGTGGTTACCTTATTATTTACCCCTATTTTTCTAAGTAAAAACCTAACTTGTATCGTTCTATATCGCCTTGTATCACTCTCCATCTGGCAGTTCAATGCCTCCTATATTTAGTCCCTCTTTTTGATTATTGTGATCTTTTACCTATTGACTTCCATGATTCCGTTATGTGTATTATTTTATTTATTTATTTATTAGAATTAATCTTAATTTGTTTGTTTTTGTGCTTTCCCTATTTGAGTTGATATCAGGATGTTCTGGTTTGTGACCTTGTATTGTGCTGGTACCTGATATTATTGGGCATCTGACCAAACAATCTCCTTTAGCATTTCTTGTAGCCTTGGTTTGGTTTTTGAAAATTCTCTAAACTTGTGTTTATCTGTAAATATCTTAATTTCTCCTTCATATTTCATAGAGAGTTTTGCTGGATATATGATCCTTGGTTGGCAGTTTTTCTCGTTCAGTGCTCTGTATATGTCGTCCCATTTCCTTCTTGCCTGCATGGTTTCTGCTGAGTAGTCTGAACTTATTCTTATTGATTCTCCCTTGAAGGAAACCTTTCTTTTCTCCCTGGCTGCTTTTAGAATTTTCTGTTTGTCTTTGGTTTTGGCAAGTTTGATGATGATATGTCTTGGTGTTTTTCTTTTTGGATCAGTCTTAAATGGGGCTTGATGAGCATCTTGGATAGATATCCTTTCGTCTTTCATGATGTCAGGGAAGTTTTATGTCAGGAGTTCTTCAACTATTTTCTCTGTGTTTTCTGTCCCCCCTCCCTGTTCTGGGACTCCAATCACTCGCAAGTTATCCTTCTTGATAGAGTCCCACATGATTCTTAGGGTTTCTTCATTTTTTTAATTCTTTTATCTGATTTTTTTTCAGCTATGTTGGTGTTGATTCCCTGGTCCTCCAGATGTCCCAGTCTGCATTCTGATTGCTCGAGTCTGCTCCTCTGACTTCTTATTGCATTGTCTAATTCTGTAATTTTATTGTTAATCTTTTGGATTTCTACATGCTGTCTCTCTATGGATTCTTGCAACTTATTCATTTTTCCACTATGTTTTTGAATAATCTTTTTGAGTTCTTCAACAGTTTTATCAGTGTGTTCCTTGGCTTTTTCTGCAGTTTGCCTAATTTCATTTGTGATGTCTTTAAGCATTCTGTAAATTAGTTTTTTATATTCTGTATCTGATAATTCCAGGATTGTATCTTCATTTGGGAAAGATTTTGATTCTTTTGTTTGGGGGGTTGGAGAAGCTGTCATGGTCTGTTTCTTTATGTGGTTTGATATGGACTGCTGTCTCCGAGCCAACACTGGGAAACTAGTTTTTCCAGAAAATCCGCTAAAAAAAAATGCAGTCGGACCCTATCAGAGTTCTCTCTCTGGCTCAGGCTATTCGGATGTTAATGGAGCCACCTGGGGAGCTTGGGGGAGGGATCAGAGAGCTAGGAGTGTAGCACCTCAGAATATAGCCAGAGTTGTTTGCGTTACTTGGAATGACTCTTATATCTGAGATTTCCGCGGGGTGCGTCGCCTATATGTACTGGCTGTGTGGAGATTTACCCCTGGGGGCGTCTGGCCCGCTGGAGTCACGGTCAGATCCTCCGCTGTCAGCCCCGCCCCCAAGGTTAAGGCTCCCCTACTGGGACGGTGCACTCCCGACTCCAAAATCAGTTGCTGCCTCCCGGGGACTCCCAGTCCCGCCAGCCGCGTCGCGCGCCGCTCCCGTGAACCGGGTGGGCTCCCCCCCGGGGTCAGCTCAGGAGAGCGGAGCAGCTCCCCGTGCCTGAGCCGCGACTGCGCATCTCGGCTGGGACACCGCTCTCCCCGCTCCAAGATGAGTCACAGCCTCCCGGGGACTTCTTCCACTGGCTGCGCCGCCACGCCGCCCGCGCGAACCGGCTGAGCCCGCGCGAACCGGTTGGGACCTCCCCAGGGTCAATTCAGGGGGATGGAGCTGCACCCCGTGCTCACGCCCCACCCGCGCCCGCCAAAATCCCGGCGGGACGGCTCCCCGGCTGGAACGCTGCTCTCCCCGCTCCAAGACCGGTCACTACCTCCCGGGGACTTCTCCCTCCGGCGCGCCGCGCTGCTCCCGCAAACTGGGTGCATGCCGCCCGCCCGAACGGCAGGGCCCCCCCCGGGGTCAATTCAGGGGAATGTAGCTGGTCCCCGCGTTCGCGCCACGCCCGCTCCCCGCCAAAATCCCGGCAGTACGGCTCCCCGGCTGGGACGCTGCTCTCCCCGCTCCAAGACCAGTCGCTGCCTCCCGGGGACTTCTCCCACTGGCTGCGCCGCCACGCCGCCCGCGCCAACTGGCTGGGCTCCCTCCCGGGATGAGTTCGGGGGCTAGGGCTGGGCCCCTTGTCTGTGCCGTCTGCCCCCCTGGGCTCTGCCCCAAATCGGGCTCCGAAGGTCATCTGACTGGTACGCTGGCTCCTGGCTCTGAAAACAATCACTGTCTCCCCGTATTTGTTCGTTCTCTGTCTCTAAGTCTGTGTTTGTTGTTCAGAGTCCATAGATTGTTATGCATGTGATCAATTCACTTGTTTTTCTGAGTCTTTGTTGCAAGAGGGATCCGCGGTAGCGTCCACCTAGTCCGCCATCTTGCCCCGCCATTTGCCTTTTTGCGTTCTGTTTTTGCCTTTTCCCTTTTTGCCTTGCATTTTGCCTTTTTGCTTTGTCTTTTGACATTTTGCCTCTTTGTCTTTTTTCCGTTTGCCTTACCTTTGGCCTTTTTGTCCTTTTGCCTTGCCTTTTTGCCTGTTTCCCTTGCTTTTTTCCGTTTTTGCCTTCCGTTTTAGCTCTTTGCCTTGTCTTTCTGACTTTTTCCCTCTTTTCCTTTTTGCTTTATCTTTTTGCCTTTTTGCCCTTTGCCTTGCCTTTTTCCTTGCCTTTATTCCTTTTTGCCTTGCCTTTATTCCTTTTTGCTTTTTTGCCTTTTTGTTTTCCCGTTTTGTTTTTTTTCCCTTTTTATGTTCTGTTGCCTTGCTTTTTCCCTTTTTGCCTTTTTCCGTGGTCTTTTTGCCTTTTTTCTTGAGTTTTTGCCTTTTCCTTTGTCTTTTTCACATTTTCCTTTTCTTTTTGCCTTTTGCCTTTTTCCTTGACTTTTTCTCTTTTAGAGTGAGCCTTTTTGCCTTCCTTTTTTCTCTTTTTCTTTTTGCGTTGCATTTTTTGTCTCTGCTTTTTGCCTTTTTGTTTTGCCGTTTTGCTTTTTTGCCTTTTTACCTTGTCTTGCCTTGCCTTTTTCCCTTTTTGCCTTTTCTTATCGCCTTTTGACATCGCCTTTTTGCCTTGCCTTTTTTTTGCCTTGCCTTTTTTTTGCCTTGCATTTTTTTGTGTTTGGTTTTTTGCCTTTATGCTTTTTTGCCTTTTTACCTTATCTTGCCTTGCCTTTCCTCCTTTTTGTCTTTTCCTTTTTCATTGCGTTTTACCTTTTTGCCTTGTCGTTTGACTTTCTGCCACTTTGCCCTTTTTCCGTTTTCCTTAATTTTTGCCTTTTAGTCCTTTTACTTTCCCGTTTTGCCCTTTTGCCTTCCCTTTTTGCGTTCTCTTTTTGCCTTCCGTTTTAGCTTTATTCCTTGTCTTTTCACTTTTTCTGTCTTTGCCTTTTTTCCTTTTTGCCTTATCTTTTTGCCTTTTTACCTTGCCTCTTTGCCTTTTTTCGTTTGCCTTTTTGACTTTTTCCCTTGCCTTTTTTCCTTGCCTTTATTCCTTTTTTCCTTGCCTTTTTTCTTTGCCATTTTTCCTCTTTGATTTTTTGCCTTTTTGTGTTGTCGTTTTGTTTTTTCCGTTTTTACCTAGACTTGCCTTTTCCCCTTTTTGCCTTTTTCCCTGGTGTTTTTGCCATTTTCTTGTGTTTCTGCCTTTTTCCCTTTTCTTTTTGCCTTGACATTTTCCCATTTTAGTTTGCCTTTTTCCTTCCCTTTTTGCCTTTATGATTTGCCTTTTTATCGGTTTGCCTTCCCCTCTTTGCCTTTTTACCATATTGCCTTGCCTTTTCCCTTTCTCGTTGCATTTTACCTTGTTGCCTTGCCTTTTGACTTTTTGCCTCTTTGCCTTTTTTCTGTTTGCTTTATCTTTTTTGCCTTTTTGCCCTTTCGCCTTCCCTTTTTGCCTTTTTCCTTGCCTTTATTCCTTTTTGCCTTGCTTTTTTTCTTTTTGCTTGGACATTTTTCCTTTTTTTTTTTGCTGTTTTGATTTTTGCCTTTTTACCTTGTCTTGCCTTGGCATTCTCCCTTTTTGCCTTTTCCTGGATCTTTTTGCCTTTTTTCTTGTTTTTTGCCTTTTTGCCTTTTTTCCTTTTCTCTTTCCTTTTTGCCTTGACTTTTTCCCGTTTTACCTTGCCTTTTTCATTGACTTCTTGGCTTTATGATTTGCCTTTTTACTGGTTTGCCTTCCCTTTTTGCCTTTTTAGTGTATTGCCTTGCCTTTTGGCCTTTTGTCTTGCCTTTTTGCCTTTTCCCTTTTTGGCTTGCATTTAACCTTTTTGCCTTGTCTTTTGACTGTTTGCCTCTTTACCTTTTTTCCGTTTGACTTATCTTTTGGTCTTTTTGTCCATTTGCCTTGCCTTTTTGCCTTGCCTTTTTCCCTTTTAGCCTTACCTTTTTGCCTTCCCTTTTTGCCTTTTTTTGCCTTCCGTTTTAGCTTTTGGTCTTGTCTTTTGACTTTCCCTCTTTGCCTTATGTTTTTGCCTTTTCCCTTTTTGCCTTGAATTTTACCATTTTGACTTTTCTTTTGACGTTTGCCTCTTTGTCTTTTTTCCGTTTGCCTTATCTTTTTGCCTTTTTGTCCTTTTGCCTTGCCTTTTTGCCTGTTTCCCTTGCCTTTTTCCCTTTTAGCCTTCCGTTTTGGCTTTTTGCCGTGTCTTGTTGACTTTTTCCCTCTTTGCCTTTTTTCCTTTTTGCCTTATGTCTTTGCCTTTTTGCCCTTTTGCCTTGCCTTTTTGCCTTTTTTCCCTGCCTTTAGTCATTTTTGCTTTGCCTTTTTCCTTTTTATTTTGCCGTTTTTCTTTTTTGCCTCATTACCTTGTCTTGCCTTGCCTTTTTCCCTTTTTGCCTTTTCCCCTGGTCTTTTTGCCTTTTTCCCTTTTCTTATTGCCTTTTGTCTCGCCTTTTTGCATTTCTTTTTCACGTTTTACCGTGCCTTTTTCATTGCTTTTTTGCCTTTATGATTTGCCTTTTTACCGGTTTGGCTTCCCTTTTTGCCTTTTTACCATATTTCCTTGCCTTTTGGCCTTTTTGTCCTGCCTTTTTGCCTTTTCCGTTTTTGCCTTGCATTTTACCTTTTTGCCTTGTCTTTTGCCTTTTTGCCTTTTTTCCATTTGCCTTATCTTTTGGCCTTTTTGTCCTTTTGCCTTGCCTTTTTGCCTTTTTTCCTTGCCTTTTTGCCTTCCCTTTTTCCCTTTTTGGCCTTCCATTTAGCTTTTTACCTTGTCTTTTGACTTTTTCTCTCTTTTCCTTTTTTCCTTGTGTCTTTGCCTTTTTGCCCTTTTGCCCTGCCTTTTCCTTTTTGCCTTGCCTTTATTCCTTTTTGCCTTGCCTTTTCGTCTTCCCTTTTTTGCCTACCGTTTTAGCTTTTTGCCGTGTCTTTTTGTCTTTTTCCCTCTTTGCCTCTTTTTCCTTTTTGTCTTATCTTTTTATCTTTTGGCCCTTTTGCCTTGTCTTTTTACCTTCTTTCCTTGCCTTTATTCCTTTTTGCCTAGCCTTTTTTCTTTTTGCTTTGCCTTTTTTCCTCTTTGGTTTTTTGCCTTTTTGTTTTGCCATTTTGCTTTTTGCCTTTTTACCTTATCTTGCCTTGCCTTTTTCCCTTTTTGCCTTTTCGCCTTTTTTCTTGTGTTTTTGCTTTGTTCCCTCTTACTTTTGGCCTTTTTCCCTTTCTTTTTGCCTTTTCTCTTGTCTTTTTGCCTTGACTTTTTCCCGTTTTACCTTGCGTTTTTCATGGCCTTTTTGCCTTTATGATTTGCCTTTTTGTGTTTTTGCCAGTTTGCCTTCCCTTTTTGCCTTTTTAGTGTAGTGCCTTGCCTTTTTGCCTTTTTGTCTTGCCTTTTTGCCTATTCCCTTTTCGTTGCACTTTATCTTTTTGCCTTGTCTTTTGACTTTTTGCCACTTTGCTTTTTTCCGTTTGTGTTGTCTTTTTGCCTTTTTGCCTTTTCCCTTTTTGCCTTGCATTTTACCTTTTTATATTTTCTTTTGACTCTTGGCCTCCTTGCCTTTTTTCCGCTTGCCTTATCTTGTTGCCTGTTTGTCCTTTTTCCTTGCCTTTTTGCCTGTTTCCCTTGGCTTTTTCCCTTTTTGTCTTCCCTTTTTTGCCTTCCATTTTACCTTTGCCGTGTCTTTTTGAATTTTTGCCTCTTTGCCTTTTTGCCTTATCTTTTTGCCTTTTTGCCCTTTTCCCTTGACATTTTGCTTTTTTCCTTGCTTTATTCTTTTTTGCCTTGCTTTTTTCTTTGCTTTTTTTGTCTTTGCTTTTCTGCCTTTTTGGTTTGCCCTTTTGCTTTTTTGCCTTTTTACCTTGTCTTGCCTTTCCTTTTTCCCTTTTTGCCTGGTCTTTTTGCTTTTTTGTTTTTGCATTTTTCCCTTTTTTTGCCTTTTGTCTTGCCTTTTTGCCTTGACTTTTTCCCATTTTACTTGCCTTTTGCCTTTATGATTTGCCTTTTCGTTTTTTAAAACTTTGTCTTCCCTTTTTGCCTTTTTACCGTATTGCCTTGCCTTTGGCCTTCTTGTCTTGCCTTTTGCCTTTTTGTTGCATTTAACCTTTTAGCCTTGTCTTTTCACTGTTTGCCACTATGCATTTTTTCTTTTGCCTTATCTTTTAGCATTTTTGTTCCTTTGCCTAGCCTTTTTGTCTTGCCTTTTTGCCTTCCCTTTTTGCCTTTTGCCTTGTCTTTTTGACTTTTTCCCTCTTTGCCGTTTTTCCTTTTTGCCTTATGTCTTTGTCTTTTTGCCCTTTTGCCTTGCCTTTTTTCCTTTGTTCCTTGCATTTAGTCCTTTTTGCTTTGTTTTCTTCCTTTTTGCTTTTTTGCGTTTTTATTTTGCCCTTTTGCTTTTTTGCCTCATTACCTTGTCTTGCCTTGCCTTTTTGCCTTTTTCCCTGGTCTTTTTGCCCTTTTCGCTTATCTTTTTGCCTTTTGTCTCGCCTTTTTGCCTTTCTTTCTCCCATTTTACCTTGCCTTTTTCATTGCCTTTATGCCCTTATGATTTGCCTTTTTGCCGGTTTGCCTTCCCTTTTTGCCTTTTTACCATATAGTCTTGCCTTTTTGCCTTTTTGTCTTGCTTTTTTGCCTTTTCCCTTTTCATTGCATTTTACCTTTTTGCCTTGTCTTTTGACTTTTTGCCACTTTGCCTTTTTTCTGTTTGCCTTATATTTTTGCCTTTTTGTCCTTTTGCCTTACCTTTTGCATTTTTTCCTTGCCTTTATTCCTTTTTGCCTTGTCTTTTTGCCTTTTTTCTTTTTGTCTGGCATTTTTGCATTTTTGCTTTGCCTCTTTCCTTTTTTGTGTTTTTACCTTGCCTTGCCTTTTTCCCTTTTCTTTTTGCCTTTTTGCTTTTTCCTTGTCTTTTTGCCTTTTCCCTTTGTCATTTAGCCTTTTCCATTTTGCCTTTTGTCTTGCCTTTTTGCCTAGACTTTTCCCTTTTAAGCTTGCCTTTTTCATTCCTTTTTTGCCTTTATGACTTGCCTTTTTGTCTTTTTACTGATTTGCCTTCCCTTTTTGCTTTTTTACCATATTCCCTTGCTGTTTTTGCTTTTTGCCTTGCATTTTACCTTTTTGCCTTGCCTTTGAACTTTTTGCCCCTTTGCCTTTTTTCCGTTTGTCTTATCTTTTTGCCTTTTTGTCCTTTTGTCTTGCCTTTTTCTTTTTTGCCTTGCGTTTTTGCTTTTTGCCTTCCCTTTTCCTTTATTCTTTTTTGCCTTGCCTTTTCCCTTTTCTTTTTTTACTGCCTTTTTTCCATTTTAACTTTTGTCTTATCTCTTTTCGTTTTTGCATTTTTGCATTGCCATTTTGCCTCTTTGTTTTGCCTTTTAGCCTTTATTCCTTTCCTCATGTTGCCTTTTGGCCTTTTATCTTTTTTGCCATTTTTCTTGCCTTGCCTTGCTTTGCATTTTTACCTTTTTTTCTTGCCTTGTCTTTTTGCCTTGCCTTGTCTTTTTGCCTTTTTCTCTTGTCATTTTCCCTTTCCTTTTTGCCTTTATGATTTGCCTTTCTGCCTTTTTACTGGTTTTCCTTCCCTTTTTGCCTTTTTACGGTATTCCCTTGCCTTTTTGTCTGAGTGGTGTTTTTGCCTTTTTGCCTTGACTTGACTTTTGACTCTTTGACTTTTTGCCTTGTTTTTACCTGTTTCCCTTGTCTTTTTGTCTTTTTGCCATGCCTTTTTGCCTTTTGTGTTGCCTTTTTGTCATGACTTTTTCCCTTTTCCCCTTGCCTTTATCATTGCCTTTTTGCCTTTTTACCGGTTTGCCTTCCCTTTTTGCCTTTTTACTGTATTGCCTTGCCTTTTCATCTTTTGTCTTGCCTTTTTGCCTTTTGCCTTGCCTTTTTGCCTTTTTTCCTTGTCTTTATTCCTTTTTGCCTTGAATTTTTGCCTCTTTTCTTTTTGCCTGGCCTTTTATCTTTTTGCTTTGTCTTTTTCTTTTTTGCCTTTTTACATTGCCTTGCCTTGCCTTTTTCCCTTGTCTTTTTGCCTTTTTCCCTTTCCTTTTTGCCTTTTGTCTTGCCTTTTTGCCTTGACTTCTTCCCTTTTTCCCTTGCGTTTTCCAGTGCCTTTTTGCCTTTATGATTTGCCTTTGTGCCCTTTTCCCTTTTTGCGTTTCATTTTCCCTTTTTGCCTTGTCTTTTGACTTTTTGCCTCTTTGTCTTTTTTCCCTTTGCCTTATTTTTTTGCCTTTTGTCCTTTTGCCTTGCCTTTTTGCCTTGCCTTTTTGCCATCCCTTTTCCCTTCCATTTTAGCTTTTTGCATTCTTTTTTACTTTTTCCTTCTTTGCCTTTTTTCCTTTTTTCCTCATCTTTTAGCCATTTTTCCTTTTTTCTTTTTGCCTTGCCTTTTTTCCTTTTTGCTTTTTTGTCTTTTTGTTTTGTTTTTCCCTTTTTTGCCTTTTTACCTTGTCTTGCCTTGCCTTTTTTCCTTGCCTTTTTCCCTTTTTGCTTTTTTCCCTCATCTTTTTGGCTTTTTTTCCTTGCCTTTTTTGCATTTTAACTTTTGTCTTATCTCTTTTCCTGTTTGCATTCTTCATTGCCTTTTTGCTGTGTCTTTTAGCCTTTATTCCTTTCCTTGCATTGCCTTTTTGCCTTTTTACTTTTTTTACCTTTTCCTTGCCTTGCCTTGCCTTGCATTTTGGCCTTTTTTATCTTGCCTTGTGGTTTTGCCTTTTTGTCTTGACTTGCCTTTTGACTTTTTACCTTTTTGCCTATCTCCTTGTCTTTTTGCCTTTTTCCCTTGTCTTTTTGCCTTTTTTCTTTCCTTTTTGCCTTGACTCTTTCCCTTTTTACCTTGCCTTTTTGCCTTTATTATTTGCCTTTTTGCCTTTTTACCGGTTTGTCTTCCCTTTTTGTCTTTTTACTGTATTGCCTTGCCTCTTTCCCTTTTTGGGTTGCATTTTACCTTTTGTCTTGCCTTTTGACTTTTTATCTTTTTGCCTTTTTTCCTTACCTTTTTTCCTTCTGCCTTATGTTTTTGCCTTTTTTCTTTTTGCCTTGCCTTTTTTCCTTTTTTTCTCTTCCCTTCCCTTTTCCCTTTTTGCTTTTTTGCCTTTATACCTTGTCTTTTTGCCTTTTCTTTTTGGATTTTTGCCTTTTTTCCATTTTAACTTTTGCCTTATCTCTTTTCCTTTTTGCATTTTTGCATTGCCTTTTGCCTTTTTGCTTTGACGTTTAGCCTTTAATCCTTTCCTTTCATTGCCTTTTTTCTTTTTACTTTTTAACCTTTTTGCCTTTACCTTTGCCTTGCCTTGCTTTGCGTTTTTGCCTTTAAGTCTTGCCTTGTGTTTTTGCCTTTTTGCCTTGACTTGCCTTTTGAATTTTGCCTTTTTTTTTTTTTTTTTTGCCTTTTCCCTTGTCTTTTTATCTTTTTCTCTTTTGGCCTTTCATTTTTGCCTTTTGTGTTGCCTTGACTTTTTCCCTTTTAACCTTGCCTTTTTTAATGCCTTTTTGCCTTGCCTTTTTACCTGTCTGCCTTCCCTTTTTGCCTTTTTACAGTGCCTTTTTGTCCTTTTACCTTGCCTTTTTGCCTTCCCTTTTCCTTTTTTGCCTTCCTTTTTAGCTTCTTGCCTTGTCTTTTTTACTTTTTCCCTCTTTGCCTTTTTTCCTTTTTGCCCTTTTGCCTTGCATTTGCCTTTTTTTCTTTGCCTTAATTCCTTTTTGCCTTTTTGTCTACACTTTTTCCTTTTTAGCCTTTTTACCTTGCCTTGTCTTGTCTTTTTGCCTTGCCTTTTTCCCTTGTCTTTTTTGAGTTTTTGCCTGTTTTCCTTGCCTTTTTTCCATTTCCACTTTTGCCTTTTCTCTTTTCCTTTTTGCATTTTTCCATTGCCTTTTAGCCTTCATTCTTTTCCTTTCAATGCCTTTTTGTCTTTTTAGTGTTTTACCTTTTTCCTTCCCTTGCCTTGCAGTGCATTTTTCCCTTTTTGTCTTGTGTTGTTTTTTGCCTTTTTGCCTTGACTTGTCTTTTGACTTTCTGACTTTTTGCCTTGTCTTTTTGAGTTTTTCCCTCCTTGCCTCTTTTTTGCCTTATCTTGTTGCCTTTTTGCCCTTTTGCCTTGCCTTTTTGCCTTTTTCCTTGCCTTTATTGTTTTTTGCCTTACCTTTTTTGCTTTTTTCTTTTTACCTTGCCTTTTTTCCTTTTTACTTGTTTGCTTTTTCCTTTTTACTTGTTTGCTTTTTCCTTTTTGCTTTTTTCCTCTTTACCTTCCTTGCATTTTTGCCTTGCTTTTTCCCTTTTTGCCTTTTTCTCTTGTCTTTAGGCTTTTTGCCTTTTTTCCTTGCCATTTTTCCATTTTAACTTTTGCCTTATCTGTTTTCCTTTTTGCATTGCTTTTTACTTTGCCTTTTAGCCTTTCTTCCTCTCCTTTCATTGCCTTTTTGCTTTTTTATCTTTTTGCCTTTTTCCTTGCTTTGCCTTGCTTTGCGTTTTTGCCTTTTTGTCTTGCCTTGTGTTTGTTAGGACTTCACCAGGTGCTTTGTTTTCCCTGGGCAAAAATGAGTCTTCACAATAGGTTAACACTAACACTGAATACTGGTTCCACTTCCAGAACACGGCAACCACAAGGGAGTTCTTGGAGGGGGGGGGGGGGGGGGGTAGGGGGGGGGGTGGGGGGAAAAGGACGGAGGGCGGGCAGGGACTAGGCGGCCACCTGCGGGGAAGGGGGTGTGGGCGGGAGGAGGGAAAACTTCCCTTCCTGAAGGGTAGATTTGCCGAGCTCATTGCAGGAAAGTGAAACCAAGTGAAGATTTTCTCATTTTAACTGCTTTCGTCGTAGGAATGGATGATGTCAGGGTGTTCCTTTTTTCACTGAGAAACACAAAATTTGTCGTTGCTTCTGAGCTCTTTTCTTGACAAAGAACTGAAATTGATATGCATTCAAGTGGGGAAAGACATGGGTTTGCTAGGATTTCACTATGCACTGTGTTTTCCCTGGGCCTCGTTGTGCTTACAGGGCAACACTACATAGGATTTCCTCTGCCAGGACAGAGGTTACTGTTATGCAGTTTGTGCTAGGAAACCTTGGCTTCTCAAGTGTGAGTTGAATGAGTTCAGGCAGAAAAGAGAATACAAAAAGCCTTTTTCTCCCTGGGTGATTTCACAATCTCTTAAAGTTAATACTACGTAGTTGCCCCTCTGGAAGGATAAATCCACTTCAATGTAGTTTTTTAGAAGAAGCCTTGTGTTTGCAAGAGCAAAT